>NC_090928.1:458817583-459128465 GCF_040938575.1 Ambystoma mexicanum
CATCTTTGCCAACGCTCCTCGTGGCTACTTTCTGCCCCATAATTACTCCTGATGGGGAGTTAGATTGTTTTCTTTAACAAAATCTATTTTGTTTGTCGCCTATATATCCGCTTTGGTTTTTAAAACAATCTCTTCTGATGTTCCTGAATGCAGGCCTCTGGGGTTCTCCCACGGATCACACCTTGTCCATATACTTTTACTCAATACTCTTTATCACTAACCTAATACCTAACCAACCCTCTGTTACTTCTCCCCATTATAATTTTCCTCATGCACTGCACATTTCCCAATCTACTCACCATTCCTTTTTCAGCTCCTGACTCGCGGGACCGTCTCCTCCTTAACCAGCCACTTCAGCCTTCGGTCTGCTCAGCTGCCTGTAGAAATCGGGAGGGGAATTTCGTGAAAGAGGAACCTGTCTCAACTATCTTTTTAGTGACTTGCAAGTTTTTATTGCTAGCCGCTATCTACAGGGAGCTTTGCGTTCCTCCAGCTAAATGGCAGAGGACATCCGATAATCCGAGACCCTTAAAAGCCTACTAGGGGACTTTAACCATCCTCTGCTACAATGTGAACTCATAGACCTTAGAGTCCTTTATGTCAAGGAAGCAATATTTCGAGGTGGTTGGGCATGCAGAAGTTACTCAAACATCAATAATCAAAACTACTCAGGAAGTTGGCAAAACTGCGTTCTGTTTTATTATCAATTATCTAAAACAGGGAGTGCAAAAGACATCATCCAACATCGCACAGCATGATCTCAACACATTTCAGAAAAAAACATTAATTTTATAACAATAACTTGTCATTACTGATGTCATACTATGTGGAAAACTACAAAAACTTATGAGTAATGGTGGTTGGCTTTCAGGGAACATCTAAGTATACGTTCTATATAACCGGAGGTTATGATTGGGTATCTTAAATCAGGTGGGCAACTAAGCCCATGGCAAATAAATGGTTATCATCATTGTCACTAAATACACAATGGTTAATTGGTTACACAAACTATAGGGCTCTTTACTACGTGACCCTCTATGATTGGTTTGGCACTCTTGCACCCCTTTAGAATATTCCACATGCTAGCAGCACACAGGCTACCATTCCAGGTGCATGGAGGTTTGGCATGGTCTTGGCTCCCCACCAATGAGTCCAACATCTATCATCACTCCTACAGTCTGCAGGTCAATTAAGGCATTGAATTTGGCCTTACAGAAGCTGCTTGCGCCAGAGAAATAAAGGGCGTGCGGCATCATTCGCTCTTCTTGGTTTCGATGTAGCTTGACCCAAGCTATTTTGATCTCACCCATGTAACTAGAGACCACGTTTTTCAGCCTTTTACTGAATTTAATACCTTCAATGTTTTTTCATTCTTCTTCAAACAGAAGTTTGTTCTTTTCTCACGTATCTTGTAGCCTTTTTGACAGACGCCTAACTCACTGTGGCCTCGTCTTCTTGGTGCTGAGCCAGCCAAGCCTTTCTCGAAATTCGTCCTCACCATCAGTAATTTCCAATTGCGCCAAACACTGGATCCTTGTTCTTTCACCTTGGGATTTTGAGCATTGCTAAAGTGCACCATAGAATATCCAGCTTCTGTACATTCCTATATGTATACATTGGCACATCACCACAAAACTATTCACTACGTAGCCATCCTTATGATTACTTTTCTCTACTTGTGTTACGGTGTCTGTACAAGTGTAAACTGATTTACATATTCTTCAGCGTTTCTGTAGCCTGAGCATCTTCATCTCGAGCCCGAAATGTTGCTCATCTTTACCATCTTTTCTTCAGCTCTTAGAGAATGTTTATGTTCTTTCACCTTGTCCATCTTTTCTGGGTGCATTAGCACTTACTTCGCATGACGTCATCAGTCTCTTTCCGTGTTCAAATGCACATTTCTTCTGGCACTCCAGCCAGGCAGGCACCATTTCTTTGTGCATTCATATAGGGTTTTCTCAAAGGGTACCTTATCTTGAAAGTTCTTTGCGGTATTGGCGTTCTTATTAGAACTGCATGTATCATCAATTCTGGTTGCCAAAATATGGGTAACATGGGGGAAGAGTTTTGGTGGGGGTACTTGGCTGCACCTCTACAAAAGTGTAAGGTTTCAGATGGTCATTGGTCAACTTATTTCACATGGTACAACGTGTCTATGGACAGATTGTGCAACAGTCAGCCAAGATTGCTTAAGAACTCTCAGGGTAGGTTGGAGGAAAAGCCAGCCGGCAAAAGAGTTGACCCACTAAATAAACAGGCCTCTACCCAATTTATTCTGCAGACACCAGTAGAGATGCCAGTGCAGAGGCTCCCACAGCACCACCGGTAGACATTTTAGAGGAAGTTACACCATACTCACCTCATCTGAGAGCATGCACACCTCCCTTTACACCCCAACTGCCACCAGTTACACCACGACTAACTGTCAAATTCCCACACCACCCTCTCCTGCCTCTTACATCCCCACCTGCTTTCTCAACTGATCCATCCACTCTGCAAGGAGACAGGACACTTCGTATCACCCTGTCCCGCCTCCACTTCTGCCACCAGCAGCCTCTACTTACATGCCACCCTGGACTCGCTCTCAGCCAAGTAGGTTCCCACCTCAAATAGGTGCATGTCTGTCTCAATTTGACAGAAATACATGGAGAACCTGTAATCACTGTCCAACTCCTACGCTTTTAAATCCAGGCAAGAACAACTGACCAGGCAGGATATTCATTTGCCACATTCATCCATTTCTAAGTCTTCCACGCTACACACTATGGACACCTCCACATCCTTTGCTGCGGCCGCCACCCTTATTCTTATGCACACCTTCTCTCAGACAAATATTGATGCGGAACTTATGAGAATTCACACTCCCTGGAGCGCCACTGACTTATACCACGGCACAGCAATTCCCCACATTGCCTGACAACCCCAATGCATTCATGGAACATTTGAACACAGTAATTGCTTGTTATGATCCCACAATTGGAGACCTTAAACAACTCCTATTGGAGGTCCTCCAAGACACTCTATACAAACAAATTATGGACAAACTGCAATGGCCTGACACCCTGGTGCATGGGGTAACTATTACTGCAAATAATACCACACTTACCACCCTCATCAAAGAGAAATAACCAGTCAAATCTGACAGGTTAAAAGTCACCACGTGCAAACAAAACCAGTCAGAATCTTCCTCTGACTACCTGTCTAGATTACCTGATGGATTCACTAAATACTTGGGGAACAAACTACACCTGTATTACTTTCTCATTTTGTGAGTGGTCTCCTTCAAACAATATACAGAATGTGCAAATTGGGTGGTAGGCTCAATCTATTGAAAAAGCACTGCAAGCAGCACATTTCTATGACAAACTCAATCGCCAGGAGCAAGATGTGGCTACACACCTGATGGCTTTGCAAATACAGCATACTCAACAAAAGACGGCCTCTGGGAGCCAGGGACACCTGGATACCCCACACCAGACCTATTCCCAACAGATCCCGCTGCCACAAAAGACTTTTGCACATCCATTTTTGCCTGCCCATCAACCTCTGACAGGGCAACCTTTCTGCAGATATTGTCAGCAGAGGGGTCATATCATCCAGCAATGTCCTAACAAACAAAATGAGATACCGTTGGTAGCAAGAGAACCGGGTAACACAGTGGTTCGTGACAAGGTTACAGAGTGCATTACAAAGTACATTATATGTGTGTAGGACTAGTATTCTTACTGCGAAGAGAGCCATGTTTGTACTTTAGCTCTGAAGGACCAAAATGATTCTTCAGCCCTGATTACCATGGGGAGTGTGTTCCAGCATTTTGCTGGTAGCACAGGGAAGCTGGATCCCGCTGCTGTTTTCAGGTTGAATTTGGGAATGTTCAATTGGTGCATGTAAGGTGTTTTGGTGGGTCTGGAAGAACTGTGTCTGGAGAATTTGTCAGATAAGTAATGTGGTACAGTCAGCAAGAGGCATGACAAGCGATCTAAGTTTGATTCTATCTTGGATGGGGAGCAACAGACTTCCTTGCTAATGGTGGAGATGTGGGCCTTGCAAGGAAGATTAAGGGCACATCTAAGGGCATTATTCTGAAGGACCTGCAGTCTGTTCAGATTGTGATTAGTGGACCCCAAGAAGAGAGTGTTACAGTAGTCTAGTCTGGACAATATCAATGCTCTGGATAGTGTAAGGCAGCTGGTGGTTGAGAGAAACGGCTTACAGGCATTAATTAGTTTGTTAGTGTAGGCCGTGGATGAGATAGTGGCGTTTATTTGTTTTTTGAGTGATAATGTAGAGTCAAGATATACGCCTAGCATTTTCATTTCTTTTGATACTTTAATGATATTGCCATCAACGGTGAATGATTGGTACCTGAGGCTCAATTTGTTAAGTCATGCCTGGGTACCTACTATGAGTAGTTCCGTCTTGTCGTCATTCAAGCAGAGGCTATGGGTGGCCATCCATGCTTGAATTTCAAGGTAGATTTCATTAAGTTGTGCAGCATCTTTCTCATAATTCCCAGTGAGTGTAATGATCACCTGGGTGTCGTCCGCATAATTGGTATACGTGACACCCAGTTCGTCAAGTCGGTCAAAGAGGAGCTTGGTAAAGATGTAAAGCGTGGGGGAAATACAGGAACCTTGGGGTACTCCACATTGGATTGGGACAAGGTCAGCTTCAGTCGAAGGTGTGAAGACCCTAGTCGACCTATCGGAAAGGAAGGACCGAATCCAATTGGTGGCATTCTGTGAGAATGTGGCAGCCAAGGAGAGGTGTTGGGTGAGAATTTGGTGGTCAACTAAGTAAAAGGCTGCAGAGAGATCCAACAGGAGCAAGATGGCCAAATTGCCTTTGTCTTTGGCGTCATCCATTTGGATTTTTGGATCCAGGAGGGGAGTTTCGGTCCTGTGCCTGGGTCTAAATCCGGATTGTAGCAGGCCTAGGAGATTATTGTCTTCCAAATGTTGTTGTATTTGGATCTATGCCACTCTGTCTAGTATTTTGAGGAGAAAGGGGCGGTTGTGATGGGCCTATAATTGGTAGGTATGTTGGGTTCTAAGTTGGGTTTTTTGAGGAGAGGTAAGACCCATGCCTCTTTGAGGTCATTGGGTACAGAACATTTTTTGAATGAGGAGTTGATCACGGTGGTGATGAAGGGGGCTAGGTCTTTAGCTCCGTCTTTGATGACTGAGGCAGGGCATATGTCACCTTGGCAGTTTGAAGGTTTAAGGCTGGCAATTATGTTGATTACTTCATACTCTGTTACTGGGGCGAAGTGAAATGGTGGGCAGTCGGGACTGGTGGAGCTCTTTTTAATTTTCGAGTGGTCTTTGGGGCAAGGCTAGCTTTTTTTAAAATCAATCTTAGCTTGTAAGAGAGTTATTTTAGTTGAGAGTGCTTGTTGAATATTATTACACCAAGCTTTATCCTTGATACAGTCATCTGTAAGGGGCACAGGCAATTCCAATTCTCTTAGGATGGAGAATAATTCTTTTGTGCCGGATTTGGCGTCATATATTCTCAAATTAAAAAATCTCTTTGGCATTCATGATGGCAGTTTTGTAAGTGGCTGCTGCCGATGAGAACGTATCTTTGGATGCAAGAGACAGGGCTTTTCTCCAATTGGATTCCACTGTTCTTTTAATGTTGCGGAGGGCTTTTAGTTCAGCAGAGAACCATTTCTTCATGTGGGCAGCTGGTTTAGTCTTTCTTAGTTGAAGTGGAGCTATTTGATTAAGGGCCTGTTCCAGCCTATCATTATAAAGTTTAATGCGGGCCACTGGATTAGAGTTAGAGATAGGATGGTTAGCATTGGTGATTGGGTTTGGGAGTGGTCTTAGGTTCTCTATAGCAATATTGCGTCTATCTCTGGACGTAGTTTGAGGTGTCATGCAATTAGGCTCATATTTGGGCAGGTCTTTGGGTATGGAAAAGGTGATGAGATGGTGGTCTGTCCAAGCGCAGGGGGTGGTGTCAATTAATAATAGGTCACAATTGGAGTCAGTCAACCAATCCAGGGATCTCCCTTTTGAGTGTGTGGGTTTGGTGATGTGTTGTGTAAGGCCTAAATGAGTGATAGTGTTGTTGAGCAAGATAGTGTTGGCATCATTAGGGTCATTGAGGCCCAGGTTAAAGTCACCCATAAGGATGATTTGTGAGCCCGGTTTAGTGTTGGTAGACAGTAGGTGGGCGAAGTCCTCTTCAAAGGAAATGATGGCACTAGGTGGTCTATAGATGAGGTGTAGAAGTATAGTTCTGGTGTGAGATATTGTTAATTTGATAGAGAGGAATTCAGCAGAGGGTAAGCAATGTTGGTGACTTCTATGATGTTTGGGTTAGTTTTGCCGATAATGGCCACTCCACCCCAAATCCCTGATTTTCTATCCGCTTGGATAATATTGTAGTTCTCTGCGTGAACTGTTTGATTAATAGTAGGGTCAGGCGCTACATGCTGCGAGCGGCTGATTTTTCAAATGGGGATTTCTCAAAAGGAATTGTCATTGCTGTTGAGATATCTGACACCACTCTCTCATGGCCAGCATCAAAGCAATTGCCTGTGTCTATTGGTCTTATTTTAGAACACCATGCCTTTCTGTTAAGCCCTTGCTCATCTGCTAACTTGTTAGGTGTTGACTTCCTTTGTAAGATGCATTGTACAATTTATTGTTTACCTGAGGGTATTTATCTAGAGGTTCCACAATCTAGGCAAGCTGAATGTTTGCTTCTCCTCCAACAGCCCACTCACAAGGAGTCTCCTACAGGGCCTCCTTCATTACTGACACCTGCACAAGCTACACAGTTATAGCACCTTATTGACTCTGTGCCAGTGGCCCTCTGGGAAGTACATGCCAATGAGGTAGGACACATTCTCTCTGCTAAACCTGTTCGCATCACTCTCAATCCAGAAGTTCCTCTCCTGCGTGTGCCCCAGTACAAAATATCCACTCGAACAGAGGAAGGTATTAAGCCTGTAACCTTTCCCTCATTGAACAGGGCATACTCTACTACACCACTAGCCTGTGCAATACTCTGATACTGCCAATTGAGAAAAATGGCACAGGCAATCCCGTTTTGCTCACGATATGTGTGCCCTTAATAAGGCGATGATACTCTCACATGCAGCGGTCCTGGACCCCTGACAGTTCTCTCTTGTGTCGCAGCCCACGCACACGTTTTCACTTGCATTGATCTTGCCTCTGCCTTCTTCTCTGTCCCCATCCACCATGATTCTCAGTATATCTTTGCATTCACATACATGGGACATCAGCTTACCTACAGGTCCATTCCGATGGGCTTTATTGACTCCCCAACCCTCTTCTCAAAGATTCTACCGGAAGACCTCTAGGATGTCACCTTCCTTGGAGGATCCACTATGATCGAATACATGGATGACATGCTATTAGCATCACCTTCTTTGGCAGAAAAAGGACACAAAGTGAACATTGAGAAATAACTGCTCTGCCTATCCACAGTTCGCTACCTTGGATATGACATTTCCAATGGTGCTAGGTGCTTTGCCCCCTCTCGAGTGTCTAGCATCTTACAGTGTCCCATGCCCGCCACTAAAAGGCAGCTGCACTCCTTTTTTGGGAATGAGCCACTTTTGTCACGCCCGGATCCTTGATTATGCCTGTAAGGTTGCACCTCTGCAGGTGATGCTACAATGCTCCCAGCCTGGCAAGCTCAAGTGGTCTCCTGACGCTTCCTCAGCCTTCAGCAAGGTCAAGTCTGCCCTCTCCAATACTCCAGCCCTCGCCCTTCCTGACTATGGTAAATTATTCACCCTGTTCTGTGATGAGAAAGATGGGTATGCCTTAGGCGTATTTGCACACAAGCAAGGGGACTTACAATGCCCTGTAGCCTATTTTAGCTCACAGTTAGACCCTGTGGCTTCCACATTTACCAAATGTCTCAGAGCAGCAGCTGCCACTGCCCTTCTTACAAAAGCTGACAACATCGTTCTAGCCCATCACATAAACATAGCAGTACCACACTCTGCATTATCACTACTCCTCAGTTGTAAAACACATCACCTATCAGCTCCACATCTCACCAAAAATGAAAAACTGCTCCTCTTTGCCACCTACAACACTCTCATCAGATGCGCCCTACTCAACCCTGCTTCTCTCTTGCCTATCTGGTCTGGTGACGACAGACAACCTTTGGAACTTTTGGACATAGGGCCCCAATCTCCGTAGGGTTGGAATGCTAAAGCTAGGAATATTACTGCTATTACATTAATTTATGTGGTGTATTTGAACCATGTTGCTGTTTCTTACAATGATATTTGCTCTACCCCACCGTACATACCCCATCTCACACCCAGACACCAGCAACTTCCTCAACTTCTTTTCAGCCTACGCTGGCCTAATGAATGCTTCTGATTGCTATATATGCTCAAACACTCCTATGTACGCCAGTCAGAGGATTCCTTTCATCCCTTTCTCGTTCAATATTTATGAATGATGTTATGAACTCCAGATAAACAACTCTTTGTGTCCGAATATGATGCATTCCTTTCCTGGGGGACTCTTCTCTTCCAGCCATGCCAAAAAATGTACCAACCACGATACCAACTGCCTTTGTTCCACACGCTCTGATCTCTTTCACCATGCTAAGCACCCTTCTTTCTATGGGTATTAAACCGACAACCCATGTGCTTAACAGAAGCACTACTACAAGCAAAAGTAACAACAATACTGTCAGTAAGATAGGACAATTTCAAAGTTATAGCACCAACACGCTTTCT
This sequence comes from Ambystoma mexicanum, assembly GCF_040938575.1. Classification (NCBI taxonomy): domain Eukaryota; kingdom Metazoa; phylum Chordata; class Amphibia; order Caudata; family Ambystomatidae; genus Ambystoma; species Ambystoma mexicanum. The sequence continues at coordinate 458,826,327 of NC_090928.1, forward strand.
ACACCCACAGGGGGTTATATTTCCTTTGTGGAGCTAGTGCATACCAATGGCTCCCAGCTGGACTGGCCAGTGCACCATTGGGTTTATTCGCACAGCAATTTGCCATGTGTCCCTTTTTCCACATGCTCAGTACACACCTCACTGGGCCAATGCAATGCCTGAACATGGTTCAAAGGCCTCGTAGGGTTACTGATCCCGAGCATTGGCACTACAACTAACAGGGCTGATCTCATGCCCTATCACTTGTCCTCAAATAGGTAGCTAACAACACTGCGAAAGGTATACTGATACTGAAGAGCAAACAAGTAGCACTCGGAAGAATGGTCCTCCAGAATAAAATGGCACTTGATTATTTAATGGCTGCCCAAGGGGGTACCTGTAATATTATAGGACAAGAATGCTGCACATGGGGACCAGATACCTCCTCCCAGGCTGAGGACATCATAAAACACCTCCAAGGGGTTGGTACCACCTTGTACAGTATTAACGTGGGTTATGCCGGCTCATGTTAACGTGGATTCAAATGACGTTTGGTTCACTTGGTTCTTCCATTCTACCTGATATTTTAATTATTGTTGTTATAAAAATGTCGACTTTGCAAGGATCGTTTTTCTTATTCGCTGCTTTCTATCATGCTGTGCTAAACAGGTGTCTCACTTGTCCACCAAGGCTAAACTGCTGCCACTTGAAATAGAGAAGTTTCACATTACGGAGGACGCCTCAAAAGACTCCTCCAATGAACAGGAGATGGTAGATGTTTTAGGTCACATGACCAATACGAATGGGTAGAATTTTTAAAATAGCAATTCCGCTCCCTGTGGTCTACACTCTGTTCAAGGATGACCAAATGGGGGTTGATGTGGCAGGATTGCTATGCTATGCGCAGGATTGCTATGCTATGTTTTGCAATACTATGTTATGTTATGCAATGCAATGCAATGCTAATAGGCTCTCCCATACAGTTAGGCTTCAGACCTTCCATGTCACCTCCCTCTGCCTCCCTGTGCCTGCTCTACATGCAGCACCCCGGACAGGCCCAAAAGCCTCCTAGGACAGAGGACACCTCAGGCCTTCCCTTCTGCTTATTCTCTACATGTTTAGCATTAGACGCATATATGGGAGATAACAGAAGGGGTTTCTGCAAAATGCATCTTATTCATAATACCCCGTGATGTCCCCGCAGGGCTGCGTCACAAGGTCACAAGTAACATGTCGACAGTCCTTGCCAAAGGTCTGTAATGTCGTGCCAAGTAACACCCCCATTGTAAAAGTACAGAAACAGATTAGCGTTTCCCTATGATATGCCATATAAACTGGCACTCTAAGGTGGGGGGCTAGGGAGACCTCCTTGTGGCTACTGCCCGAACACTTGCATGCTGCATCCTGTTTTCCCTGCTGATAACTCTGTATGCTGTGAATTTTCGATATAAATACATGAAGCTTGATTTACCACCAGTCTGTCTGATCTCCTTATTTTACGCAAACTGAGCCTGGCCGAGGGGGCCTTATCTTGGCCATCACACTACACACTTGGTCCAGTAGGCCTTGCTTTACAAAAAGAAGGATCCATTTTGATAAAGACCCTGACTTTCTGCAGCAGCCCTTTCAAAAGCTCTGGCTAGATATTGGTCATTTCTTTTGACAAAGGCTGGATGGGGTAAGCTGGTGGTGTCATCCAAATCAGGTGGGCAGTCTGGGGGTCAGGTTTTTAGTGGTTCCTTCAAAACCTAGGGAGGCGCTATTTGAATTAGAAAGACGTTCTAATACATTTAAAGCTGCAATTGGTTCTCCCGTCCTTTCAGTATAGCTCTTTTTTTCTGGCATAATGTAACCTCCCCTCTGTAGTCTGAGTCAATGATGCCGGCTGCCTTTGGGAGAGGAGATACTGATTCCATGCTTCTTTCTTTTTGTTTATTCTCTGGTACCCTGTTCTGGGTTTGTTTTCTCACCTTGGGGGGTATCAGGTATTATAATCGCGGCAAAAATGCTGCAGTAAAAAAATATTGCGGCAAAAATGCCGCCGTTTGACCCGGTAAAAGTGTGCCCATTATACCATTTGAGGGGAGTGAGGGTTGCGGGGGTGTCCCCCGCTCACCTTAAATGGTATAATGGGTCCGGGGGCTGCGGGGGTGTCCCCTGCATGTTTTTCATTGACGGCGGCGCAAAAACAGCAGCATTTTTGCCGCAATGTTTTGTTATCACGGCAATTTTTGCCGCGATTATATCACATGGAACCCCTTGGGGTTGGTGTCTGGCTCCCAGTCATGGGTTATGGTTGGCCTTACCCTCCCACGTCCCCTGGAGCCAACACATACCTTGTTCTCTATTGTGCTTCTCCGCAAGCAGACAGGGCACTTAGGGGTCAGCTTTTTCAGTTCCTCTGTGGCTTCTATAGTCTCAGCCATTGTTAGTGTTGGAGTCTCCCTCTACCGGAGCCTTTGGTATTTGCTGGTTTGTTTTCCTTGGCCCACCATCAGTCACTCAGATGCAGACTCTTCAGGTGTTCTGACTTCTGCTTCTCTCAGCGTCTCACTGTTCCCCAGGCCTCTGCATGGTTGCATGCTTTGGCAGGTGTCGATCTGCCTCCTCTGGACACGTCTCCTAGAAGGAGTTCTGCCTGCCTCTGCCGCTCCATGAGCAACTCACTGCCCATTCCTCTCGGTGAATCATACCTTTTTGCTCCACCATGAGAAGCGGCGTGTTTGTTCTCTGTGTTCTCAATTCAGAAACTGACAAGGGATCAGGTGTCAAATCAGAAACTCACGTGTGAAGTCATGAGTTAGTGAACCATTTCACTCCCAAATAGTCAACAAATGTTTTATTTTTTTGGGATAAGGGATGATAAAAAATGGCCCTATCTTGTGTCTTCTAAGAGTGTGGGGGTTTGCCCCCACTGAGATTCCGCTGGCCCTGTCACCTAGGGGTTTTTAATCTTAACAGGCTCACGCTCCTAGTCCCTCGGGAAAGGGGAAAAAACTCTCTGGATTTGTTACAGCTTCCAGAAACACATAGCCAGGAAGGCCCAAATGACATGTCTCCCAAAAACGCCAGCCTTTGCCAAATCAAACCCCTCACCCCAGACAACTGCACCGCAGTGCAGGCTCTTACAGTCTTGCACATCGATAAGGAAGGTGCCCTCCTGACAGGTCTCTCAGTTGTTCACTTGGCTCCCGTAAAAGGAGTCCACCAAGCTGCAGCACATGTTAGTACGGGTGCATGCAAATTTGATCCAATCACCCCATCCTACCTCAACTACATTGACTTCCTCCTCAGGCCAGGATAGTATTCAAGATTGCATGTATCATCTACAAAGCAATCACAATTAGCACACCAGCGTACCTCTGGAACTCGATCCCGGTATTGGCTCGGAATGCCCTGACAATTCTCCAATTTCATTCTCTGAAAACATTTCTTTTTTTAAACCTGACCCAGGACTAATCCCAATGGATGCACAGTCTGCAGCTCATAGTACTGCACTGTTGTTAAAAGTTGCTAACCCAAAGGGTGGCTACCCACAACCTGTACAGCACTCTGCTGATCTCAAGCCAGGTCTGCACTTTAAACAATAAACAACTATGAATAAAATATATTTCTGCAACACCCTGGCAGCCTCATCCATATTTGTACCTACATTGATTTCATTGTCCTATTATTCTTAAGAATGGCCCTTTGCCTGGATGTTTTTGCTAAAGCCAGGTATGTATTTGTGCTTTTCGGTCTATAAGCAGTGTCGGGCCATGCTGTGATTTCAATACAGTTCCTTAATCTTACCGGTTTCCAAATAATGTGGCCACTACAAACTATGTTCCCAAAGTTTCAATGGCGTTTTGTGTAATGTTACCACCGAGTGCCTCATGCCTGGGAAGAGTCTGTGAGCTTGCAAACAATGTGGGAAATAGAAAGAACTTTACCAATGTTCGAATGGTGCACAGCCCGCTATCATCTCAGCTCAGTGTGTCTCATGCTCGATAATGGGTGCCAAAGGTCTTTAGAAAGATAGGTGAGTGTGAAAGCTGGGGCTTTGTTTCGTGGCCACCCTTTGATTAGGTGCAAATACCTAAGAATTCTTACTTCCAAGTGTACACAAATGGGTTAAAATGTGACTTTGAACGAGCTCTGTTTACAGCGTCTGCAGTTTTTAAAAAATATACAAGACACTTGCATTTATATGTGATTCCTATTTGTGTCAAAGTAATGCCTAGTAATAAATGCATTCATACAAACATTACTCAAAAGGATACGAAACAAAACGAAAGAACCCAATTGAAACTCAAGAATGCAAAAGTGAAACCCAAGATATTCAAACAAATAATGTAAGAAAAATGACATATATTTTTTTAACAATGAATACTATTTGCTTTATACTCCTAGGTTAAGCAACACAGTAATTTCAGAATGCAAACCACAGCAAAATACCACAGACTTGAGAAGTGACGTCAAGGAATCATTGCCCCCTGGTGTCCGAGGGAGTAGGTGATCTTTACATCAGATTGGTGCTCAAGAAGTGACATTAAACAACCTTTAACCATGATGAAATCACAAGATGTGCACAGAAATAAATTTGTGTAAAGCTTATGGCCAATTTAAAGTGTTGCTGAAGTGGATGAAAGACCGTCACCTGTGACCCCTCATTAATGCCCCCACCATCAGGTACTGTGCCACAGAAAGTCTGACCATCAGTTAATTTTAGGTTTCCTTGGATGGGGATGGGTCATGAAGACACAGATACCTCCCTTTTGTGGGTACTGGAGGCTAAGGAGATGAAGTCAACCTGCGAGTCTTTGGAACAAAAGAGTTTCAAGATACAACATAGGGGTCTGTGATTGCCAAATCTGCGACCCTTAATGATGGTCATGCACAGAAAAGACAATATCAACTCATGGCAAGGTGGTGGGGCTAGCATTTTACACTGTCTAAGTTGCTTGCTGGTCTGATAACACAGTGATTAAAGCGCTCGCTTTGACATCTGTGCAGAGCCTGCTGACGCAGGTTCGAATCCCTGCAGGGCCAAACTCAGCCTTTCATCCTTCACACCGTGTGTAATAATAAGCAGCGCTCTGATATCTGAGGTTTCGAAGTGCTATATAAAAGCTAGATTATTATTTATTATTACTGTTTGTGCCCTCCCCGTCTTACACGTGCAAAAGAATAAAACAGACACACCCCAGACGGGGAATAAGGCAAAGAGAGCAGGCTGCGAGAGTTCAAGGCAAGGTTTATCTAATGAATGGCATTCAAAAGATCTCTGAGAGCACTCTGACAAAATTAACGTTACAATACATTTTTATAAGTGAAGTGACGCAACTAACATAGGATACTACGTTGGTCCTGGATTGATCAGTTCGTGTGGTGACTTAGGTGTGGGTGGCATCTCTTCCTCCGGGTTGATTGCTTGGTTGGCGGGAGGATGGATGTCAGACATCTGTGCTCCGAGTGGGTGAAGGTTAGGTCGCTGTGAAGCAGGGTTGTCACTATCTAAGCTAACATAATATATTCTCAAAAATGCATGCACTAAATAACAATTGTTCAAAGTCTTTCAGTAGTTTATCATGTCTCTATAAAAGTCACACGTATATCTATACTATCAATAACATTGGATTACACAGCGCATAGGTTAAGGGTCTTGACCACTATAATACACTGGTAGAAGTGTGGGTCTGTGCTCACAAGAATCTCTGGTATGTGGCATTTGTTAGTGGTAGGCAATGATATACTGCAGCAGGGGTCTAATGTTAGTTGGGGATCTGGCATCATGGCGTGGTCAGTGGTCTGGCACATGAAAGGAATGACCTACAGGGACACAGGGTCACAATGGCAGTTTCCACTGGCGAGGGTACAGGGGCAAGGACACGTTTGTGGAGATGAACGAGCTATGTGCTTAGTTCATGCAGGTTCTCATGCAGGACAGTGATCTCAGAGGAAGAGTGATGTGTTACATTTATTAGTTGTTGCAAATACCTCCGGCTTCAGCGTGAGAATGGAACCGCAGAGTTTTCCAGTCAGAGTGAGAACGAGGGTGGGGGCCCTGTGCCCTGCGTGCCTGGCTGCTGCGAGAAAGGGAGGAGAAGCGTTTTTGTACTATCCCAGTGAGGCCTAGTCACCAAGATGGAGTGAAAAGGGGGGTACAAAAATGAATGCCCCGTGTTCCGCTCAGTGGTCCCATCTACGCGAAAATCAATAAAAGTTAACATTGCATAAGGGCAAGGGGCGAACCCCCTACTGGAGGCACTTGGTCCGAGTTTGGTACTGAGAAGTAAAGGATGTGAGGGGCCTGATGGCCCCTTGCTCCTACACATTCCCCCTTTCGTTACATCTAAAGTAACAAATGATGACACTTTATTCTTTTCATTCTCCCTTCGGTAGTACTCAGCTTCAGCAACTGCTTCTTCCCAGGCTGGGGTACCCTTTATTGGTATCCATGTTCTGCATACACTTCTCAAGCTATTCCCTCTTCTTGCATATTCATCTGGAATGCATGTTAAGTATATCCCACCTTCCCCGTCCAGGTCTACCCATACCTCGTTATACCATTGCAATTCTGTTGGTTCCTTAATTGTGGTGTGATATAAATTATCAACCCTGTCCCCATATTGCCTGCAGAAGGCAGTAATCCTGTATTTTGGAGTGTTATGTTCCCCTGTTTGTATTTGGGCATCTATCATGGTTGCTACCGTTGTCGGACGGCCCATTGTTACCATCATCATAGTTGAGGTAGACATACTTTTTGCACAACACCGGAGTCCTAATTGGCACACGCAGAAGAATAGGAGCACAAAGACGATCATGGGGACGAGTAATTTCACCATTACATTCACCCACAATGGTATCCAGCTGAACATGTTATCAAACCATGTGCTTTCTTCTGCCTCGCCTTCTGTTCTCATCCTTTCTCCTAGGTTGTGGACTGTTGTTATCACTTGTGAGAGTGTCCCGTTATCTGCATCTTCAGATGGCATGAATGTGCAACAGGCCCCCCCTATTTTTTGGCAAACACCACCGTCCATCGCCGTGAGGAGATCTAGAACATATCTGTTTTGCATTGTCATTAGGCGCAAGGCACGGAGCTCTATTTTTATTATCTTGAATCCTTCTTCAGTGTCGTTGGCCAGTTGGATAAGCTCCCAGCGCACTATTTGTAACCATTTGGCATTGGCTCGTGCTTGGAGCCCTGGAGAAAGGAGCGATGTGAAGAATGTCTCTGCAGATGAGAAAAGCTTGTACTTTTGCGGGATCTCAGCAAGCAGTTTTGAAGATTCGGATGAGATATAGCTGGATGATCTTTTACTTCGTGATAGCTTTGTTTTCAACTCATGCTCTGACAACAGTTCGTAAGCTGGAGGTTCTGTTACTGTTAGTTGGGGCGCTGTCGATGGCTCAGCCGATTGCCCTGCTGCTGATTTGCCAGCCGATTCTCCTGCTGCCGATTTGCCAGCCGATTCTCCTGCTGTTCCTTGGACATGACTTTCTGGTATTACCATCAGGGCTGTTTGGAGGGTGGCTAAGGCGCAAGTACCTTTCCAGGATGCAGGGAGATGCAGGTAAGCTTGTTTGCCGCAAATCCAGTACATATCCATGAGCGCTGCGGTGCCTTTCCTCAAGCCAGGTATTATTAGTGTCTTATTGCATTTCTTTGCCTCCCCCATGTTAACCTTCCCTTCCCCATGGAAGCATAGTTCATGCAGTACTTCTTTCTGTATTTTTATGGGCTTTTCCAGTGCTGTGATCCATGTTAGCTTAGTGACGTGTTGCGACCAAATGGGAGCACACAATTCTTTTATCCATTGGAAGGTGTCTTCAGATAGCCCCCGGAGTGCTTCTGCTTTGCATTCGATAGTTTCATCGTGTCACTTATTCTCTGCATACCTTGTCCCTTTGATGACAAGAAATGGCTCTCTGAGGCAAATTACTCCTTGGCGCCGGCTTGTGCATGTTCTCTCATTTTCCATCCTTTCTATAGTGACGGTGTGTACCTGGAAGGTGTTTTCTATCCTGCACAAAACTAAATTAATTAAACATTGATCCTCCGACAAGGGCACTTCCTGTGGTACCAACATTTTCGGTGTCCCTGATGCATGTGGTATGAGTGAACAGACATTACAACTTTCATTTGTTGCTTGCTTTGTCGTGGCACTCATGTCTGAATACCATTTGTTAGATTGATCAGTGTGGCGGAGGTCTTCTATTTCATCTAACCCCTGGTCATGATAAATGTTGTATCTTTTCCCTCCCGCCCCTCTTTTCCTTTTCCTCCTCCCTCCCTCCTTGTAGCTTCTCACTTTTTGGTAGTGTATTGGGAACATTCCAGCCCAGGCACTGTCATTGCTGTTGAATATGGCATGTGTATACTCATTAGTAGCAGCAGCGTAATATGAGGTAGGTTCTATGGCTGTTTGTGCATGCGTACTGTGTTGGCTAGGTTGCTCGGCCAATAATAGTCGCCATCATATTCATTCGATTCATAATCATTACTCATATTTATGCCAGGTTGTGACAAGGAGACAATTGTTGGACCTGCAGCGGTGTGTTCTGAAGGTTGCGTTACATTTGTACCGTTAATACCAATGTTATATGTTTCTCCCCACATTGTCTTTACTCCAGTCCCTATTAGGTTGGAACCTTCTCGTATCAGATTAGCCCCGCTCCAACCTTTGTGCATGTCATTTACCATAGATAAGAGAGTATGGTACCAGGCCATGAAAAACAACATCACTGAAAACAAAACTGCAGCACATTTCAAAACGCATTCAACATTGCAAAACCTTTTAGCCCTAATGGCATCCTTATTACTATCTAACATTAATGTATTCTCCTTGATTGTGCTTCGTTGGGCCATTTGTCACCTGGAGGGATGATACAAATTTGTTAAGTCACCAGAATATGTACATATATATATATATATGTTATCCATGCAACTGACTTGCCATCAGTCATTCGAGGAGCACTCGCCTTCGGATGTTACTTCAGAGATTTACATCACTCTCAGCAAATCTTTTATAACCTCTTTATTGGTTAAAAGTTGGCATCGTATATAATACGCCTTGCATCTCGGCTTTCCCAACAAAAGTTGACGCGTTTCGCGGCGTTACTCGCCGCTTGCTCACAACACCAGTATCCTATCACCATAGTGTTAAAATACAAAGAGACATGACTGTAGGCATAGAAACAGGACATGCGGATCGACATTTTAGTGGAAACAAACAAGGGTCTTACATGTTAGTAACTAGTTGGTTGTGTGCTGGCGGCCATCTTAAGATAGGCTTAGTTCCTGTGATGTGTTTTATCCCATTTAAGTTGGTTCATGTGAAGTCAGTGATTAAATAATCATTACAGACTCTCGTAATACCCAGTACTATCATTCGTGAACTTTTAATAACTTCTTAATGGTATGGTCTCTTCTACGGCACACTTTGTACTAGTCTTGCAGATGTCAGGTGTGTTAAATGGTTTCCACGTGATCCAAGTAGTGTGGTAATTTCTAATTACCATAAGATGCCTAATTCTCTAAGTATGAAATGTTTTATGCCTTCATGTAGAGTGCATGGTGCATTAGCCATTTATGCAATAGAGTGCATAGTGCCTGCAACTTATACGAGTAATATTCCACTTGATCCGATTAATGTGGTACTATATGGTTTTCATCTAGTACCTTGTTCCCTTTATTTAAAGTGTCTTATGCCTTAATGTAAAGTGCATAGTGCATTCGACATTTGTCAAATAAAGTGCCTAGTGCAGTTTGTCAAAGTGCCAGGTGCATACGTGCATAAAGACTTAATTGTCCATAAAGTGCTTGGTGCTTAGTACTTAGCAGCCTCGGATCAGATTAATTTTTTTGGAAATATCCCAATTAATGTTACCTGCATGTCTCTAGCCAACATTATGTGTCAGTTCATACTGGTCCAAATGTTTAAAAATATACAACAATCCACAATCGTGGCTCTCCACAAAAAGCACACAAATACCCATCACCACAACACATGTGATAAACATTTAGTTATATATATGTATATTTACATTTCATGTTTACTCATTACTTCCATTTACTATTGCTTGTTTTTTTTGTTATATGTTTGTTTCAATTATGTCCACTGTTTTAGGCATTTTATAGCAGGAGAGAGTGATGAAAAGAGAATGAAAGGAAGAAGGATACGGACATAGGGCATGGCAAATCAGAGGGCGCATCATTACTTTCGCCCTTTCGCCCTTTCAAGTTTTTTTTTTCTTTACTTTAAATCACATTGTCATTGTTTCTTAGCCTCATTTGTAGTACCACTTGCACATTCCTTTTCGCTCTGAGGGAGTGCACTATTGCGTGCCCTCCTCACATCTGAGAGGTGCACCCAATATTTCAGTCCCTTAACTTACACTGCAGTGAGCGTACTATAGATAACGTCGTAGGGGACATGAAAACTCTGTGAATTCCATCTCCTCTCAAAACCTCTCACGTATACCTGTGCCCCTGGCATCGGTGGGCCACTTGGGCTGTCTGCAGGCGGTGTGGTATGTCAGTTGCCACATTTTCAGTAAAAGGCAGTGCTATTTGTCAGGCTATGCTGCGTACTGCGCGCGTCAGCTGAGTTAAGTGTTCCTTAAATTCTCCCCCAGCACTGTGGCAGTCCTGTGTGCGTCTGATTCTCTCCTAATCAGGGAGAGTGGTGTGTGTATTCGCCTCCCAGTCACAATTTCATGGGGGCTCAGATGGTGGTCCTTGCATGGTTGCATTCTGAGTTGGAACAGTGCTAGGGGCAGGCAATATACCCAGTTTTTCTTTAATGTATTACACAACTTTGATAATTTATTCTTGAGCAGGCGGTTGATCTTTTCTACCATTCCATTAGCCATCGGATGATAAATGGAACACAGTTTGTGCTTTACCCCCAAGAGTGATGTCACTTCCTTGAAGATGTTGTTCACAAAGTGTGTGCCATTGTCTGACTGTATCGCATCACATATTCCCCACCGGGAGAACACTTCTCGCACTAGAAAATTTGCTGCACACTTGAAAAGGGACAAACCACCACAATTAGATACCTTGCTCTGTTACATCTCTCTCCCATGTCGCCGTAGTCTATGTGGAGTTCCCTGAATGGCCATGCTGGTCATGGCAAAGTCCCTCGCAATGTCCTCAATGTCATCCCTGAATTGTGTGTTTTACACTTTGTACACTCTATGAAAAATTTTGACAAGTGTTCCTGTAGGTTGGGGACAAACCAATGTTCCTGGAAGTCTGAGGCGATGTGTTGTTTTGCTACATGGGCTGGGAAGTGCAGCTGTTGGAATGCTACTTCTAGTAATTCTACCGGCACCACTACCTTTCCCGTTGTCTCCGGTCTCCAAATGAGGTCTGTGGCTGATTGTTTGCACCCCTGCTTGCTCCACAACTCTTGCTCCTCCGGTGGTGCTCTCCTCTGTAGCTCTATTAGCTGTGCTATGGGTGTGTTACTATAAGCTTCTTCTTGTGGCTCTGCAGTGGCTGCCTTTACAATGCATTCGGATGCTGGTGTTATATTGAAATACGAGGCCTCATTCGCTGCCGTGTCGGCTGCCGCTTTCCCAATGAGATCACATCTGTGTTGTTGGTATGTGCTTGGCATTTCACCACTGCAACTACCAATGGCTCCGCTAATGCATCTATCAATTCATTCAATAGCGCGGCGTGCTGTACTGGGGAGCCATCTGCTCTTCTGAACCCCCTTCTACTCCAGTTGGATAGTCCTGAATGGACTGTGGTAGTTGCATATGCTGAATCTGAATATATAGTCACTGTGCAATCTTTGGCTGTGCGTAATGCTTCAATCAATGCAGTTATTTCAGCCGCTTGTGAGGAGTAATGGGACGGGAGGCGCTTTGGACAATTGTTTCATAGCTATCTTCCTCCATACGTACTACTGCCATTCCTACATGCTTCTCCCCTGTTTCTGGGTTTACTGATGCTGACCCATCTATGAAATATACTTCTCCATCCTTCAGGGCGTTTTCACTTGCTTTGGGAATATCGTCGCCCCCCCCCTCATTGGTTGCACAGTCGTGTTCCTGCATGTCCTCCATTGTGCATGGCTCTGTAATGAATGTTGCTGGGTTTACTGTTTTACACCTGACCACATGCACATTGGGGCTTGAAATTATTATCTCGTATGCGGTTGCTCACTGTGTTGTTAATGTTGATTTTGACCGTTCAAGAATCGCAAATAATGAATGCTCTGCATATAATGTTACTGAACATCCCATCACAAATGTGGCACTCTTTTCAATGGCGAAGGCCTCAGCTGCGAGGGCCTGTTCGCACGCGAAGTGACCTTGCATCACTGCATCTAGTGTTCCGCTGTAATAGGCCAATGGTTTGTGGCTTAATGATGTTTTTTGTGTCAGCACTGCTGTCATCAGTGTTCCATTGCAGTGCGAGAACAAGAAGATTTCCCTCTCATAATCTGGGTTCACGAGGACTGGGGCATCTGCAATAAGGCCTTTTAGTCTGAAGTACTGAGTCATCATGTCATGTGGCCATTTTATTGGGGCTCTACTCTTTTGTGCTTCTTTTAATGCTTGCAGTAATGGACATGTGTATGCTGCGTAATCAAGGATCCATGCTCGGCAATAGTTACATATGCCAAGTAATGTTTGCATGTCCTTCACTGTTTTTCGTATGATTATGTAACGTATAGCAGCTGCCCTGTCTGGGAGTATTCGTTTTCCATCTTTTGATATTAACTCTCCGAGGTATACAACTTCGGCAAGGCAGTATTGTAGTTTCCCTTTATCCACTTGGTACCCCTTGGTAGCTAACACGTTTAATAGCGTTATGGAGTCTTCTCTGCATTTTCCTTCTGTTTTGCTGCAGAGGAGTAAATCGTCTACATATTATATAATGGTGCTCTCTACATCTATGTTTCCAATATCTTCACGTAGTACTCTGTTAAAAATGCTGGGGCTTTCGCAATACCCCTGTGGGAGTCTGCGATGCTCATATCTGTTGTTTCCCAGTGTGAATGCTGTAAGGTACTGCAATCCTGGGTCAAGTGGTATGGAGAAGAAAGCATTCTTCAAGTCAACCACAGTAAAACATGTAGATTCTTTGGGTATACTGCACAGTATTGATGCCAGGTTAGGCACTAACGGGAACTCTTTTTGAATGATGTCATTGAGTGGGCGGAGATCTTGGATCATCCTCCATGCCCCTCCTTTTGCTTTTTTGATTGGGAAGATAGCCGTGTTACACGGGGAGTTTGATGGCACTATCATACCTTGGTTCAGGAGTGCATTTATTGTCTCCCTAATACCTTCCTCTGCTTCTCAGGATATCGGGTATTGTTTCACTCTTGGCAGTATGGCACCTGGTTTGAGTTTTATCTTTATTGGTGTCACTTCTTGTAGTAACCCTACATCATGGGGGCCTTTAGTCCAAATTTCTGGTACCACCTTTGCCATGTCTTCCTCAAATATTGTCGGTGGGGCATTAACACTAGCCATAAGTGGGTTGTGGACCTCCCTGTACTGGATCATGATGTCACGTGGTATACTTATTTCCATTATTATCTCTCCATCGTCTTTGTTATCAGTGAATAATTCTTCGTCAGTTATGTCTCTTAGCATTATATTCAGATCTATGCATAACACAGTTCTCCACTCGCACCCATGCGTGTCCAAGCCTATGACCACAATATGTTTACTCGATACCTGAACTGCCTCGATGTCTATGGACATTATCATTCAAACAAAAAACCTAAAAAAGGGTACCCACGCCTATGACAGTCCTAAATTCTGTCAATAATTTCGGTTAAATCTCCATATTATTATACAGTGTGTGCTTTCGAGGAAAGTCACAGAAACAACACAACCAAAGAAAAATCCTAGGAGTACATGAAAATAAATGTATTTATACAACCAAACAGATTTTTTAAAAGAATTTCAGAATGCTTTTTACATAGGTTTAAAAGACATAGCAAAACATGAAACAGAAACATAAAGCATAACATTCATCATGTGTACATTGTAATTTGATTGGAGAAATGAAATAGGATATTATGCAGAAAATATAATTATTTGACAGAATTTAGGACTGTCATAGGCGTGGGTACCCTTTTTTAGGTTTCTTGTTTTGAATGTTTATACTGCCCCTGCCCACACATGCACACGGGGGCACACCTCTTGTTTGTATTTATGGACATTATCGTGCCTGCCACAACATCTGTGTTTTGCAATTGGGCGGAATATAAAGTCTGATGGTGTCCTCCATTCTTTTCTTGTTATCTCAGGTTTGATGCCATAGATAAACATGTCTATGTCAATGGGTATCCCTCGCACTACAACTTCATTCATCATTGTACTAATCATCAACATTACTTGTACTGGGCATACTCCTGGGGTGGAACACACTATTCCCTGCTCTGTAAATGAAATGGTCATGTTCAATTTACTTAGCAAATCAATACCCAGCAAGTTGTTTGGTGCGTCTTCGTGGTACAGTAAGGGTGCATGCACTGTTTTTCCCCCCACCGTTATATCAAGATCTTTGGTGTAAGGAACTTTTAAAATTGCCCCAGAGAACCCCTGCGTTTCCAAATTCCTGCCTGAGAGCAGAAACCGCCCTTCCATAAGACATGATTTTTCAGCTCCTGAGTCTACCATAAAGATAAACTGCTTGTTTCCTATCTCTGCCCCCACTAGTGGTTCCTCTTCTGTGCGTAGGGTGGTGGATAGGACTGGACACGCAAGTGCTCCCTGTGGGCTGTCCTAATCTGCATACATTTCTTGTCCTGGAACTGAAAAGACATTATCTCCAACTACTGTTATGCCACGGAATGGTGCAGGTGCACCGTTTGCAGCTGTTGCGAAACTGTTATTGCTGGCATTCCCTACAGTGTTTTGTCTTGCCATTGGCTGTGATGCACTGTGATGTGGTTGTGGGGGTGGCTGTCTTTGTGTTGCATTTGGGGTTCGTTATACCACTGGTCCTGTGGTGTTCCCCCTCCCATTGGTAATCCATAGGGGCTACCTGGTTGTTGGCATCCCCATACCTGTTCATTGTCCATGGGTGGTTGCCCTTGAAAATACCCTGAAGGCCGCATTCTGCAATCTCTTGAATAATGGCCCCATCTCACACAGTTCCAACATGACCCTTGCTATCCCCCTCTTATCCCTTGCCCACCGAATCCTCTATTCCCCATACCTCCGAACCTCCCTCTCTGGCCACGGTACCCACCTCTTCCTCTCACCGGTCTTTCTTGCCACTGTGGTCCTCTGTGTGGCTCTTCTCCATTCCACAGTCCTTGTTCTCCTGCTGCCCACAGCGCTGCTATCCCAACTGGTCTGTTTCCCGCACTTTCATCCCCCTCATTCTCTCTGTCAGCAGTTATGCTGGCGTTTATGGTGGCGACCTTCACTAATTTGTTCTGCACCAGTTTTGCTTCGTCTGCCAACAATTTTTGTGCTATCTCTTTTTCTCTCTCTTTGATCCTCCTACAGTGGTGCACAATTCTAATCTGATTTTCAGGCCAACCCTTGGTTTCTATCCCAGCTAATTTGTCCAAGGCCTTCTGTACCTCCTTTGGGAGCCCTTTCTTGATGATAAAATAGAACAAAGCGGTGGATTGGTTCCACGCCGTACCAGTTTCGCTTCTCCACAAGTCCTGCACCCGCAATATGAATTGCGTAGCGTCCTCGTTCTCCTCCATTGTATATTGCATTACCAAATGTAAATCTGGAATATCTGGAAATGCGCGCCGCAATGCGTCCCATACTTGTGCTCGAACATTGTTAAAGGATGATCCATCGTGGCGGTCACAGCTCATTGTTACTCCCGGAAATCCCTCCTTTTCCCAAACCCTGTCTGCTTGATCACCAACGGCAGACACTAGCAAACTTTTTACATCGCCTATCGCCAACGGTACTCCTGCCGTGTTCTTCTCGAACGCATGTATCCATTTCCCCGCCCCTCCCGCAAGTGGGGGGAGGAGTTTCAACAAGTTGTTGTTATCCATCTGGGCCCACGGGATATAGTGTGGCCTGCCTGCTCCTTTATGTATTAACCGCATCTGCAACTTATGCTTCTTCCCGGTTTTACTTACTGTCCCTCTCTTCGTCTTACTTACCAGCATATTCCCTACTCGCTCACTTAATCTACCCTGCCATCGTGGCGGTGATCGTGGATCCATGTCATCGAAATGATGTGACAGTGGGGATCCAACAGCTGCCACTCCTTCCTCATATTCGTCTAGATCGCTCCACACCCCCTCTACTTCCTCTTCTTGCTCGCCATTCTCCTCTTGTCTTTCTCCGCGCTGGCTTTCTTGGGTGGCTGGGCGTATAATTCTCACTGGTTTATCATTCAGATGGAACAGGAACTTTCCTGATCGCCATTCTTTCTCTCGCCCTTGTGATGTAGGTGTTCCCTGAGAAAGTATGGTCTGTGCTGGCTCTGGCGTCGCTGGGGCTAATTCCCCTGTTGCACTTAGCGGGGGTGTGAGATCTGCCGTGGTACTTCCCCTCCCGCCGGTGGCATTTGTCCTCGGTCGCACAGTGCCCTTAGCCACGTTATTTCCATTTGTGCATGCGCTAGCTGGCAGTCTAAATCTCTGGTTAATCGTGCTAAGTTCACCGGGGGTGCACTTTTCGGGCCATAAAGGCCTCCTTTGTCATATGGCGGTGGTACTGTGGCTATTGCTCCATTTGAGGGAGTGGGGGTGGGGCATGCCGGTATGTACAGAGGCTTGCTGTATCCTACTGCTGGTCTTGTCATTAAGGGGTATATTTTGGTTGTGTCATTCTCAGCTGTGGTCATTGTGCACTCACCCTTTGGCGTTCCGCTTACCTCTTCCTGCGTTTTCTGTTTTTCGATTGTTTTTTCTGTACTTACCGCTGTGGGGGCAATTTCCTCGAACATTCGCCACAGGTCCAATACTTCCCTTATGTTCTGCAACTGTTTCCCCTTATATCTCGCCAATAAGTGCGTGGACACTAAATCTAACACCCTTTTGTCAAACGACCCTCCCTCGGGCCAAATTGGTGTCACACTGTCCCCTTTTATCTCCGTCACCCTCTGATCCTGGTATTTTTGTATCCTATCACTGTATAGTGGGAGGTGCTGGCAAATATGAGCTAACAGTGTTATTCCCCCATGACAATGTTTCTCCCCTCACTTGAATGTGTGCTTGCACCTGAGCCCCCCTCTAATCACACCCTCCAACCACCTGTCCCCTTGTATAGATGAACAGTATGTCAAGCGTTTCTTAATTATTGGCAGTTATTGTGAATCAATATTGAATGTTACCTTTGTAATTATTGCATTTCCAATTTCAACAGTTCACTTTCGCATGTATACCCCTTACCAACAAATTACTTACAATATTTTGACATATGCGACAAAAAATGGACAAGAAGCGATAAACATATAACACATAACATGCTCATGCACTACCTGCGCGCCTTTATTTCCCCTTTGTTCCCGTTACCAAATCCTTTTACCCTTCCCCGTTTTACCTTCTCTTCTCATTCACTCCCCACCTCTTACCCCCTCTTACTCTTTCCCAAGAATTTCTTGCTTACACGGAAAAAGAATATTCTAAATAATCTACTCAGAGTCTACTCAATACACGAGACTCCTACTATTTTCTCTTTATCTTCACTTATTTATCTGCACTGGACGAGACAATGCTACGCGGCGCTGCCTCTACCCCGTTTGGGCTAGGATACCTCTTCTCTTCTTCTTCTCACTTTTCAAAAAACATAATGGCCATATAAAGGACAGATCAGAAAAAGTCTCAGCATCACTCACACAGCCCCTACTCTTTGCTATAATCCACTATCACCTGTTCTTTTGTTCCCTTATTTTCCCCCTTAGCTTTCCTTGGAAACCTTCGCAACCGGCACTCACGTGATCAGTCAGGTAATCTGAGGGTCACCGTTCACGGTCTGACCCCAGTCAGGTTCGCACCCCAACCAAGCCATGGCCCGACTCGGCGAGCAGCTTTTCAGTCGGGTATTCATCAACCAGCAACCCTTGACCCTTTCTTGTAGTGCGCACAGGCTGGTCGGCCGCTGAGATGATGGTTTTGCTGGGGGGCGTCCCGGATCTCGCTGCACGGTGCGGGCCTCGAGGCACCTCTCAAAATCACGTCGCAGGGGGTCACCAAATGTTTGTTCCCTCCCCGTCTTACACGTGCAAAAGAATAAAACAGACACACCCCGGACGGGGAATAAGGCTAAGAGAGCAGGCTGCGAGAGGTCAAGGCAAGGCTCACTCCTCTCCATGTTCTGGAAAGTGTCAGGGGCGAGAGTTATGCAGAGTAGTCCTCCTCCTGGCGATACTCTCTAGCTCGGGCTGTACAGATAAAGTCCCCTTTCTCAACACTAATGCATTCAAACTGAGCAGGATGTATTTTCCTCTCCAGACCGTACCAAAATGTGTAGGCCAAACTTGTGAAAAAGTTCTCAACGTTCATCAAAAGTGGGCAATGTTTAGATCTTTGAAAAGACTATGGGCCTCATTACAAGTATGGCGGGCAGTGAAAATGGCAGTAACTTGGTGGTAATTCTGTTACTGCCATTTTACTGAGCAGCCGTACTACAGGTTTGGCGTTGGGGTGGAGGATTTTCCTCCAGCAAAAGGTTGCAGGAAAATCTGCCACCTTACAGCCAAAAAATCAGCAAATGTGGCTGAATTATCGCCAGCGGCTTGGTCATTTCATCTGGTGGCATTCTGGTGCATTTACGACTAGAATGCCACCAACCTTGTAATGAGCCCCTATATTCCATTCCCCTAAACACACTGCTACCGCTGCATTGCTCGATGAAGAAGTCTATAGTACTGTGAATGCTTATGCATTGTTCCAGCTCTGCACGAGGATACCAGTCGCTCCAATAAAATGTATCAACACCTGCATTTTGTGAGATCCATGAACTATAAATATACTTTTACATTGAGGACCAAATGTTCTATCCCTGTCCCTCCCCACTGTCCATCAAGATGGATAGAACATTAGTGCTGGAAATGGAAACACAATATTGTGTAATACCACCTTCGGGAGGCAGGGGGAGCAATGAAGTGGGGGGCTACTTGGCAGTGAAGTGATAGTATTTTAAAAAGTGTTAAAAATACACAGAGCTTATATAAAACAGCATTGCTCTTTGTAGAGATATCTTGCAATGTACACAGCTGACTCATTAAATCAACCAATCTATCGATAGTTATAGTAACAAGCAAAGAGTGTATGAGTGGTGCATTATTTTAACCATCTCGAGTGGAAGTCTAAAACTAGCATGTACAGTATTCAGAGCCTACACCATAGACATCATTTAGGGGTCGGCATGTATTTCACTTGCGACCCCTGAGGTCTCCCTTGCTACCCCAGTGGTCTCCTTTGCTGCCCCTAAAAAAAAATAACTAAAAAAAAACTTTTTTTTTGTTTTTACAATTTGAAGCTCCTGGGCTGGGGCTGTGGCCAATGCCATGTGGCTATCTGAACTATTTGCCTTTCTGGAACTCCATACAATAATTTCTAGACTCATTAAAGGTTTATTTCTGGTGCACTTCAAGGGGTGCGTCATTGATTTAGTCTGTTCGTAAACACCTCAAATTCACAAAGCATCTAGAGTAGAATAAGCATCCATTTCGGACTATGTATTTTGCTTTTCGCAAGTTGCAATTATAACATGTTTTTTTTCTGCTGATACATATGGTGATCCATTCTTGTATGAAATGTATATCATGTTACAGTAATATTGTAACAATTGTTTCATAGTGTACTTAGAAACAGTGCTATGTGATGCCACTTCCTGTTTTGTTAAGGGGTAAACAGTCATGTCCCATCACTTCTCGTGATGTCACTTTGTGGTGGGGTCAAATGGCAACACTTCTTGTGATGTCATCAGAGGTCAAGGGTCACGTGATGTCACTTCCGCTACCCCAGGCCTTTTGTTCAAATGACGTCCCTGACCTACACAATCTAATCCGAGTTTTAAATGTACTTTCAAGACTGAATGTAACCTAGTGAAAGAACATACATGATACCTGCTTGTATTGTTGTTTTAAACAGAATGCAGCAGTATTGCCCTTCTTCCATTCCTAACTAGCAGAGCTGCAGAACAATAGTGCTCCAGTCCCGATCACCCCTTTGCTGCTGTTCCTTCAGCCATCGTGCATTAATCACACCTTATTGTGCCTAAATGCAAAACAAAGGTAGACAGGACCATAGATCAGCTAACTCTGAAATTTCATCTCCCAGGTAGGGAACAGTTAACGACTTTAGATGCAGTTTGTGGCAGCTTGGACATGGATTTTTGTGTTCCTAGATTCAGAATCCTGCCATGCATTTTTTCCCAGGGATATCCAGCCAAATTCCACTACTTCCGAGAATGAAAAGGGCTGGACCTGTGTGTGTAGGTGCGTGCGCGTGTGTGTGTGGTTGTGTTTTTGTGTATCTTTTGAATATTTATAAGGGGAGACAAAAAGATCCCTTCTTACATGGCAGGCTCCTGCTTCTGAATACAGTGGGTAATTTAAACAAATATGGGCATAGCAGATATGGCATATCTTTATTACAAAAAAACACGTCGTAGGTCTAGAAGTTGACAGAAGGGCGGCCTGCAAAATACTGCTTGCATGACATCCTTGATTCAGGCGCGTTGTTGGGTATTTTGTGTAGATTTAGGGCCCAGCGGTATTTTCTTACCGCCAAAAATAAAAATAATTTAGCAATAATCACTCCTTGCATTTAGATTGGGTTTGGTATTATAATGGTATAGTGGCTATGCATTATTTCAGTACACAGATACATTTGGTTGGTATACATTTCGTTGTGATATAGTGATGAGCATGATTTTCTGTTCTACTTGTGGTCCCAATATACAAAACCCCCTGGTCTGTTCGTGTGATCACTAGAGAGACCTTGGGCCTACATTTTATGGATACCACAATTTCCACATATAGCATTCACCAACCCCTGTGGTATTATCAGTAATTTATTTACATTAGTGAAATTATATTTCCAGAGGCCTCTTTCTCTGCTGATTCATGTACACCCAGCAGACTATCGAATTATGTTCCATTCAGAAGCCACACACACACATATACCCTGAGTGGAACCACGCGCACAGCTATTTATAATTGCTCATAACATTACTTCATCTGCATTGGAAGTTTGGCACATATATTACCTAATAACCTCCCCTTTTATTATGTGATATGGGCGAAATGCGCCAGAGAAAGACTGAAGCAAAAAAAAAAAAAACCTTTACACAGGCTGTGATTTATAAGAGTTTCATTTCAAAATAATACATTACCATCTTTGCGAGGCAGTCTTTTCTAGAATAAACAGAAGAGAAACAAGTGCAAAAATACAAGGCATTTCATTTTACCTTTGCAACAATAAAAAGAACAGTCATTTAGATGGCAACATTATAAAGTGGCATTTAAACACAGCGATTCCCCAGCTATATGTATCCTATCTGAAAAAGACTTCATTCAGACAACGCTCCCTCAAGTTGTACGTGATAGTTACCAACTGTTTGTAGCTTTTCAGCAACACGAAATCTCCTGGCTTGTTGCCTCCGAGAAGTGGCCCAGGGCTTTCTTTTTAAAGCACCCAGCGAGAACATGCAGTTCAATCTGCAATCTTCAGTTCTCAAGCCGGTGCCAATTGACTAGGAAACCCCAGTCTCCGAAGGTCAGCAGTGGACTGGAACGATCCCTCCCAGCAGCCCAGTCAGGTCCTCACAGCAGCTCTGCAAAATGTCTAAGCCCTCTCGATCTCCCCGAGCTGCTTCAAGAAACATCTGTTACAGCCCCTAAGGTGACATGTCACCAATAAAAATACACAATATTCTACCCTTCTTCCTCAACAATGGCTCACTTTTACTGTACGCAACTGTATCTAACTGATTTCCTGCTATTCGAATTTTGCTTCCTGCAAAGAATGTGAACAGAGCAAAGAGAGAGGAAAAAAAATCTGAACACACTTTTAAAATGAATCTCAGCCTGCCTCATTTTGCACATGAAGAACACATTATAATGTTAAGGAGTTAAAATTGTGTTAGTATTTGTTAATCAAGTTAATTAATTATCTAACGTTTCTCCTGTAATTGAGGCATTTGAAGTGAGAGAAAAAAAAATGGTCTTCTTTTAAACTAAGTATTGAGAAAAAAATGGTGTTCTTTTAACATAGAAAGCCTGTCTTCATATACCTGTCCATATGTTACCCTGGCAACACGTGGCTTGCTGTACCACCTTACAGCAATAATGTGATCCCATGAAGTGGCGCTGCACTCCAAAACACGCTAAATTATACTACTTGGGTCAGATTTCAAACCACAAATAGCGTCCGTAGCATCAGGAATAAACGGTTTACCTTGGCACATATAATGTTGTTCTTTAAATTTCACACAAG
Source organism: Ambystoma mexicanum (assembly GCF_040938575.1). NCBI lineage: Eukaryota > Metazoa > Chordata > Amphibia > Caudata > Ambystomatidae > Ambystoma > Ambystoma mexicanum. The sequence continues at coordinate 458,848,703 of NC_090928.1, forward strand.
TTTCCAAATTTGGTATCAAGTAAACCTCAGGCTCCCATGACTGAAACGCCACCACTTCTGGAGTCTTAATCTATACATAAATGTGTCCTCTTGCCAGAATCCCACATTGTGTACCCACTTGGTTTGATAAATGAGTTCAGGGGCTACATACGGGATACATAGTAAAAACCCTATTTCCAATCTTTCTAAGTCCACATATAATGGCATTGCATTACCCATTTCAAATGCAATTTTTACCTGTACCACATCAATCTCCCTCCTGGTCAACCTTTCTATCATTTGATAAATGATATCCTGTGAAACGAAGTACAATGGTATATGTCCATTAATCAGTTGTAGAATTGCAGTTTGAACTTCTCTCATGTAATTTGTTAACAGTCTATCAAAGTTATACTACTATTGTGTGTATCTTTTGAATATTTATAAGGGGAGACAAAAAGATCCCTTCGTACATGGCAGGCTCCTGCTTCTGAATACAGTGGGTAATTTAAACGAATATGGGCATAGCAGATATGGCATATCTTTATTACAAAAAAACACGCCGTAGGTCTAGAAGGTGATGGCGGATGGGGTGCGGAAGTACAGAAGTACGGCCGCATGCACTCGTGGCCTGGTAAGTGGTGGGTAGGGTAAGGAAACAGGAGAGGGAACACCTCGGGTAAAGCATTCAATGGTGGACGCGGGGAGGGGGGACTCTAAAAAAGGAGGAAGGCCAGGCTGGAAAGGGGGAGCAGCATAAAGCCAGCAGTCTGTAGAAGGCATGCGCGTTTGACAGGAGGCATGCAGGCCCATATCATAGCCAACCATTAAACATGAATATAATATGAGGAGAGAACACACACCATACCTTATTATATGTGCTAAAGCACATGGAAAGCTGAACAAACAATGAGCCTGAGCAAAACATGTATGATCTACAAAAGCCGGTTTACCAAAATAATGTCCAGTGGACCTGCTACAGCGCTCATTCATGGCCAGTGTGGTGTCTGATGTGCGATACTTGTGTTCTCTGATGCTTAGCCTCAAAGTATGACAGCTCCATTCAGACATATATCATGAAAAGCAATGCACACTAGTGAACCACATTGGACCTCCATCAACAGGCCCATTCATTAAAATGATGAGGGGTTACATGATTTGTCTTTGCTCATACTGATGGCTCCATTATAAAACCCTGGGGTGTGATGGTGCATCCCAGAATACATTCAATGGACTGACAGTGTTTTTTTTTTTTTTTTTTTCGAAAAGCGTGTTACAGTTATCATACGATTAACGTCTCAGTCTCCTGCCAAGAGCTATGTTCATATGAATGGAAACAGGCACATGGTAGCAGTACCATATCCACAGACCAGAGTGCATCACAATACTTGCTGCAGTGCTGCACTCCATTGTGGCCACAGAGAAACATATCTTTTGTTGAACTAGTACTACATCTTGCCAAAACTCTGAGTTCACAACTAGAAGGTGGTCTTTCTGTGGGCTACCCTTACTAAGCCTAAACCAAAGAAATTAAAAAGGGAACATTACATACATTTCTCTGCTACCCCCAGTTAGAAAAAGGGTGTCATTTCTCTCCCAGAGGTGAGCCATAATGTTCCATGAGCGTGTCTGAATTTCTAAATATGGCGGCTAGTCCAAGCAACATCATGCAAAGCAGGTATTAAAATCGTATGCAGCTTCCAACACACCAAGCATTCTTCTGAATAAGGGTAATAGGCTTGTAATGCAGCCACCTCTCCTTTAGGGAATCCAATGTCTTACTTGTGGATTGGAAATTTAGAGTATCTTGAACGGGTGCTCTCCATTGCCTCCCTTGCATTGGACCAGGTCAAGAATATCCTATATAAGTTAATGAGTAGATTTCTCTTTGCCAAATTATCCCTGCTCCCACTTATGTGACACACATACTGTTGTTCACTCATTGGTTAGTTAGGAGCTTGAAGCATGAATTTAGAGCAGTGCACAAATTCAAACATAAAGTGAAGGTAAAGTTTCCACATTATGAAACCTAGGCCTCCCCACCACATCACAGGACACTCAAATCTAGATGGGGCCTACTTCTTTGTCTACTGTATGGTGAAATGTAGTGTATTGTGAGAACTGACCCCCCCCCCCCACCATCCAGGATCCTCAAATGTAGGCATCTAGTGAAACCGCCAGTGTCAGCCGCGAGACATATAACCCACTAACCAAAAAGCTGAAAAATCTCTGCATACATAACCCATACACAAACCACACAACCACATCTCATGCAGCAAGCCGCACAATCTTCAACACACTGCAACAACAAACAAACAACACATAAGCCGCACCAACAGCACACAAGGTCTGACATCGATCCGATACTCGCACCGAAGCTCAGCGCACGTGTCAACCCAACTGAAGCTGCCAACAGGACATCACTTCTTTCACTATCCTATCCCTCTTCACCTTACTAACCCAAACCACCTTCTCGTTTACAGATCTGCTTGGGGACCAAAACTGTTGGTGTCGGTGCACGGTACAAATACCTTTAATAATAACATTAACATTAACTTCTAAGAGTTTTCTGGGAGTAAACTGAACTAGTGCAACCCAGCCCTTGTTTCCTGAATACACCTGTAAGGTTTAACAGGCAGCTGGTGTCAGGCCCATCAGAATTTGTGTTCCAGCCCACTGTATGTTCTTCTCTGTAGTCCATTCCGAGAGGGTATTATTTATTACTAAATTAATACACTGTCTTAAACATCAGTACATGTAGGTTCTAAGTCAAAGCAAAGACATCTCACTCAGGAATGATATCAGTCAAAAGCTTTGTTGCTTTCACATTTTTTTAATATCAGATGAAAGTATTTAACACTCCATATTTAACACTCCATATGCGTATTAACCTTTGTCTAGTCCTCCTTCTTACACATTAGCTTAGGAACTGTTCTCTGAGAGAGAGAGAGAGAGAGAGAGAGAGATAGAGAGATTTTGTTTGTATCACACGCTCAAGGAAAATACATTGTTGGGGGAAGAGTCAGCCTCAAGTCGAAAAGGAAACACGCCACACAAGTACCTGTATGAGAGGAGACAGCAATATGACATGAATGATTGCCGGGACAAGACTTTAGACACATGTGGATTGCTTTGGTGACATAAAAAATGAAATGGTTTGTGAGCCAGCATTAGGGAGGTTTATTTTTTTTAAAACTTTTATTTTTATTGGCAGAGGTTCACAGGGTACAAACATCGGGACAACAAGCATATAAATCGAGTGGCTCGTAGAGCCGTCAACGGGCCACAATAACATCTTTACAACAATGACTGCAATATTGTACAAACAAAAGAGGAGGCTGGATAAGATCACAATGCATGGGTGGGTGCCGGGGATGGACAAGACCCCGTTGTGGCATCAGACAGGTTATTGAGATATGTGGTGAATTCACTCCAAATGTTCTTAGGACGAGAACGAGCAGGCAGCGTAGCCAGATAGTCCTCCTCGCAGTTCCTTGACCATGTGAGCATGCCCAACCATCTCTGAGGGGTCGGGGGAGAGGAACATCGCCAGGCCTGAAGTATACACTTCTTGGCAACCATGCAACTTATGTCTAGAAACTTTTTCAGGCGTTTAGTTTCCTCGGTGCCCCAAATCCCAAATAGAACTGCCAGAGGGTCGGGATCGACAGTGGTTTCAGTTACCGCACTAAGTGTGTTCATGACCCCTCCCCAGAAATCGGACAGCTTGTGACAGGACCAGAACATATGGAGGTGATCAGCATCTGTGGCCTTGCAACGAGGGCAAAGGCGCACCTCGGAGCGAGCAAACCCAGAAGTCCTGTGAGGTGTGTAGTATAGCCTGTTGAGGAGTTTATACTGCATGGCCCGAAAGCGAAAGTTGAAGGAGACTCTTTTGGTGTGGAGGCACATGCCATCCCATAACCCATCCGGTATCTCTAGACCCAACTCATCAGCCCATTTGTTGCGCGCCCCAAGGATCGGGGCAGGGGAGGCAACCTGCAGGATGTGATACAGTGATGAGACAACCCCCCGTGCCCCGCCCGAATTGGCAATGTACGCTAAAGCAGGGTCGTCTGGGGGTTCGTTTGGGAAGGAGGGCCACATAGTGCGGAACGAAGCGCGAAGCCTGAAGTATTGAAGGGTCTCTAAGGGAGATTTGGTGTGACCCGGCCTCCACGTCCGGGGATCTATAAATTTGCCCTCTGGGTAGAAGTCAGATAGTGCCCTATATCCCAAAGCCTCCCAGTGGCGGGTCAAGGCCACATCGTGCGTGGGTTCCAGGCCCGGGAAGGCCCACACAGGCAGCCACTTGTAATACGGAGAAGTCCCAGGCGACGGGCTTAGTATGTGTGACCAGGCGAATAATGTCGCGGCTAAGGGGTCAATGGGGGAGTCCGGTGCGTAGTGTCGGTGCAGCACTAGGGTCATCAGATTAATACCCGAGGATGCCAGCCGTTCCAGCTTGACGTGAGGGCGTCCCGGGGCGCCGGGGTACCAGTGGGTGGCATACTGGGCTTGGGCCGCGAACCAATATGTAGCCAGGTCAGGGGCAGCCATGCCCCCCCGCCTGTACGAGAGTGCCATGTCAGTCCACTTTTTGCGCACCGCACCAGAGTGCCAGAGGAACTGTGCGCAGAGTGTGTGAAGCTTAGTGAAGTATGCCCTCCCAGGCCACAGGGGCACATTACTAAAGGTGTACAGGAGCTTGGGGAGGAGGATCATTTTGATCAGGGACAGTCGACCCACAAAGGACAACGGGAGAGTGCGCCATCGTGAAATTTTTTCCTCAACAGTCCGCGCTACAGCGGAGTAATTATCGGTGAGTAGGGTGGGTTTAGTGAGGGATACATGTACTCCCAGGTATTTAATACCGTTACGTGCCCAGCGCAGAGGATATTCAGAAGCAGGGTGTGTAGTAATTTTCGTAAGCGGGAAGATCTCCGACTTGGAGTAATTGATCGTAAAGCCGGAATGTGTACCAATGCGAGTGATGTCTCTCAGTATGGGGTTGAGATGGGTAGCGGGATCCCTGATGTAAAGTAGGACATCATCTGCATATAGGGATATGATTTCAGGCTCCTCTATTAATCTTATACCTTTGCGAGAATGTCTCGAGCGCACATAGTCCGCCATCGGTTCAATCGCCAGTGCGAAGAGAATCGGCGAGAAGGGGCAGCCCTGCCGGGTGCCTCTGAAAAGCGTGAAGATCTCAGATGTAAGAGAGTTAACACGAACCCGCGCCACGGGGGAGGTGTACAAAAGTCTGATGAATCCTATCATGTTTGGACCAACACCCATTGTCTCGAGGACCAGCCACATATACTTCCAAGAGACCATGTCAAAGGCCTTCTGGGCGTCTAACGTAACCGCCACAGCCTGGGCATCCTGGTCTATGCGGGACATGACATTAAACAGTCTCCTGATATTGTGGGAGGTGGACCTGCCCGGGACGAAGCCCGCCTGGTCCTCATGCACAAGGTGCGTCATTATCGGTAAGAAACGGTTGGCAATAATTTTAGCGAAGATCTTTGTGTCCAGGTTCATGAGAGAGAGGGGTCTGTATGACCCACATTCGTCTTCCGGCTTGCCCGGTTTGAGCAACACCGTGATTACCGCTTCACGCATGGAGGGGGGAAGGATGGAGGTTTGTAGCGCCTCGTTCCATACCTCGAACAGACGAGGGGCCAGGACGGCAATGTGTTCCTGATAAAAGTCGGCGGTGAGGCCGTCAGGGCCAGGCGCCTTGCCTTTGGGCAAGTCGGAGATGGACGCTACTATCTCGTCTAATGTAATCGGGGAGTCTAACTGGTCCCTAGTCTGTTGGGAAATCTCTGTGGTAGGAGTTTGCCCGAGGAGTTCGCGCATATGTTGCTCGGCGTGTTCTGCGGGCTGGGAATAGAGGGAGCTGTAAAACTCAGTGAATGTCTCTAGTATTTTCGGGTCCGCCCATTGCACGTCCCCATTCCGATCCTTGATGAAGGAGACCTGTGTACGGCCCAATTCCCCCCTAGCCAGGGTCGCAAGCGTTTTCCCAGGTCTATCGCCCTCCCCATATCTCCTGGCGGCCTGTGGGCGACTGAAATAACGGACTTCGGAGGTGGCCAGTGTATTATATACTTGAAGTTCGTCAGAAATCTGGGCAAGAATGGAGGTGTCAGAGCCGGTAGTGGCGCGTTGCTCAAGTTGTTTCAATTTGGCCTCAGATTGCCCCAGGGCAGTTCTAATGGCCTTCAGCACCCCGGCCTCCCGGGAGATGGACATGCCCCTTATATATACTTTGAAGGCCTCCCACCTAACCGCTGCGGTCGTGTCCTGGAGAGAGTTAAGTTCGAAGAACGACTCGATATCCGCTAGTATTTCGGCCTTAAACACGATGTCCTTTAGGGCCTCAGATTTAAAACGCCAAGTGCTGACCGTTGGAGCAGTAGTGCCTAATTTCAGGGACAATGTGATTGGGGCGTGGTCCGAGAGCGTGCGGGCCAAAATGCCCGCGCCCTCCACTCCGCCCATTACCTCACCGGAAACAAGAAACAGATCTATCCTGGACGAGCTGTCGTGTACAGACGAGTAATAGGTATATTCGCGTTTCTGCGGGTGGAGAGTCCTCCAGGCGTCACAAATGTTGAGGGATTTCATGTGACCCCGTAGTCTGCGCGCCGCGCGGGAGACTGCCCTAGGAGTCGTGGATGTTCTGTCCAAGACAGTGTCCAATATCAGGTTTAGGTCTCCTCCCCATATAATGTGCACTCCCACATAACCCAGAAGTATGGTGGCTATTGCGTCAAAGAATTCCGGTGAGTCCACATTGGGGCAGTAGGTGTTGACAAGCAGGTATTCCCTATTGACCAATGTACAGTGTAATATAACGTAGCGACCTTCGGGGTCGATGTAGCTTTTATGAAGTCCAAACTTAATTGATTTGTGGATAAGCGTGAGAACCCCCCTGGACTGCGTGGAGTAGGAAGTGAAAAATCTGGCGGGACCCCAGGATGGGGCAAGTGCCCTTGGTATCAGACCATTGGAGTGTGTCTCCTGCAGTAGCAGGATCCTAGAGTTATGCCTGTTGGCATACGCCATGATCTTGCGCGCTTTGGTATGGTTGCTAAGTCCTCGAACATTCCAGGACATTATGACAGTAGGCATTTTAATCGTAGCCATATTCAACCGCAGTATTCATCCTCAGTGAACATCCCAACCCAAGTGGCAATGTGGGCCTCCGTAGTTAAAACAGCATGCGCGCTTGCGTCCCGCCAGCATGCGCCCAATGAAACCTCGTGTGCCTTTTGAGAAAACAACCCCCTTCCCACCCCCCACCCGCACCACTAACCGTGAATCAGCAGTGTACCCATCACCCACCCTTAGCCGCCCGACATTAGGCCAACCACAACCTGGCCAGAACCCCCCAAGGGCCCAACAGGGGCCAACCCATAACAACAGAACAGAGAAAAACAGTGCAATCGCAATGGGGTGCGCCGTTGCCACGCACTAGCACGCCTAGAGCCAGCGGCTCTGTTACAAAACAAACAGTATCAGTGGACTCCCAGCGCGAGTCCCCGCCCACAAGCGGAAATGTGGGGACCTCACGCAAGCCCCTGCGGCTCCGCAGCCACCAGACCAGTGTCAACAAACGAATAGCATCTACCCCATGTGTCCCCTGAGTGGGGAACTGGAGCGGTCTTAATGAAGTGGGGGTCTCGCAGTAGTGCCGCTTAGGGAGGAAAACATGACAGTTGGGCAGCTAAACCTTACAATGTTGGACCTATGTACAGCGGCAACCCAGACCAAAGGAGGAGTAGGGCCCTGGCATCCCAACCCGGGCAATAACGAGTGCATAGACCATCACAGTGAGATAGCGTAATTACAAAGACAGCAAATGCAGCGAATAAACCCTTTCCTCGACATTCCCTCAGTTCTCATCAGCAAGGCCCTGGAGCGGTATCTCCATTTCAATAAATTTCGCCGCCTCTTCAGGGATGGTGAAGAAAAAGAGTTTGCCCCTGTGGGTGATTTTGAGTCTGGCAGGAAATAAAATGGCATATGGGACTTTGCGCTCCCGAAGCATCTTCTTGACGCCAAGGAACTGACGCCTTTCCTGCTGCACAGCCACTGAGAAATCCGGGAAAATTCGAATAGTGTTAGACTCCAAGCGCAGCTCACCCTTCTCGCGTGCCAGGCGGAGAATGAGGTCTCTGTCCCGGTAATTGAGGATCCTGGCTATAATGGGCCTGGGGATATCGCCAGGCTTGGGGCGCGGGGACAAGGCACGGTGAGCTCGCTCAACAGTGAAATAAGGGGAAAATTCCGGGTCCCCAAGCAAGTCCTTAAGTAGGCGCTCGACCGCCTCCTCCATACGACCCTTCAGGGCGGTTTCGGGAACCCCAATGATGCGTAGGTTGTTCCTACGGGAGCGGGATTCTAAGTCGTCACATTTGGCCCTTACGCTCTTCATGTCACGCGACAAGGCAGCCACAGTGTCCTGTAGTGTGTGTAGTTCGTCTTCGTTGGTCGAAATCCGATTCTCGGCCTCTGTAATTCTGGAGCCAGCCTGATCGACACGAGTTTTGAGCGAAGCCACATTAGCATTGATGTCGTCAAGCTTCTCATGAAAGGAGGCGAAATTTTTTGCCATCGATTCCATCATGGCAGTAAGATCAGGGGATGGAGCCCCAGGGCTCTGCTCGATATCAGGTTCCTCTGGCGTAGTTGATGCGTGGCCCCCCTCGGATCGAGGGACCGCTTTAGTAAATTTGTCCATGGCACCCCCTCTAGCGCCGCTCTTGGAGCGATTCGACATGGTCGATGGAAGAGAATGAGAGGGAGATGCAGAGCGAAGAGTAGCCAGATGTAGCGGCACGTTCTGCTACGGGCACGTAGGAGGCGGCCAAGTAGGCCTAGGTTGGTAAAGCCCTGAGCCGGGAGACGATATGCGTGGGAATTGAAGATATGAAGCCAATGCAGGGCTCAGCAGAGGGACCGGCAGCCCACCCAGCACAGACCCAGTGATGGACTCCGCCAAGGCGAGCAGCGCGTAGTCAATAAGAGGTTGGGGCGCTGAGAGGGCGAGATGTGCGGAAGAGATGCCGCGGAGCCAGTGGGAACGGTCCGGTGCGGTAAAGTTCGCCGCCAGTGGCGGGCCCGGTTAACGTGGCGAGGATCAAGCAGGACCAGGGAGGCGGGGGTCCGTTAGGTGTGGAGCAGGTCGCCCACCCTAGAGGAGGTGAGGTGCAGCGTAGGCCCAGAAGCGGAGTGAGGTCCCCATGCAGCCCCAGCAGCGATCCATACATCCAGGCCTCAGCTGGCCATCCCGCCGGGAAGAAAAATACAGTCACCCGGATCTCACCTCGCAGTTCGCCGCTCAACCGGTCAGGTCCAGGCAGGGCCGCCGCAGCACGCCGGACCTCCAGCAGCCCCCCGGGAGCGGAGGGAGAGGTCGCAGATCCGTGGGTCGCCCTCAGGGTCCGCAGCCGGGCGGGGAACGATCTCGAGCGGGCCCGCCAGCACACTCCCTCAGCCGCGGCCCGACGGCCGGCGCAGCAACGTTCCTCCCCCCGGAGGGGCGGGCAGGCGGAGATAGTTGTAACTCCGGGCCACTGGCGTAGAGGAGCCGCGCCTAAGACGCAGGCACGATCCAGCAGCAAAGTGAGCGGAGGCGAGCGCCGAGTCGGGGCCCGAGAGACTCGGGAGACGAACGATGGCACAGGCCGCGCCGCCGCCCGCGTAGTTCGTGGGTGGATTACGGGTACCCGGAGTCCGATTTCTTCCAGAGGCAGGGAGCCGCAAATGTAATCGGATAGGTGGCGGCTAGGCGTGGAGCTCGAGCGCTAAGCGGCCATCTTGCAGGCTGCTCAACAGCGCCCCCCTTTAGGGAGGTTTATTTCACCTGTCTCCTAATCTCCTTTCTTCCTCTCTCTTTTTGTTAAAAGTCACTTAGGTGGGAGCCTAACAGGGCTATTGTTTTATTTATCTCTGCTTATCTTTAGTCAAGTCATTACTCACTGCCTCCATTGTGTGCCAGAACTAAGCTAGGGGCTAAGCCAGTTCTCAAAATGTCACAAATCGATCCTGCCTGGCAGTCCTGGAGCCATCTTGAGCAGTCAAATTGGCAACCAGCCTGGCATTCGCAGTTCGGAGCAAAAAGCAGCAAAAGAAAGAAAAAAAAACATGGTTGGACCAGTTAGGGACAGAAAAGGCCCAGGGACACAGCCCCTGCTCATGACAGACTTTTCTGTGCTCAACCTTTTCCTGACACTGACATCCACCCATTGGGATCCTTGGACCCAATGACTCTGCATTCACTGTTGACCTGCTGTTACCTCTAAGAAACAAGACACATCCCTTCTTTGAGCCTGTTAAGCTTCATTTGTTCAACTTTAGCCCCATTCTAGCTTAGGTCATAACTTCCCAATCAATGCTTTGTCCTACCCTTCCTGCTCACTTCTAATATCCCCCTCTTGGGTTGCATCCTTCCTTTACTATTTTCACTTGCCTATTTCATTTACCCTCCTTCATTCACCTTGATTTCGCTACATTCCACCTTGTACTCCCTTTTCTCCTCCCATTCTCTCATAGCTTTCAGCCAGAATTCCGTATAACTTTTGCCTCACTCTACCTTGTCTTCAACTTCCTTGTGTACTATTGCACCCACATCCCTCAAAACTGGTGCTGCAGTTATCCCAGAATCTGCAACACATCTATCCCCCTCACCCACAGCACTGCCCCATTCCCTCCTCTGACATCATCTCTTCTTGGAACCATTCAACTCCTCCCTCCTACTCCTATCATTGTTTTAGCTCTCTATTAACCCCCTGATCCTCGAACCTCCTTCCCCCCTGACCTGAACCCTCACCTTGATTCACCTTCCAATGACATTCCCATTGCCATGCGGGGGACCTTGACCTTTCCAAGATCCCTGTATCCACATGCCTTAAAGTTAACTCCCTCCTATCTGACCTCTCTCTCCCCAACCAACTTAACAACTCTGTTGCAAACTCTCTTGATCTCTTTCCCTCTACTTCGCTCCCCTCTGATGACACCTTCATTGACCCCTCCCCCTCTGATTACTCGATTCTTCACTTTAACATCTCGGTCCATCCACCTTTTATTTCTCTTCTCCCCTTTCAATGGTTATTAGGAATATCAAGCAAGGCTCTCTACCCACTAACATTCATTATGTGAGGATCTCTCTCCGGTCCCTCTTCCTTATTTATGCCTCTTCCAGTGGCCATGATATTTCTGACTTTCACTATGCACTTTTGATCCCATTTGACCAACACTATACTGCAGACACATTCACACCTTCCTGTCTATGTCCACAGCCCTGGATGACCTCTGAGATACAGACCCTCAAACCAAACATGCATTGTGACCTATGGCACTTCTGTAATTCACAGACTCCCACCCAAAAACTAGCCTACAAAATTATTTTGCTGCCCTAACCTCTGTACTGGACCTGGACAAATCACCCTATTTCACACACATTAATCTCCTACATCCACAATCAGTCCTGCAACCCTCGCCTACCCAAAACGCATTGCTAACACTTTCCAAGTTATTATCCATTACCTCCTCTGTCTCTTTTAAATTACTTTGCTCACTACTTTTCCCCTAATATTTCTAAAATTCTTTCTTGCAGCCCTCCTCTTTCACATTCCCCCACCCTCCTTCTGGACCACACCTCCCCACCTCCCCACCTCATCTTCCCCTTTGTCTCTCCTACCAAATTAGCACCCATGCTTGTAGGAGCAAACCTTGTGCTTCTATGAACCTCTTTGCTCCTCAGACAGTCACTTAATCTCAATCAGCTGCCATTATCTTTCTGTGCTCTTTATCCTCTCTTTCTCCACTGGACTCTTAGATCCTCCTTCAAATCTACAACTTTGCCATGTCTTTTGAAGAAGCCCTCTGCTGACCCAAACATCCTGTCAAATGAATGCCCTGTTTCCCCACTCCTCCATTATTTAAAGTTCTTTGATCATGTTTAATTTTATTTAATGTTTATTTTTCTACATTTGTAGGAGTGCACTTAACCCATGGGTGTCTAGGCGCTAGTTACAAGAGATTTATGGTTATGTAGATAAAAACAACAGACAGCATGCAGTTAAAGCTGTTAATGAAACAGGTGAGATTTTAGCCATTTTGGGAACAAGCTGTAGGAAGGCTAAGCTCTGAAGGCCGAAGAGAGGGAGTTCCAGAACATGGCTGCAGAGACAGGGAAGCTGGAGCCACCAGCTTTGGTCTGGTGGTACCTTGGAACGGCAAGGTAATTGCCATAGGCAGAATGTGTGGGCCTTGAGGTGGCTGGCTTGGAGGGTCTCTGGGCCAGGCAGCAGGAGGTGGTGTTGTTGAGCAGCTGTGGGTGATGACGAATATTTTGAACTTAATTTGTTCCCTGAGCCAGTGTGCTTCTTTCCTTGCTGCAGAGATATGATTATGCTTGTTCAGGCCGAAGGCAGCTCACAGTGCGTTGTTTTGAATAGTTTGCAACTTTTTCTAGCTTTCGCTCAGAAAAGCCTCCAGAGAGTGCATTGCAGTAATCCAGCTTGGATCTGATGATAGCCCTGGTGATATTGGGGCAATTGTCAGTGGATAACAAGGGTCGGCTCGCATTGAATAGTTTGGTCGCAAAGGTGGCAGAGGAGGCAATGGCGCTGACAAGGCACAACATGGCCAGAGTGGCGTCTAAATGGATGGCAAGCGTTTTTGATGACTGGAGCGATGTGAATGGGATGGTTCTCGATGGCGAATAGATGGTAAACTGGGCTCAGTTGGAGCTGAGTTGCCTATGAGAAGGAGTTTTGTTTTTTCATCATTCAGGCATAGACGGTCAGGTATACAGTTTTTATATTGAATGTTTTATATTGAATGAACATATCTTGAATATCTTATATTGACCAATTTTATAGTGAATGCAATCAAGGGTAGGATAAAGGGTTAAATATTTTTGGGAAACGGTTGGGGTGGGTTTTTAGGGCTGGGAAACAGCATTCACTATATTTTTCAATATAAAATATTCAAGATATGTTCATTCAATATAAAATATTTTGGTATAAAGACATGTAACCAGATGTTCGGTAGCCATCCAGGCTTGAATGGTTTTGTAGATTGCGTTGAATTTTTGGGATTCCGGGTGGTCATCCCTTGTGAGTGGGTTGAGGATCTGGGTGTCGTCAGCATAGTTGATGTTGAGCGAGTCGAGGAGGTCAAAGAGGGGTTTGGTGTAGAGATTGTAGAGGGTAGGGGAGATGCATGATCCTTTGGCCACTCCACAGGGGATGGCTGTGGGGGTGGATGAGTGATTTCAGCAAAGAGCTTCAATCAGTCAGGAAGAATGCAACCTACTTGGTTGCCTCTGCAGAAAAGGAGGCAGTGGTGGTCAGATGGGGACAGAGGATGGAGTTCTCAACCAGGTTGAAGGCAGCAGACAGATCGAGAATCCTGAGGAAGGAGAGGTTGCCAGAGTCTCTGGCATTGTCATGCTGGTTCTTGACATCAACAAGCATTGATTCTGTACCGTGCCTTGGGCAGAAGCCAGATTGAGGCAGGCTGAGAACATGGTGTTGCTCGAGGTGTTGCTGAATCTGGATGTAGGCAGCCCAGTCTATGATTTTTTCGTAGGAAGGGAACTGTGGTGATAGGTCTGTAATTGGTAGGGATGGATGGGTCAAGTGAAGGCGTTTTGATGAAGGGTGAGATCCATGGTCCTTTTTTGTGTGATGCAGGGATAGAGCTGAAGGCAAATGAGGCATTGATGATGTCAGTGATTTGCAGCAGTAGGAGGTCCTTGAAGTCTTTTCTGAGCTATGAAGTGCAGGTGTCTGCATTGCATCTGGAGGGTTTAAGGCCCTATAGGATGTCCCTGACCAAGGTCACAGAGACGGGTTGTCTTCAAATGGACCACTCTGTGCTTTCAGGTTGATATTCTTGGAAATCCACTCCAATCGCACTCCACAGTAAAAGCTCCACTCAGACTGCTCTCACTTGTATTGCATCCTACCTGGAAGGTTGCTCTTTACAATCTTATGTATCTTGTAAATGTATGACCCCCCCCACTTTTCTGTTGGTGTCCAAAAATGATCTGTATTTGTACCTCTGATATTCACCCTCTAACCACTGCAGTAGGAAGACTTATCTTGTTGTTTGTTTTTCAATATCACCTCTTTGCCGATGAAATTCAAATCAAGTTTTCCTTTCTCTCCTTTACAAACCCATCCTGGATCAAATTACCAACTGCCTCACTGCAATTTGTCATTGGACGGCTCTCCGTTGCCTCCTGTGTAACTCTTCAAAATTGGAAATCATCTTTATCTAATTTTCCAAAATCCCTTTTATATTCTCCCCTTTCTTATCTCTTTATCGCATGACCTTCATGCTCCCTTACCCAAGAATCACAACATTAGGGTTCTCTTTAATATCTACCTCCAACTGCCGAAATGCATCACTACAATTGCCTCTTTTTCTCATATTAACACTTTAAACATTCTGAAAATTCATCCATGTCTAACTACTCTATACTCTCCTCCCTCGTGCTGGGGAAAGATGACTAATCTTTGTGCCTACTCCTTGGCTTTCCTCTCTACTCCTCACTCCCTCCAGACAAATCCCTCAACCTTGTTCTCTGCACTCTACAGGCTAAACAGAGTGTCCCCTGCTAGACCCTACAGACACCATGCTAGATGCCTCTGCATGTACGACGACTCCTTTTTCAAGTTTCTTCATTTATTTACTTTTATTTATTTATTGGGTATTTATAATGCGCCTATACAGCAAATGTTGTTTTAAGGCGCAACAAGACAAGGGGGGGGCAGGGATGAAGAAAACAAAACCCCCCAAAAAACAGTACTACTGGGCCTTCTGTCATTCGGTATCAAGAAGTGCAGGGGAGTGGGAGAGGAGGGGGGATGTGCCGTCAGAGCAGAACGCTCTAATGCTAAGGAGGGTAAGGAAGGTGCAGATCGGAGTGTAAAGCATGCAAGTGCTGGAGGGGTAAGAAGAGGGGGCAAGAGAGCCCCCGGGATTGGTGAGTGCTAAGGAGAGGCCAGGTGGATAAGTGCCAGAGGAATGCAGGGAGTGCAGGTAATGAAGGGCCACAATCTAAGGGCAAAGACGGGGCTGGGTGGGCTCAGTAGGGGTACAGGCCCTGCCAGGTTAGTACAGGAGAGGGAGCCCAGTAGGGCAAGTGTTGAATAGGGCGGTCAGGGTAGACTGATGCTGGGGTACACTGGGTGAGGAGGGCCTGTGCCTTGTAGGAGTTAGAGGGAACCAGCTAGCCAGACAAAAAACGGCAGAGGGTGACATTAGCAGGGGAGGGGGAGAGGGAAGGGTGAAGAGAAGTGGATCTTGAGAAGCTTCTGGAACTTAAGGAGATCTGGTTCAAGCCTGAGAGGGGCACAGAGGCCATTCCAGAGTGAGGCTCCTGTGGACAAGAGAGATCTACCCCACAATCTCTGCTTGGAAAAGTGTCTGACCTGCAGAGAGTTGGAGCTTGAGGACTCCAGCAGCGAGGTGTTTGGAGAGAGAGGGGTGGATGAAGTGGGGTCTCAGAAAGCCTTGTGGATGATGCAGAGGGACTTGAACTTGATGCTCACAACAAACGGGAGAGAGCCATATGGAGAGATTTTAGGGATGGAGAGATATGGTCCCTGGGCTTGAGGCCAAGAATAAGTCTTGCAGTCCTATTGTGAATTAGTTGAAAGGGGCAAAGGGAGGATTTGGGCAGATTGAGGAAGAGGCTGCAGCTGTAGTCCAGCCTAGAGCGGATCAGTGCTCTAGAGACATTGAGTTTCTGTTGGAAGGTGTGGAAGGAGAGAATGCCACTGAGGAGGTGCAGCTGAACGTGGGCCTTCTTGGCAAGGTCCACAATGTGAGGAGAAAAGGATAGAGGGGAGTCAAAGATGACACCAAGGATTTTTTTGCCTCACAGGAGGGGGAGGGAAGGGGCCCATGGAGGGTGGCTAGAGAGTAGGATGTACGGAGGGAGCTGGTGTCCCAATGAGAAGGATCTTAGTCTTACTGGCATTAAGGCAAATATTGTCAGCAGCACAACATGCCTGAATAGCCATCAGACAGTCAGGAAAGAGAAAGGCAGAAGAGGAGACAGTGGGGGGAAGCCTGAAGGAGAGCTGCATGTCATCCGCATAACACTGGAAGTGAGGAGAGAAGGAGGAGATCACATGGGCTAGAGGGGTAAGGTAGATGTTGAAGAGCCACGGCGAGAGAATCGAGCCCTGAGGGATGCCGCAGGTAGAAAGTGTGAGGGGGAGAGAAAGGGTCCAGATCGGTCAGAGAGGAAGAAGGTCAACCAGTCCAGTGGCAAGTCTGTAATGCCAAGAGTATCACAGAGCCGATTTATAAAGGTGGCATGATTGACTGTGTCAAAGGCAGAGGAAAGATCAAGAAGGATGAGAACGAAAGGAGAGTTGGAATCAATGTTTGAGAGCAAGTTTTCATGGATGTTCAGGAGTGCAGTTTCTGTGCCTCTGAATGCTAAGCCGGACTGGTGGTTGTGGAGACAACCAACAGATTCAGTGTGGTGGATCAGCTGGAAGATGAGCAGCTTCTCCAAGAGTTTGGTCAGAATGGGGTAATGGAGATATGGCGATAGTTAGCCATGCAGGAGGGGTCGGCAGAAGGCTATTTGAGGAGAGGGTGCACTAAAGAGTGCTTGAGGGTTAGCATGAAGAAGCCAGTGGCCAAGGAGCAGTTGCAGAAATTAGGCAAGGTTCGCAATGTTGTCCTGGATAGTTCTGGGGGAGCAAAAGAGCACCTGTTTGGAGGAGACTTTCATAGAGGGCACTTGTCTAGAGACCTTATCCGGTGGTATGGGTGAGAAAGAGGAGAGTTGGAGGGAAGGGGAGGGGGGCAGCCTTGTACACTAGCCATTTCCTAGTCTACAAAGCTATCAACTTTCAATGCATGGTTAACTCGTATCTCTACCTACGGATCATCTTGTTCCCTCTGCTCCTCCTCTGCATGGGACCTAACTGTCCCATATCTCTCTTCTACCTCCTCTTTATTCTGTATTTCTCCGTTCCTTCCCCTCTCCATTGGAACCCACTTCCAATCACAACCAAAGTCAGCCTGATTGTGGATCTCTTCAGAGTTGGGCATCAACTTTCCCTCTCCCTCATCGTTCACACCTGACACCATCACTCTCTCCAGTATCGCAAAATAATGCAACCGTTTTCATTTTCTACCTTTGAATAGTACCGCTCGTTATGTTAATGTTAACTTTCTTAGTCACCAGTTTCTTTTAGTTTAGTTTTTATTTTGTTTGTCTTGTTCTCACATTGTTCCTACTTTTGCTCTATTTTACGTGCATCCTTCCAGTTAATGCCACCACCATCTGTGCATGTCTTATGTGATCGAAAGTGACCTCCGCAGTCTTGAAGTTAATACAAATGCAGATAAAGTGCATTTAATGCTTAACATTAGTGGTCAAAGTGGGCGGGAGCGGTTGGGAGTGGTGCTCCTCTACTTTTTGTAATTCCACTTTACCATTCCTATACTTTTATTTTAAAACGAAACCATTACAGAATGGTTTTATTTTAAAATAACTGTAGGAAGAAGTTGAAACTTGCACTTCAACAGCAGGTGCATTTGTTTAGGGGTTTGTATTGTGCACGGGAGCGGGTGTGGCGATGGGGTTTGTAGGAAGCTGTGGCAGGCCAGTAGGGAACATAGTTCCACTACTTCTTTTCATACACTTCGACCACTGCTTAAAATGGGTGGATGTGGAATCATATGGCGGGCATCCCTCTCTGTCTAGCAGAGAGTCAGCCCTGGGCAGCCCATGATGAAAAGGCCTGCATTAATTGTTTGGCATGGTCCCTCAAAACCACAGTAATGGTTTGATGTGTTCTCACTCCTGCAACATCAACAATATTGGTCAATGCTCTCTCTCCTAAAAAAAACTAATTGTAATAGGCATCTCAAGGGCTAGGCTAACACACTTACCTTTTGGAACTCTCATTTAGATACGGTTACCTTCCGTCCTAAAGGGGCCAATGCATTTCCAAGGCTGTTATCAAGAGAATTATGGTATCAATCCTAGTCAGAGCAGAAAGAACATGGTGATCACCGTATATATGTTTTTGTTTTATCATTTATAGTGCCAGCCTAGTTCGAGAGCAATGGGGCATTTTACGTGTGGGAGCCAGCATTAAGCATGATATATTTTGACATTAGTGCAATACTGTTAGAGGAAGGGTTGACAAATGTGGATTTAGATGTATCAGAGGTATTGATGGAAGAGACACGTTTTTAGTATTTTGGCTGGTAGGGTATTTCAAAGCCTGCAGCAGGAAAGAGTTTCACAGGGTCGAGGTGTGGCAAGAAATGGACTGTTTGTGAGTCGAGTTTTTGTGGGCTAGCTTTGACTGAAACCTTTTGATGGATATGCCATGATTGGTGTGAGAGCCTCCAGAGATGTGATATTCTTCAGAGGGAGTTTAGCCACCAGTTATATTGGTGTGCCATTCAAGAATCCTTTGTAGATGATGCACAAGCAGTTTTGAATAATTTCATGACAGGGAGGGAGAGCCATTGAATCTCTTGCAAGGAGGTAGAGATGATCTCTAATTTTCCGGCACCTGTAAGGAGGCAGTCAGCAGTGTGATGGACTGCCTTCAAGGAAGGGGGTATGAAAATGCATGGCTCGGAGTAGGGTTATGAGGGTGTTTCTCCATCAATGTGGGAGATCATGAGAGCTTGAGCCACTACCCAGAAGTAATACAGGGCTGTGGGTGAAGTGTTTTATTTTGTGTGGAGTGTGGTGTTCTGTTCCAATCTGTAGGCATTCTGTTTGGGTTTTCTTGGCTATGTGCTTTTGGAAGGAGAGGGTACAGTCAAGAAAAAAGTCTAGGGCTTTGACTTAGTCTAACAACTGCATGGTGAATGATTCCAATTGCCTATTATCACGTGTCCATATAGAAGTTACAAATAATTGGAGTGAGCATGAAACTTTGTGTGGCCCCACATCTGAATGGGAATTGTGTGGA
The DNA here is from genome assembly GCF_040938575.1 of Ambystoma mexicanum. Classification (NCBI taxonomy): domain Eukaryota; kingdom Metazoa; phylum Chordata; class Amphibia; order Caudata; family Ambystomatidae; genus Ambystoma; species Ambystoma mexicanum. The sequence goes on from NC_090928.1 coordinate 458,867,680, forward strand.
TCTGAATGTACCTCTCTGTAAGGCTTGGTCTTTACCAGTCAGTGAGTAGGAGAAGAATTTGAGGACAGTAGAAGAGAAGCCCATCCTCTCAGCCACGAGGGTTGGTGTCGAATGCAGCCAAGATGTCTAAGCGTATTATGAGGCACACGGCAACTTTGTCAATGAATTGCAATGCATCATCTAGCACTTGGATGGTGCAGCAATCTTGTTACTGCATTTGGGGAAGAAGCTGGACTGGTAGTCATGGAGGAGGCAGATGTCTTTGCTTTTAGTCAATAGTTGGGTCGCAGCAACATTTTCTGAGTTTCCCAATGGATGTTAGGCTTGTGATGGGTTTATAGTTATGTGTGTCCTCTGGGCAAAATGTTGTCTTTTTTATGAGGGATCCTCTGAGACTGTCTTGCTTGATTCTGGGAATTAATCCTCATTGAGTGTGGTGTTCACAATATCGAGGAGCACGTTGAGCGCTCTGCTGGTTAACTATTTAATAAGGGTGGCCACCATGTAAGTGATGGTTTTGAAGGATGGAGTCTGAGATATTTGTGGGGTGAGGAGAGTGAAATTGGTCCATTGGGTGAGTCTGTTTGAAGAGGTGAAAATCACTCCATTGTCCAACTTGGAGCTGTCAATGAGAGTTCTGATTGTAGTAATTTTGTTTATTAAGAAGTTACTGGTTCCATCACATTGACACTTGTGAAGCTGGCACCCCCCGGAATCAGGTGTGTGCTTGGCACATCACTTGGCTACTCAGAATAAGTCTCTGCTCCTGTCAGCGGTTGCCTTGATTGTGGATGTGTAATGAGCAGTGTTAGCACTGGAGAGCATGTGTCTGCATTGGGAGCACGGGTATATGGGAGAGATGAGATGCTGCAAGTTGCAATTTTGTGTCATCACTTTTCCATGGATCTGATTAAGTGCATATTTTTAGTGGAGCTTGGGCCTTTGCTATAGTGTGGATGGTTTGGCTTCGGCTCGACTGGTCTTTATAGGTGTAAGGGAAAAGGCTACCTACTTGGCAGAGTCAATGAATGGTTCCATAAAGGATGGAGCATCCAGTGTGGTGGAAGATATCTTGAAGGTCGGCCCTTGGCTGACTAATGGGAAGTTCTTTCAAGAGCAGCATTCGAAAACTGGCAGATTAGCCTTGCCTTTATATGGCAATGATGTATGTGATAAGAATACATGGATCACAGAGTGGTCAGTCTAGTCAAGAAGGTGTGGGTTTGTGAAGGAAATGAGCAGGGAGGAGGTAAAGTCGAGATTGATCATGTGGCCTTTGACATGTGTAGGGGTGAGTATGATTTGATTGAGGTCCATAAAGATGGTCAGGGCAAGCAATGAATCATACAGGTGTTTTTCAGGATGATCTTCAGAGACATTGTCTCTGAGAAAGAAGTTATTAGAAAGGAAATTGTCACAGAGACGAGACAGTTGGACAAGTGGTCAAAGTGGCCCGACTCCCCCAAAATTGCCCATAGAGAGGGATTTCAAGGGCAGGATGTGGGGCTTGGGGAGTAACATAAAGGGTCAATCCATTTTATGGATTACTGCCACCACAACTCTGGATTTCCCTCTGTGATCAGTATATTGGATATAGTAACCATGAGGTAGGTGTATGTCAAAGATGTGGGAGTATGTGGGTGTGAACCAGTTTTCTGTGATAATAAAGGCCTCAATATCATTGTAGGATATGAGTTTGATGATGTCAGCATGCGCATTTACAGAGCAGGCATTAATCAGCAATACGTGGGGAAGTGCGGGTAGTTTACATATGTTATGGGGCAGGGGATGTTGATGAGGTTTGTCAAAGTTGCTCTATAGGGCAGCCTTAGGCGCTTGGCTGACCAACCCTGGAGAGGATAGGCACGGATGTGTTGGCAGAAGGCAGATTGTGATGTCTGTCTTGTGTGCGAGGTATGAGAATAACTGTCACTTGGCGCAATCAGGCCTGAACAGGCACAAACAAGCATGGTCTTTGACTGTGTCTATTCTTTGCAGAGGAAGCCAGCCATGAGGACACCTAAGGAATATTGGTGAAATAGGTGATGGGTAGGGCAGCTGAGTGGCAGGGTCTTGTCATGTGAAAAACAACCTCCTCTGCACTGTCTGCCTGGAACTGGGCTGGAGATCTTATGTAGCTGCCATTATGATGAGAGAATAGTGGTGAGGTGGCCAACTGAGTGGCAGGGAAAGGTCACGTGACCAGCTGCCTGCACAATGCTTTCTGCCTGAAGCCAGGCTAGAATGCTTAGGTCACTTCTGGGAAGGTAAGAATCTGGCAGTGGGGGTGGCCAGCTTAGTGGCAGGGCCTGATCATATGAACAGCATCTTCTGAACACTGTCTGCCAAGAGCTGAGCTGGAGTCCTCATGTAGCAGCCGGGAAGGCAGGAAACTGAGGGGCAGAGGCTGAGTGGTTAGGCCTGGTCATCTGCCAGCAGCCTCCTCAACACTGCCTGCCTGGTGCTGGGCTTGGATCCTTATGTAGCAGCCAGAAAGGTGGGAAGCTGATGGTGGGCGGGGCAGCTAAGTGGCAAGGCCTGCTCATGTGACTAGTAGCCTCCTCAACACTATGTGCCATGGATATCAAGCAGTCTTGTCCCTACATATTTAGCTACACGTAGACGAATTTATGTGTTAAACATATACTTATTGTACATAACACCCTTAGTGAGCTCCAAAAGGGTGGTTATACATTCCCTCTTGTTATTTTAAATGTTCCCTGTTCATCTGGGGGAAGATTTGACACATATTCAACTCTTTTCGAATAGGTCTAGATCCATCCGTCTGATGATTTGTGTAAGAACCAGCCAGGCATATCATAGTACCTGTACCAGGTGAAAAATCTCTCCAAGGATAATGATCTCATTTTACACATTTTTTTAGCAGTCTTTTCTTGGGTCAACAAGTCAATATCGAAACAATAACCAAACACATGTCTCTTTAGTTGCTTACTACTCATTTACTGTTACCCTTATTGTTTTTAATTGCTTGTTTTTGTCATGAAAAAAGGGTGGGGGGTCTTCAGGATCTTAATACTTAGTAGAAAATGTGTCAAGACTATTGGTGAAATGTTTAGCCTTGAAGTATTGCCCAATATTTGAATACTGTCATTTCTTTGCATATTTGTAAATTTAATTTATTATGCAATGTAAAATTTGCTTTATAACGCACCAAATAACCACCAAGGTAAAGTGTCCAGCCTTGTCTGTGAATGGCGTTATGTGCTCTCTCCTGTAGGAAAACCAGACCTGAGTCTGCTGAAGAGAAGAGCATGAAAGTAAGTCATGTACGTGGTGGGAGTGCTGGGAAGAGGTTGCAGGTGAAGTGGTGGAATGATCTGGGTTGGGGAGAATATTTATGCTAGTATTGGTGCATAATTGTTCAACAAATATTGACTTGATTCTAAAGGGAAAGGAAAGAAGTACGTGTTGTGATAAAATATAGTTTGTGGAACCAAAGCAACTTTGGAGAAGTACAAGTTAAAATCGGTTAGTGTTGGGAGTGTGAGGGGCTCGAGAACATGTTTGGGCAATCTGTGAAACTATGTATAGTTGGAGAATTGTAGAATAGTATTTATGGGGCTGCCAAGCCAGCAGCAGAAATTATCTAGTCCAGGAGTAGGACATGTAAGAGGTGAATGTTGTTGGTAACACAAGAAAGATGAGTGGGTAAAATGAATAATCATCAGCCTGGTCATCTAGATATATGACGTAAGAGTGTTCCTTTTTCGTGCATAGATGAATTGTGATTAGTTCCCTTTATGATGAAAACCGCCTTTGAGGGGAATAATATTGTGTGGTTCCTGGCAGACATGCTACCTAAAGTTAGAAAAATTAGGAAGTATAAGCACTTATGCATTCTGTATAGTCTAAGGTCATGGCTTGAGACTGAAAGATGTGGACCAATATTGATACAGCATATACGATCCAGGCGGAGATAACACAAGGATCTCAGATAACTGTATAACGTAATTCGTGCAATGCCCTACATACGAGCTTTGGATTTTCTCATCCAATGTTCAACAGTGTAGGGCAAAGTCTCGATTATTGTATTTTAGAAGATGTGGATCTGTGTTTCTCACTGTATTATGAATGTCCTAAAAACAACCCAAGGTCTTGAGGCCTGACCTTAATGGTGTTCTGTTGTGCTGACAGTCATGTTTATCAGCATAATGTACAAGGCATACTTACCTATGTGAGTGACTTGCAATATTGTAAGTGAGTTACAGCCTTAATCTCCCAAATGTCATTGTATACATTGTTATTTGTTAATCCCTGCTAAAACTTCTCATTGCAATTGCAGGAAACAGAAAGATAAACAGATAGTACTTATAACATTAATAGATGTTTAGACCTTGTGTATATAGCAAAGTAGATCTCCGGAAGTAGATCGAAGAAGAAGAAATAACCTGTTGTGCTGACAGGTATGAGTATCAGCATACTTGTAAGGAGCAATGCTTAGTTGTGTATATGAGTGAGCCGAGATTGTTGTGAAGTGTTATGACAATAGACACCTGAATTGAGTAAATCAATTATTGTTTATTAATCAAATATCACAAAGTGTTGTCATCTCAGGAAACAGCAAGGTTTGCAAGCAGTAAATTAAACAGGCATATAAGTCATTTCATTTCGTTTTCATAATAATGCAAACTCTGAAACCAAACTGGAACAAAGGCAATATATTAGTGCATAAAGCAGAAAATACATGTTTTCACCAACAGAGACATTAGAGACAAGATGATGATACTTTATGTGTTTAACACGTCCCTTGTGGAGCATATTGTGTGATGTAAATGACGATACGGCTTCCTTAAAATGCAAAGTGCCAGGTTTGCCAAAGTTCCAAACATGAGGTGCAAGTGTCCAGATGGATGAGCGCAACACATGTCTTCTGGTGTAAGTAGGAATTACCAGGTTTATGTGTAACCAGGATCTATGATTCCAGTGGGGAGTTGTCTCTTTATTTTTCTCCAATAATTTTGGTCCCAACCTACGGATACTAATAGCACTGAAAGAGAGCAACTTCAAGGTAACTTTACACCCCATCAGGAGCCACTGAGAATATATAAGAGCTGGACCTATGCAATATCTACACTCAAATCTAAGTAACAATCTTGCTGCTGCATTCTGCATTCTCTTGAGTATTGTAATCAGGCAAATGTGGGACCCCATGTATAGACTTGGCATAATCGATCAAGAGAATTGTAGACATGATGGGCTGTATATTATTTTGCAAATGTCAGAAAAGGGACTATCTTCCCCAACAATTGGATACGACTAAAATCCTCTTAGTTACAGATGTAATCTGGTGCTCTAAGCTTAGGATGTGGTCCATAATGACTCCTAAATTCTTGATTTTAGATGAAGGTAAAAAAGGGAACAATGTGGGCTATTAAGCTAAGAAAGTAACACTACTACTTCTACTAATACTTCATCACCTTTTTTATACCACAAATAACAAGGGGGGTCCTGGGAGACTCTCTGCCAGACAAGAGTCCTGGTTACAAGAGCCTTACCCAGTGTCTTTAGCTCACTGTTTTTCACAGAGGAGAAATATCCTAAACACATCAGTCTTTGTCCTGCCCTGGGGCAGTCCAGCACCGAAGTGCTAGGCAATTCTCCTCTGAACAAGAGTACCAACAGCAACCCCAGACACGTGTTTCAGTCTGGTTGAACCTCATCAGTAGGGTATAGTTGTGCCTCTCTAAGAATAGTGAGCAAGGGGTCCACGTCTGGATTCCCCTAGTAACTGAGGGTGAGGCCCAAAGTTACTTGAAATATGCAAATAACTGGATGCTGTTGGTACTCTTATTCAGAGGAGAATTGCCCAGCATTTTGGTGCTGGACTGCCCCAGGGCAGGACGAAGACTGATATGTTTGGGATATTTCTTCTCTGTGAAAGATAGTGAGCTAAAAACTCTGGGTAGTCTCTCATAACCAGGACTAATGTATGGCAGAGGAACTCCCAGGACCCCCCCTCTTGTTAATTTGCTTTTTTATATCACTACAAAAATATCTTGCACTTGGGGGACATTAAAAAAAACTTCTTAGAACACATGGTAAACTCAATTATATCTTAACTTTGTACAAGCCTAATAAAATACCAATTCTTGTGAATAATGCTGGGCAGAATGCTTCTGTGATGAGCACAGATGCATGTAACATATTATAAAAGGAGATAAAGAGACAGTGGAGAAGAAGTATAATAATCTAGGTCCTTAGCACTGTCCTGGTAACTTGGGGCCTACCTTGTCTTCTGTGGTTGTGAAAAGGTGGGGTTGACTCAGGCTTTAGTGCTCTGCTTCCTTGGGTTAGGAACTGGGAGGTCCACTATACCAATGCAAATATGATTTATACGCATGCAGACCATTCAGCAACGTCACTTGTCATTTAAACAACACAGCTCATCCACTTGGCTGAGGCATTGAACTTCTGACTTCCGAACATTGTTTGTTTGTTTGTTTGTTTGTTTATTTATTTGGTAATGTGCAACAAGCCATTGGGTAGCCGGGCGCAGCAATACAATGTGCAACAAGAAGTCTTAAGATTGGTTACAGTGCTTAGCATAGGAATATACAACAGATATGCAGGCATGCAGAAGTACAGAGCAAAGCTAATGTGTCAAGATACACTAACATGTTAACTGTAAAGGGCACATATACAAATCATATTTATAAAATTTACATCATAATAATATGTAATTCTGCAACATGTACAACCATTTGGGTGCTCATGCATGCAAAATACCTAGAGTATGTATTTAGATCTCCGATGCAGGTTGAGAAAGAGGCCGGAAGTGGTGGGTCTGGTAATGTGTCATTGGCGCGTAGCCATTTGAGTACCTTGTGTCTGAAATTAGGGTAGGGTTGTTCACATCTAAGGTCAAGAGGTAACTTATTCCAACATTGCGCAGCTTTGGCAGGAAAGCTAGTTCCTCCCGCAGTCGATCTTTTGAACCTAGGAGTCTCTAGCATGAATGTTTTGGCAGATCTAGTAGGGCGGGTGGCTGTTCTTTTTGTAATTTTGTCCATGAGGTGGGGGGGGGGCTAGGTTATTCAGGCATTTGGATGTAAGGGAGGCTATTTTGAGGAGGATTCTGTCTGTTATCTTCAGCCAATTGACCTCTTTTCTGAATTTAGTAATTTGCTCTCTGTAGGGCATGTCCAATGCTGCCCTCAAGGCATTGTTCTGTAGTCTTAGAATTTTATCTGTGATGTATTTATTGGCTCCTGAGTACAGGGCATTACAGTAATCTAGTCTTAACATAATCAAAGCATTGGCTAGTGTGATGCAGCTGGCCATAGAGAGGTACGGTCTAGCAGCTCGGATAAGTTTGCAGGTGTATGTTGTGGAGGAGGAAAGGGAATTGACTTGCTTTTCAAGTTTGAGGGAGGTGTCCAAGTAGAATCCGAGAGTTTTAACCACTGACATCACCTTGATAGGATTGTTATCAATGTTGAATGATGCGTAGTTGGGGCTTAGTTTTTAGATATTTATTTCAGAGCCTAAAATTAGTAACTCCGTTTTATCGTCATTCAGACAGAGGCCATCAGATGCCATCCATGCCTGAATGAGGGTATAAATCTTGTTCACCAAGGCTAAGTCTGCCTCGAAGTCACCCGAAAGGGGTATGAAGATTTGAGTGCCATCTGCATAATTCGTGTAGGTGACACCCAGCCTGTCCAGCTTGTCAAACAGAGGTTTGGTGAACATATTGTACATGGTCGGGGAGACACAGGATCCCTGTGGGACAACGCAGGTTATTTTGATGGGGTCAGCCAACGCAGAAGTGGAGAAGACTTGCATGGTACGGTTACCTAAGAATGATTGGACCCAGGCTATGGCATCTCCGGTGAAGTTGGCAGCAGATTTGAGGTGATTGCATAGTACTGCATGGTCCACCAAGTCGAATGCTGCCGACAAGTCCAGTAAGAGAAGCAAAGCTGTTTTCCCATTATCCTTTAGTTCCTCAATTTGTGTCTTAAGGTCTAGCAAAGCTGTTTCCATGCCATGGAGGGCGGCGGAAGCCAGATTGCCGTGAACCGAGTAGGCAGTTTACTTCCAGGTAGTCCTGAATTTGTATATATGCAGCTTTATCTAGAATATTCAGTAAAAATGCCACAGTTGTGATTGGTCTATAGTTGGTGGGGATAGTAGGGTCCAAGGTTTGTTTTTTGAGTAAGGGGAGAACCCAGGATTCTTTGAGGTTGGCAGGTACTGTATTAGATTTGAAGGAAGAGTTTATGAGTTTGGAGATAAAAGGAGCCAGGTCCCTGGCTGTATCCTTTATGATTTGTGCTGGGCAGATGTCACCCTTGAAATTTGAAGGTTTAAGGGAAAGTATTATTTTCTCTGTGTCAATGATAGAGATAGTTTTGAATCTAAAGGGTGTAGTTGTTCTAGTCTCAGGAAGTTGAGATACTTGTTGATCAGACGAAGATAATGTGTCTTTTTTTTGTTGCAATTTTGCATTGGAGAGAGGATATTTTGTTAGATAGGGCATTTTGTATATTGGTGCGCCATTCTTTGTTTTTGGGGGAATTGTCTATGGGTTGAATTGGGGATTCTAGTTCGCGAAGGATAGAAAATAACTCTTTAGTGTTAGAATTAGCTTTAGGAGTTTTTCTTGGATAAGGTTATTTCATTTTTGTAGAGTTTGGCAAATTCAATTAGGTTATTTTTGTTCTTTTCAGTAGGGGAGTGGCGCCAAGTAGATTGGAGTTTTCTTTTTTGTAGTCTTAGAGATTTCAGATGAGGGGTAAACCAGGCATTTAAATGGGTTTCCTGTTTAGCTTTGCGCAGTTTGGCAGGAGCAATTGCGTTCAGTGCATTGGTCATTGCATCATTAAAGGTATTTACCAAAGTGTCCGGGTTATTGCTGTCTGAACCACAGATAGCAGGGAGGAGAATAGGGATAAGTTTTTCAGCCGTAATATCCTTCTTGCTTCTAGTCATAAGGGGGGGTACCATATTGTTGGTCTTAGGACTGATAAGATCTAATGTGGTGGAGAAGGTTATTAGATAATGATCTGTCCATATTTGTGGTGCAATGTTGGTTATGTTAATATTGCAGTTCAGTTCAGATACCCAGTCAAGGGTTCTTCCTTTAGTATGGGTATTGGAAAGGACCTTCTGATTAAGGCCATGGTCCTTCAACAAAGCTGCGACTGACTCTGCATGTTTGTTGTCGGAATCATTGAAGCTGAGATTCATGTCTCCCATCAGTAAAGTTTGAGAGTGGTCTTTGGTGTTGTTGGCTATAATACTAGTTAGGTCATCTTCAAATGTGCCTAAAGGCCCAGGGGGTCTGTAGATCAAGTGTATAGATAGTGTGCGATTATTAGAGAGGGGAAGTTTGACTGAGAGTACTTCACAGGATGAATAGGAGGCTGACGCAGTGAGTCTAATAGAGTGGGTGGATTTGAAAATGATGGCAAAGCCACCGCCTCTGGCATTAGGTCTGCCAGCTCTAAGAATTTGGTAATTGTCAGGCACTGCTAACATTAGAGTTGGTCCTGCAGCCTCGTGTAGCCAAGTCTCTGTTATGGCTAGTAGATCAAGGTTATCATTGTTTAGGATATCTGCAATTTCAGTAGCATTGGCTACTACAGATCTAGCGTTAATGAGGGATCCGAATAGTGTTAAGGAGCTGGCAGGTTTGGCTAATGTACACATTTTAGGTGAACGGGTATTTTGAGTAGCATGAATCTTAGTGGGGGTTAGATCACTAGTATGGGTAGACTGCCTTACTGTTGGGGGAGAGTTCTTTGGTTGGGTGATAGTATGTCTATTGGCGTTATTGGGGTGGTTACTTATAGGTTCATAGATACTGGGTAGTCTCGACCTAAGTCTTGTATTGCTATCTTTGGTGGGGCATGTTTTGGTAGTAGTGGCCATAATAGTGAAGATGGCAGAGGTAAGTAGTAGAGTGTGAGCAACTTTAAGGGCATAGGCAGGGGATATTTTGTGTTGATGACAGAAGAAAACTATGTATTAACAACTAAGTGTTGTTCCAGTCTAAATATTAAGGTAGGTTGCAATTGTGCACTCACCTCCATGCAATGAGAGTCTATTGGTGTTTTTTTCCGACAATAGCTGCATCCAAGTGCATCTCATCTAGTGGGTGGAAATTTAACGTGATCCACACCTAAATACCTCATTCAGCGTCCACAGCCTTTGTACACCATTCAGGTCATCAAGTCTATCAAAAAAGATCAGTTACTAAACGATGGACAATGTTCTATGCATAGCTGATCGGCATCCTGCATGATTGTTGCTCCAGGGTATTTCTCCATTGAGCAGACAAACTGACAAGCTGATTCAATTTTGAAGGTGGCAAATTGATCAACTGATGCATTTTTTCTTTGGGATGAGGAAGCATATTGATACCCAAATAAACAAATCACAAACACTTTTAACCAGACACAGACAACAAACCTCATGCAGATAAGTACATGCAACTCTCTGTAGCAGAGATCAGTTTTAAGTGTTGTTCTGCATTCAGGGTCTCATGAACTCATGATGGCAAAAGGTTGACACATTAGAAGATTGTACCAAGATATTTCCTACAGGGACACTTTTGAAAGTGTTTAAAACTGTCAAATCTTTCCTGCATCCCTACATCATTCAAGAGTATGAACAGTATTTAAATTAGTTTCAGAGTGGCTTTTACTCCAAGACACATTTCTTGTTTTTAAATTATTTTTCTGTAGTTTTTAGTTGATGAGTATTCCGGTGCTCTGACAGGATATTGATAGGGCTTTGGCCTGATTCATGAAGCATGTTTGCAGCCAAAATTGCATTTGCTTCTCAGGGACATCATTTGGGGGTTGCCAGGGGTCGTAACTGTGACCTCTGAGGTCTCCCTTGCTACCCCTGTGGTCCCCATTGAAACCCCTAAAAAAAGAAAAAAATATATATAATACATGGCCACGGTAGTGGCCATGTAGTTATGGTTAAGTTGCTGTTTCCATAGGAAGAGCACTTTTTGGGCGGCCTATAACTCTGCTCCACCTGGACTAATCCTCACCAAACTTTGCAAAAAAAGTATATGGGCCACTCTGATTTTTTTTGCACAGTTTGGTGATGTTTGGTCCAGGGTGGGGAAAGTTATAGAGGGGTTTCCAAAACTTATTTTTTCCCATAGACTGAATGGGGGAAAACTTTGCACACGGCTACAGGGCAAACCGCTGGACAGATTTGCAACAAATTTGCGCCTGTGGCAGGGGCTTGGGCACGAAAGCGTGCTTTTGTAAATTTTGTTACAATCCATTCAGTAGTTCCCTGAAAAACCAACAAAAAGTATGTATGTAAAAATTATTGATATCTATGTCCGCTCAGTGGACACACTTCCCTGTTCCATCCGTGGACAAGATTGCAATTGGCTATTCCGTGGCATGCTGCCCGCGACCATGTTGCGCTTGCACCGATTGGCTGTGGCATAGCGTGAAGTGCGTCGTAATCTTTCGATACGGCTGCAATGTTTACTTTGTTTTCAGTTGACCGCAAACATCGGCACATCGGTGGTAACAAATCTACCCTAAGAAGACACCAATGCACTTGCTGCACTTATGGAACACTGTTTGGAAAGGTGAGCATTAGAGAGACGTGGTAGATGAAAAAGAAATATGTAATAATGATTGTTAGCACTCTCATACCGTACGGTGCGCCTTACAACTCATTGTATGAAATGAACTTATTGCGTTCCTTTTACAACACATTCACATCATTACTGCAGTCAGCCTGGCATCCTACTGTTTGAAATCTGGCACTGCCACCTGCATTATTTCGTACACACAGGCCTTCTGCACGTGTCGACGATTAGCCGTTCTCATGAATAGCCACAGATATGTTGTTGCAAAATGAGAATGTATTTGCATTCAGAGTGAATGCCACTGCGTTTTCTGTTTTCACTATGAGCTCAGTACGGTCGCATATTTGTCAACACCCATAAGGGTCCCTTGTTTTTTAACCTTGACGTACAGGGAAAGAGTAGAAAGAATTTAGGGAGTAACAGTTTGGAAAACATATCGCTTGATAAGGTTATGCTTCAAAACCATTTGCTCCGAGCATGCAAAATTAGTTTCCGAAGAGCCACTGATCCTCATACACTACTGTTTGCCTGCATCACACGCAATGGAGGCCATCCAAATCATGTAAGTCTCTGTCTGCCAACTACATAGCACACTGACGGTATTTCTTCACTTTGCCCGCATAAAAAAAAGTTCCACAATGCTTTACAAGATTAATGTTCCGGTGTCATGTTTTCGCCCATTATGGACATGGCACATTGTTGACGTTTGTATGATACCACTACATTACCCCAAATTATAATAATTTTTACTAAAAGAAGTAAGTGTTAAAATTTTATTTTGTAGAAAGGCTGCATGGTGATACACGTTTTGTTTGGTATTCCTCCGTGCTGCTACCTCCAAACAATAATTTTATTATTAATAACGACATTCCAGCTTTCAGTACCGTTCCATTTTCTAACCCTAATATGGACATTGCACATTGTCGCCTTACATAGGGTCCCACTGCATTTCAGCCTATTGAATTAAATTTTCAATAAAAATGTTATGTGTCATAAATTTCGTTTATCCAAAGGTTGTTTGGTTTCATTAAAAAATTCATACATTTTTTTTCCCATTTTACCCATCAGATATTTCCTTCCCTATTGTCATTGTCACGGATTACAGCTACCGAGTGACGGATTTTGCACCCGTCAACTGTAATTGTTCATCTCCGGTTGTCTGAGTGTCATAATTCACTGGGATGATCATGTCAGCCCTCTGTGTCCGTACGCTTCTGTCGTCATCAGAAGTAACATTCCATCTTTTCCGCTGGTGTAGATCAGAATGGCTGACGTCGTCTTGCACATCAATGTGGGAGGAAAACGACTACTTTGGCAGCACCGCTTACTTTCTGTGTGTGAAAAACCAACGTGGCCTTTCAAATTTTCATTGTTACCCAAAGAGACACGCTTCTGTCGTCATAAGAAGTAACATTCCATCCTTTCCGCTGGTGTACATCAGAACGGTTGACGTCGTTTTGCACATGATTGTGGGAGGAAACCGACTACTTTGGCAGCACAGCTAACTTTTTGTGTGTGAGAAAAGAATGTGGCCTTTCAACTTGTCACTGTCACCTAAAGAGACAACCATTCCACTTCTATGAAAATGTGCATAGGGCGATCATTTCGCACAGGTCATTGTGAAACCAAACCATTTTACTAATTACATAGAGTGATGATTTCGCTCAGTTTATTGTGAAATAAAACGTATGTACTAATTATTATATGTTTGTGTTTTCTTTACAAATGTACTCTCTGTTTTCACAATGTGGTATGCTATGTTGCAGGACATAATGTGTTCTTTTATAGTTGCTCCATTTGTTTAAGCAGCCAAGGAACATTATTGCGAAAGGTACTGCGCACCACTTGCATTGGGTGTGGGAGGGTGAAGCCCATCTCGTATGCTTCAGTGCCGTCCGTCCATTTTCTGTCACCATCAGGCCAATTCCTGTCACGTAGATGCTCTATGGCCAGAAATTCTTGTGAAATAATACATGGTTACACACTCAAAATACACATATCTGCACACCTTTCGACTTGTTCCACTTACGACATTATATGTGGAAAGGTGATTGGTAATGGTGTTGCTGCCAGTATTTCTGACATCATTATCCTTCACATCACACAGTTTCTTTGGGATTCTATGTTAACTTAAGTACAGTACTTCTTTGCGTTTTTACCCTCCTTTTTATAGAAAAAAAATTACTACATGTACAACACATGTATGTTAAGGTCATTGACAACGACGGAAAAGCTTTGTCTTGTGCATGTCATTGTGTTCTCATTTTTAACAAGTGTCATCATGTACATAACAACTGAACGGTACAGCTTCCGCCGCTGAGGGGGAGCCTCTATGTATGGTTAATGGCCACAATGTCAGGGATGTGGCTACTGGTCTTTACTGGAAGGGACAAAACGAAAACAAAGGGGCTCCACATGTGATGTCGTCAGTGATGTCATCAATAACATTTGTGATGCCATCTTTCATGTTCTGGGTGTTAGTGTTAGCAGTGTACAGTGGTGATGGCAGGTATGGGGGCTTAGTTTACCATAACTGGCGAATTCCAGGGGTTTTTCGGTTTTAATTTGACCCATAACGGGGAGGTAGATTTTTTTTTTTTTTTTTAATGAAGTACACAGGTTTTTGGTAGAGCAACTTAACGATAACGTCCCCTCAACAAAGTTTTTTTTGTAGTATATATATATATATATATATATATATATATATATATATATATATATATATATATATATATTTTAAAATTGAAGTGTTAGGTTTTGATCTGCCCCTGTCCATTATGAGAGTATGTGTTGGTGCTGTACTGAGTGTGTTGTAGAATGTTTGGACAGGACCTTGCAGGAGTGTTCCACTGCGCATGAGGGTTCTAAGAAAATCAGTTGGGACCTGGCACTGAATGGAAGAGGGGGTCGGTGGATGTCTCCCCTGCCTATGTACTTTACCTTCCTATCCTCATGTACTTACCTGTAGACCTAACCCAGTAAAGACTTATAAAACTCACGAGCGGCTCCACCTGTGTATGTTTTGACTCCCAACTTCTTAAACGTAACACTGGTGATGAGGAATTGTCTCTGGAGACGGTCACTGGAGAAAGAGAGCAGTCTAAGGAGGAAGCGCTGCATTTCAGGAAAGGGAAACTGAAGACAGAGTGCACTTGCAGCAAGAAAAAGGAGGCAGAACACCAGAGGAGCAGGAGACATCCACCGGCCACTTCCTGGCCCCAGAGGTAAGCGCACCCCGTTGACTAGTGTGAGAGACAGGCTCATCAGTGCCTGCAGGGGCTGCGCTGCACGGCCGTTATTTCGGGTGAATTTGGTGCTGGAACTGCACATTACCCATTTATAACAGCGCACAGGGGCTGGGGGAAATCTCTGTAGCAAGTGCAGAGAATTACCTAAGAGTTGCCTCATTTGAACGTGTTCCTGGTTGGGGATTTAAGGTTTAAAAGTCGCTGTCGGTTCGTTAATGTAACTACATACAAGGTTGGAGCGACATTAAACATGGAGCAGTAGCATGTAAATAACTGTCTTGGCATTTCAAATTGGGAGTGCAGTGCCATGGACAACATGCTTTAAAGTGTCATATTAGAAGATCGGAGAGACACTAAAGACTTGAGCATCATTGGATGTGTCTTACCGTCATTCCATTTTTCCGACGGAACGCCGTGTGAGTGGACAGTCTGTGTGCTCCGGTATGGCAGGCAGCCCTGAGGTGACGGTTTGCCTGGAGAGATCTGTCCGAGGCCCTGGCGCACATCCAAATGGTGACGTCACTATGCTGCTGCAGGTGTCGGCGATGTTGCTGGTTAGAACATTCATGCCGAGTTCCAGAAGCGATCAACAACGTCACAACAGAGTATTGCAGTGTTCAAAAAAAAAAAAAGCACCTCCCAACGTGTTATGTACGTGCCCCATTTCCGGGTCTTACAGAGTTTCACAGTGTGGAAGAGCACCTTTCAACGTGCGTGCTGCGATGGATTACTTTTCGTTTCGTTGTAATCTAAAGGAGCTGCAAATGTGGACCAACAGAGCTAACTATCGTGTGGACTTGTTTTTTTTTTTTTTTTAGTTGAAACAACATCGGCTGTTACCGCTTGGGGGACGTAAGGTACTTTTCATATTGATTTTTGGTGGCGTTCAAGTTTTTATGGCATCAACAAAGGGTGTAATGCTGTTTGTGAGAAGAGGAGCACAGTTATCTTTATTGAAGAAAATTACTGGCCAAAATATGTTCAGAGTGAAAGCACTTCATGTCTTTTGAAGAATAATAGGGTATGTGCTTGTCAGCTACCTTATCAGCCGAGTTTTATGGGACAACACATGATATGTGACAACAATTTCAAAGACACTCTGCTGATTAGGGGGTTTGCTCTGTTTGGAAAAAAGGATATGCATTGCTGTGATAATATTTTTAAAGTGTTACTGTGGTTTCACCACTTGTTTTATTCTGGCAATTCTGGTAAAATGATTTAAATGCATTCCATATGAATTGTTATTTGTGCGTAACTATGTCTGATTCATTCTATTGGTAGGTTATGGGAATGGCAAAGTGATTTATTAATGCATGGTTAACATTATGAGCATTAGTTGCAATGTCTGTTATTGGAGATGTTGGATATGGATTTGGAATATCAGGCGCCAGTAGTCTGGCATAGTGGATGCCATTGGTTTGGCATAGGTTGTGCCATTGTTGGCATATTTAGATGCCATTTGGTTTGGCATAGGTTGTGACATTGCTGGCATATTAGATGCTATTGGTTTGGCATTGGTTGTGTATTAGTGCACAAGAAGTGTCATTTGTTCGGCATAGTTGTGCCACAGTTTGCTTTGGTGATGCCATTGTTTTAGCATAGTAGCTACACAAGTTGCATTGTAGATGCTCTTGGTTTTGTGCATGATGTGCACACTACGTCACTGATTGGGCGTGAGTAGTACATTTTAAGTGTACAATTTATGCCTTTGGTCTGGCATAGGATGTACATTAGAGGTGCATGTGAGATGTCATATGTTAGTAGCTATTTGGGCATACTGGATGTCATTATGGTTGTGTGCTTAGGTGTAATGTTGAGTTGCAAATAACAATGTTCAAAGGTTTGGTGTTGAGCAGGACAACTGCTGTATTACTTAAAGTAAAGTAAATGCAATGGTAGTTACATGTGATGCACTATATGTTTAACACATTTTTCTTCCGCAGGTACACACAGATGAAATGTATATTATCCAATTAATATCTTTGTCACATGTACGCACAGTATCTCTCTGCAGGCTTAAATTATGGTTCTATTCCGGGTGCATATTTTTGTGTTAATGTTCACCATATTTAATGCTGAATTCGAGGCTGTGTGGAGGTCTGAGTGGAGTTGGTTATGGGTTGTGTTCACTGGACAAGGGTCATTATTAAAATGTGGAAAATTGTTGATGGGGGCAACCCCGTCAGTTTTATTTGTGCGTGGGACAAATTTATTCCTGGCAGGTGTGCTAGGTTTTGAAGGTGTTTGCGCACACCTTGTAGTTGGAAGTTTGATGATTACGATTGTTTTGCATGTAACATGGTGGTTATGGTTGCCGGGTGTATGAGGGCTGGTTCCCTGTTATTTGACGTCTGTGGTGGGGCCCGCTGCAGAGTTGATGTTTGTCTATGGTTGGTGCTTAGCTGTTTTGAGCTAGTGTAAGGTAAAGTGAGGATAGCAAATTTTGCTCTGAGCTGTAGCTTGGTTAGTCAGAGTTGTATTGAAGAGGATTTGTCAGATCCGACCTCTGTGGTCAGTATCAATTTTTTTTTTGTGTTCAGAGCAATGTTGTTTCTTCTCCCTGTGTTTTTATCCTGTTGTTGTCTGGTTATATAGGGGGAAGATGTGTTAGGTTTTGATCTGCCCCTGTCCATTCTGAGAGTATGTGTTGGTGCTGTACTGAGTGTGTTGTAGAATGTTTGGACAGGACCTTGCAGGAGTGTTCCACTGCGCATGAGGGTTCTAAGAAAATCAGTTGGGACCTGGCCCTGAATGGAAGAGGGGGCCGGTGGATGTCTCCCCTGCCTATGTACTTTACCTTCCTATCCTCATGTACTTACCTGTAGACCTAACCCAGTAAAGATTTATGAAACTCACGAGCGGCTCCACCTGTGTATGTTTTGACTCCCAACCTCTTAAACTTAACATGAAGCTCCTGGGATGTGGCCAGCTCCATGTGGCTCTTTGTATCTGGAGTAGCTGGCTTTCTTGTTTAGGCCTCTTAAAAAAAAAAAAAAAACAGTGGTTGCTCAAGTGTAACACTATGAGCAGTGACCCTAAATAAGAAAGAATAGGAATAACAAATAATGTATCTTTCTGGAATGCTACACAATAATTGCTAGACTCATTAAAGGTTTATTTCAGGCACACTTCAGGTCATGAGTCGCTGATTTAGTCTGTTCTTAAACACCCCAACTTAGACGTTTGTGCTTCTGAGGTTGATAAATGAGTAAAAACACAGGTTGGGGGAAATTGTATGTCTATTTTTTCTATATAAAGCGCTTAAGCGTAAGTGTTTCATACAAATACATCATTATCATTTGGCCTTGGACGTCTACCTGCATTCACAGTAATTTGGTAATATGGGCCTATACACACAGATATCAATGATACATATAGTGATCAATTCTTGTATGAAATGTATATCACATTTTAGTGATATCATAACCATATTTTTCGAAACAATGCATAATGATGCCCCTTCCTGTTTTGTCAATAGTGAAAGGTTGGGTTCCATTGCTTCCTGTGATGTCACTTTGGGGTTTGGTCAAATGACATCACTTCCTGTGATGTCATCAGAGGTCAAGGGTCATCTGATGTCACTTCAGCTACCCATGGAATTTTGGTGAAATTACGTCCCTGTTGCTTCTGAACAAAGTGCAACATTGCACCATGTACAAATAGCATATGTTTGACAAAAATGTGAGAATAGCCATTTGCGACAATTTACTGTATGTCCAAACACATCCACTTTGCACATGAAAAATATATGTGTCTGGAGGATTGTCAATGGCTGTAATAGTTGCACTATGAGTCACAAAAACATCCTTAAATTGTGTAGTGCCTGCTTGTATTGCTGATTCAATGCAAGCTTATAGAATGTTGGTGGTGGAACACTGTGGCCCCGATTCATGGACATTTGCCCGGTTAAAAGTGAATTTGCACTGCTGAAAAGTGACTTTGCGCTGCCAACGCAAACCCTGATTCATGGAGCTGTGCAAAGTGTATTTTTACAGTGCAAAGTCCGGGCAAAGTCAGCGCATAGTCATTTTTGCAGTACAAAATGCAGTGCAAAGTCCCTTTTCAGCAGTGAAAATTCACTTTGAACCAGGCAAATATTCCATGAATCGGGGCCAAAGTGTCCTCAGTGTTCCACTTATGTCAGCTAAGGATTCAGGATGTGAGGTGATGGCTTGAGGATGTAGCCACCTGACCTTTCTCCCTCTTTCAAATCTATTACCCTGAAACAACAATAAAGCTTATTCCACTTTCTTGCCTGATGGCTCCAGCGTGGTTCCTGCCACTTACCTGCAGATCCTGTGATGGTAGACATTACACATTGCTACTGTAGCAGGCTGCTTTTTCAACCGGACATAAGTCACATTTTTAACCATTTTGGTCTTTTGCCATTTCTCCTTGAAAGTGTTTCACTTGCCCCAATAGCTTTCACCACTTTCAATTAAAAATGTGAATGTATATTTCTTTTCACTTTGTTTCCAGTAGCATTCATTTTTTATTCCATGGACATGCACCTGGAGATTAACTTTTTTTTTTTTAAGTACTGCCATTCGTGGCTGATTTCTGCAACACACTGAGCATGCGTGGAACGCATATGTGAATAAGAATGTGTTCACAAGAAGCAGGTTGTCTCAATCACAACATGCAAGTGGCAAAGGGTGAGGACACAATTCTCTTTTGTCGTGAATTGGGCGCTTCATTTTCCTTCGTCTTTAAGCCTTTGTTGAACTGTTTGCAACTGCCTCTCACGCTGACTCCTGCGAAAAACGTTCGAAATTTGCTAACGTCTCTAAAAGTGTGAGCCCAGGGCCTCACACGAAGCTGTGATCACCCTGTGTGGATGTCCAGCTAAGTCCTAAATTACCACTTAATTCTACTTGGCACCCATCGGCTTTTTCCAAAAGGGCGAGTGAAATAGTTGCAATAGACGTGCACTTATTTAAGTCTAACAATCCAGATAATGGTGCTCAAATCTAAGGGCGTTTCTAGGCTGTTTAATGTTCCATAATTTCATTCACGAAAAAAAGCTGACTCCAGAGCTGGGGCATGTATAAAATCGTTAAAGTGACAACAATGGGCCTGATTTACAAACGCGTTTTTTTCAAAAGGGCAATCCCATTGAAAGACACTTTGCAAATCAGGCCCAGTGGGTCTTATTTCCTGTTATGAAGCGATACTACACTTCCCATCCAGCTGGCTCATAATTATTCACCAAGTTACCACACCAACATAAAGAACATAACCCACCTTCTTAGTGCTATGGAGACTATTATGTAAGCTTGTGCACACATGGCGACTACCAGAATTTGCAACGCATGCTTGTGCATGTCTTGGAGGCTGTTCGGAAATATGTTAGATGTACAGCAGTTGCCATCAACAGGAGTATCCTCGCTTCTGGCAATGCACCACATCTTTTGGCCTCCTCCAACGCCTCATCCAGTTGTACTAAATGAACCCTCTGATCTGTGTCAGATGGTGATGATCTATTTTATTTTGTAAACGTCATGTCCATGGTTCCATTTTCCATTCTGCTATTATCAATGATGTTGTTAGTGCCATTTTACTTATTTATGTATGCTTTTATTTATTTATTTATTTATTGGTTGTTTTGTATCGCGCTAAGTGTCTCGAAGACACTTCAGAGCGCTAGAAGTAAGCTTACATTCCCTAAAATGAGCTCCACCTGCTGAGACACTGCTTCAGTATGGGTGTACATTGATGTTCCTTACTTTGTTCCTAAGTGCACTTTATAAACCTTCATAGCCTTGCTGAAATATGTCTATAAAATGTCTGAGAGATTCGCCAAAAACATTTAAGTGGGACTTTGAGGTATCATGATAATCATTCTGAACTTTACTGTCAGAAGTTCCTGAGGCTCAGAAATAAGCCGAAGATATTTCAATAAGAAATAATGCATACTGCTAAATATTGCTTTCTTGGAGAATGCCTCTGAGCTGCCCTTGTGCTTTCATATTATCTGTTTTTCTGTTGCTGGGAAATGTTTTGCTAGAATTGTTTGGAAGTGGATGCAAGGTCCCAGCAGACCGAGAGAATATTAACTCTATTATATCTAGTGCTCCATGCATAGTGCTCGGCCTCAGGGTGCTGTGAGTTAAAGTCGCTAATATTGGACTCTCACATACCCAAGCTATCCGTCATTTGGGCGAGAGAGTGGGAAAGAGGAGGATTAAAGGGGGCGTGTACACTGCATAGTACCGCAATGGACCTGCAGCACATGGTCTGCTCGTTTCCTTTCAGTTCTCAGTGCTCGTGGATTTCCGTTCATATACCAGATCTGCATTGAGTTGATTTGTATTGTACATAAATAAATGAACTTCTGGAATTATTTACATTGTAATAACAAATATAGATTATTGTCATCATAGATCGCATTGAAAACGCATGACTTTTTAAAAGACGTAATAATTTGCAATGCTACAAGCATGCCTGACATACCGCCCCACCTGCATGTGTTATCCATTGGTTAATTAACCATTGAGTTAGAGTCTTAGAATGTTTTTCACCTATCAATGTTAGTTAATCATCTACCTGCCTACCCACCTATCTATCTATCTATCTATCTATCTATCTATCTATCTATCTATCTATCTATCTATCTATCTATCTATCTATCTATCTATCTATCTATCTATCCCCATCATAACCATATGCTAGATAAGGGAGAAATTGCATACCCAATAGACTAAGCTAATTACCACCTAATACCAGGGTTGCCATTCCTGTGCCAGAGGAGTGTAGGGTCCCAGAGTGGGAACATGCAGCTCTCTATGATCAGACCCACAGCAGGCTAATGGATGAAAATCATGATTTATGGCCATAGAAGTAAGCTACATTGCACTAATGAAGATCTGAGAAGATCTCCCTATGTGACATATGTGACATATGTTAAGCTGGCTGACAGCCCTGCCTTATGCTTAATGTAAAACACACTTATCACACACCGACAACATGGGCTGGCTTAATGGGAAGAGATCTCGAGTGCTAAACGCCTCTCTCTGGAACTGCGACATACATGTTGCAATCAGCACCACGCTTCCCAACGTTTCAGTGCCATATATGGGGTTCCGCAGCAGTACCCATAGGAATCCCAGCACAGACAACAAATTATATCCTCTGAACTTCCAGGTTTTGTAGAGGATATGCCGATCAATATCTGGGTAACATAAAGGAGGCAGTACTACATTTCCGAATGTATATCTACTTCTGCCTTCACATAGTCACAGACACTGAACAATACTCCACAACCCGTGGAAAATCTCAGGAAATGTGATGGTCTCCTTATTAACCTGTGATCTGGAATACCTCATATGCAGTTGTTGTGAGTTTACACCGGCAAGAACATACGTGCGTCCGAGTTCGCCCTCTACTGAGCTCCCGCCCCATGTAAAGCTTTCATGGTCACTAATGTTGAGGCTGCCACATCATGCATGAAGACGTTCCCAAATATCTAATTCAGATGTCTTGTTAAATGCCTTACAATTCAGCGAAGACAGTGTGTATGCTTCAGAAAACTATGGGTGCCCTAACCTCCCAAAATGTGCAATGCAGGAAAGTCACCCTTTTCTGGGCTGATCCAACTGGCTCAGTGGGATTCATATGGGATTGCCAAAAGGTCAAACGCTGCCATGGGAAACAAGGCCCAAGCCTCAAAAGGGGAATTCGACCTGCCAATCAAAAGTCCTGCTCCATTCTAAAACAGGCTTGAGGCTTTAAAAGGCCCAACTTGCTTCCTGCTTCCTTTGTCGTGTTTGTGTGCCCGATGAATTAGGAGTGCACAATACAAGCTCACAAATTGGTTGGAGGGATTTTTGAGTGTTTTGTCAAGTTCAGGTGAGTATAGATATATTTTGCAGATGTTTAGTTCTCAGGAGTGTTTGGGGGTTTCCTGATCCGTTACAGGACTGTTTTTTGCTCTTCCAAGTGATGGGCCTGCTGTAGTGGTGCGGGATGGTGGTGCAACCGTGCCCAATGCCTGCACTCCTATTTTCATGGAAGGGAAGAGAAGGGTTTTACATCTCCTTCTTGGGGTCTACTCTGTTTACTTTGCAATGGATGCCCGTGCTTTTGATGTGACTGCTCATCTTTACTAAAACAAGCATGTGTTTTTTTCACACCGTTTTTGGAAAAGACTATGCACTGGCACATGGGGTGTGCCTGAAGATTGCTTCATTTCTCTCTTTGTCTACCTCTCCTTCTGTGGAACCCTCAAAGCAGGTATGGCCGAGTCACCCCCAAGCACCCAGCAAATCATTTCTCCCAAATCCCATTCCTCAAAATAAAATCCAAGCTAATTCTCTAACTCTACCTAGGCTCTTTTATCAATTCAATTCCACAATACACTAGCTAAAATCCTTTCCGCAAATGCATGGCTCTCCTGCCTCGTCAAATGGCAACAATTGGCTGTCCGGACTTCCTACTCACCTGTATTTGTAAAGGGACATGGTCAAACCTAGTGGAACCTCATATCTCAAACATCAGGAAACACCAGTAAAGTTCGATCTAGTTAAGCCCCTGGAAATTCTTTCAGTTCAAGGTTTGCACTGCATCTTCTGCCCATGCCTTAATATGATTCTAGGATCTCTCGTTTCTGCTTACATGGAAAACAATAAAGTTTAAAGGGCCTAGGTTTGTTACAAAAATCCTTCTAAAACAGACTTGAATACCTTGCCATCACACCATGCATTCAGCCTGTGCATGGAATCGAGCCCTCAACCTGTTTCACTGGGGGAAAGAGTCCATAGAACAAAACATTTTGGAAGAACAGTGGGAATGTTGGGCCCCACATTATGGAACAACCTGTATAAGAATCTGATTTATACTGAAGTTACTTTCTATCCATAATGAGTATAGTTGGGCACTGTTTTCTATTTATAGTCACTCACTAACTATTGCTTTTTACCTTGTTAATGAAACCAATGATACATCTTAATCAGTAGTGGGTGTGGGAGTGGGAGTGATCTAGGATGCGAGTCAAGGAAGCAAAGATTGGAACATGAGAGGTGAAACCAGCGATATTAGATGATTGGTTCAAGTTGGCATTGCCGGTCTTTAAACATCTACATGATGTTGGGACTAGGAATTTGAGACTTCATTGGTTTGTGAAACGGATGATAGCCACTATTTACCAGAGGGTGTTTCCCTACTTGGGCTCATTTTGCTATATTATATATAACACTAAGCACTTGAGTTTTCTAAAGTTTTGGCCCTGCCAATACAGAACTGTCTTTCTCGAAAACATGGCTGCACATTATGTCAGTGGTTACTTTCGTTCTCAAAAGGACCACTCCTCATTATTAGTACGCCGGTGGGGTAAATAAACGACAGTAAAAATGAGGTAACTCAGTTATCGCCCCATTACTGCACTGTCGTACTACAACTTTGGCGGTGAGATGGAGAATTTTTCTCCAGCGTAAGCTGAAGGAAAATCCACTACCTTACTGCCAAATAATTAGCAAAATCGGCAGAATTACCATCAAAATACCACCAAACTTGTAATGAGGCACCAACATTTTACAGATGCATTTCTTTATGAAATGGCTTAATTGACAGAAGGCTTTTCTCAGTTTGCAGTGCATTTCTATTATATATACTATAAGGAATACTAATGACCACTTTGTTGCAAATTTGTTTTCACATATTAAATAAAAATGATGATGGTGGTGATGACTGTCTCTTATTTGTTTGATGTGCTCCGTTTCCTGGGAGCATGCAACGTTACTGCAGAAATAATTTCACAGATGACATATTTCAGTATTTCTTCCT
Organism: Ambystoma mexicanum; assembly: GCF_040938575.1. Lineage (NCBI taxonomy): Eukaryota > Metazoa > Chordata > Amphibia > Caudata > Ambystomatidae > Ambystoma > Ambystoma mexicanum. The sequence goes on from NC_090928.1 coordinate 458,892,301, forward strand.
TTTATTTAGAATCTAATTTTATTATTTCTGCACTTAGTGAAACTACAAATGAAGAAAAAATATATAAAAAAATATCTTGCAGAAAAATGTAAACTCTATTAATCTAGTGTACACGATATAGTCCCAAATTCCTCAATAAAATAAACAAGTCACTTTAGTCAACTATAACTCCACCTGAGACATTTCTCTCTGAAATATAATTAATGTTCTCCTCTAAACACAAAGTCCAACAATGAATGTTTCTTGTAAATCCATACTGATTAAATATTTTCTTGACTTTATTTATCTGGCTAATACCAGACAAAGATAAAATGTAGTCTCTTTTTAACACTTTATCTCTTATCCTAAGTAAATAACAATATATTAATCTCATCTAGTGGGTGATAGTGCGCAAACGTCTGTGGAAAAGCCAATATCAAACCCCAGGGCACTGCTATGGCCTTACAGTTTGTAAACATAGGACAATGTTAAGTTTGGGATACAGAACAACTTGAACGACCACTTTCTGATTTTTTACCTGACCTGAAAGGCTTGATTGGGGAAGGGCACCATCTGAACTGTGTTTTAAAATAAATGCTGGATCTTTATGATGTGAAGAAATGCATGTCTTAAATATAATATTACTGTTAGCCATACATATTCTCTGAAGATTTCACAAGTCATGCAGGTATAACTACCATGCATCCTTTTCTTCTAAATCAACAGTCCAACTGCCCAACAAATATTTAAGCAATAAGCTCCTCGCTGGGAAGAGGGGGGGGGCATTACCTGAATAGGTAATGCCCCCCAGCGAGGGGCTTAGCAACTTTTTTCATTTGCGAGATTCTACCGCTTTTCACAACCGAAAAAAAACAATGCTTCCCATGGAACGGGAAACTAAATCTGTTGTCCCTTTTCCATGGTGGCCATTTAAAACATTAACACAATTAAATAGAGAAAGCTACTGCAATGGAATGGGAGAAGGGACTATACGTGATCCCTTCTAGTTTTCCACGGTGGCCATTAAAAAGATATTAAAAAAGTAAACAAAGCAAATGTCTGCAATGGAAGGGAGAGAAGGGACTACAGGGGTTGCCAGTGATAGGGTCGAAGACAAAAGGATCGAATGCCTTTTGATCGACAAAGGATCAAAAAAAAGGGTTGATTTTTTTGTTATTATTATTTTTTTTTAGGGGGGTTCCCCCACAGCCCCCCGTTTTCTTTATTAAATACATTTTTTTACCAACCCAAACTAAAATATATATGTAAATAAATTAAAAAAAATGTGACCCTTTTTTTTCCGATCCCTTTGCATTCGAGCAAAAGGTCATTCGATCCTTTTTTTTCAATCGTTTGACTGGACAATGACTACAGGTAGTCCCTTCTCTCCTTTCCATGGTGGCTAGTCATGGAAGGAACCAGAGGAACGTGGCTGTGTCCAGCAGGTAAGGACCCGGCGAGGGCCAATCAGATTTGTAGCAATCTGATTGTCCCTCGCCGGGTACTATTCATTCTTAAGCAACATTGTTTTCATTATTTTATATACAAAAAGCTGCATCTTAGTTCAGTAAACCACATGAAGCACTACACAGTGAATCAGAGCTAGGAACGGTATTGCAATTTGTCAGCAAGGAATCTACAAAAAAGCAACCAGGGTAGGAAACAATGGGGATCAGATCATCCAGTCTCAGGTATGGCGGGGAGTGGAGGTGTGTGGAACAAGATGTTAGGGAAGAGCCATTCCTCGAAGAGGAGGGTTTTGAGCTCCTTCCTGAATTGTAGAACCAAGGGGGCGATTTGGGTGTGACAGGGAGGAGGTTCCAGAGTCTTGGAGCATAGCAGAGAAGGCCTGATTTCTAGTTCTATATTTCCTGCACCTGCAGAGTTCAAGTCTGAACATGTCCTTACTTCTGGTTGATCATATACCTCCAGAGATGCTGAGTTTCTCAGTGAGGTAGCTTGCAGACTTCAGGGTAACAGCCTTGTAGATGGTGCAGCAGGATTTGAAGATGATACAGGCTTGCAGCAGGAGCCAATGCTGTTTGATGAGGGTCATGGTGATGTCAAATTTGTGGATTCCTTTTCTGAGATGTGCTGCAGCTATCTCAGGGATGCCAGGGTAGTCGGCGGTAAGGCTGTTGAAAAGGGAACAACCACCATCCGGGTGGCAGAGGATTGTTTTCTTGAATGAAGGGCTTTATTTCCCTCAAGAGAGGAAGTTGGTACCAAGCTGTTTGTGTCTTTCTTTCTATGTGCTGTTCGAAGGAGAGGTATCTGTCAATGTCTAACCCAAGGGACTTTGCACAGGTGACCAGGTGGGTTTTAAATCCCTTGAGGAGCATAGCAGAGAGCCAGGTCTGATGTCAGGGTGTTCTGTGTTGTTGGTCAGGAGAAGGAATGCGAGGTTGGCCTTCAGCATGCAGATGTCTTCAATGGAGGATATCTTGCGGTAGAGCTGCATGTAGTCGGCATATTGGTAGAGACGGGCAGGTTTCAGTGGCTCCATGTAAAGATAGAAGATTGCAGGGGAGAGGATAGATCCTTGTGGGGCTCCCAAGGTGATGGCCATATTTGGTGATCTGGACGAATTCATTTGTACTGTTGTCAATTAGTAAAGTACAATTTGAACTAGATGAGGATGATCTCTATGATCCCCATGCAGGGATGTAGATTGGTGGTGAGTGTCTAGAGGTCTACTTTGTCAAATGTTGCTGAGAAGTCACAGAGAACCGGGAGGCAAGGATGACCATCATCAAGGGTTTTAAGGAAATCATTGATAATCTTGATCTTAGACATTTCTGTGTTGCATCTTGGTCTGAAGCCATATTGGTAGTACCGAAGATGGTTGTAGGTTTCAATGTGTTGGAGGAGTTGTGTAGCTACTACTTTGTTGAGGATCTTACCTAGGAAGGGAAATGGGTGATGGGGCGGTAGTTGCTGTGTTTGTCAGGGTTCAGTATTGGTTTCTTGAGAAGCAGACAGGTTTGCCCAGTGTTGAGGGTCGAGCAGAAGGTGAATTGAGTTATGGAGCTTTTGATGTTGGTCAAGTAAGGGAGGAGGGCTTCAGTAGGAAGGATCTCAAGTACAGAGGTAAGGAAGATCTCTCTCACATAGGAGGTGCCCTTGGGGGATGTTAGGGTGGCAGTGACATCTTCTATAATGAGTGTCCTGAAATGTGTCCAAGTCGTTGTGGTATTGTGAGATGGGATGTGTAGTGTGCTGTCAGTTGTAGCATTGGCGTCAATGTGTTGGTACATCATGCTGATCTTGTGGATGAATAAAGAGTTGATGGCAGTGGATTATTCGATGAAGTGTGGCACAGATGGGTCGGGCAGAGGGTTGATGAAGTGCTTGATGGCTTTGAAGAGGGATCTGCTTTCATTGTTGATATTGTCTATGGTTTTTTGATAGTACTTGAAGTTGGCAGTGGTGATCAGTCATCAGAGAGTAGCATGGAGCTCATTGAGCAATGTGAGGTTGTATGAGCTGTTCTTGTATTCTGATTGTTAATTTGTTTACGTTGAGTTCTTCAGTTTCACTGAGGCGTGGCAGCTGATGTTGGTTGTGAGGCATGGTGTTGAGTTCTTTTAGAAGTGAGTCACAGTCCTGGTTTCTCAGAGGTAGATCAGCCCATGTGAAGTGGGGTTTAGCCAGGTATATTGTGTGTGTGATCCTCCACTGGGAAGTTCTTAAATGATCTGAATGCTTGTTTGTTGGGATTCCAATGGGTTTGCTTGACTGGTGTAGTGTGACAAAATGTTACTGAGGTTGCCAGTTAGTATGAACGGTCGAGCACCATTGTAGAGCTTTGGTGGAGGGTGGGCAGGACGGTGATGGTGAGGTTGAGGATATTACCTTTCCTGGGAGTTGGGTCTTTTGTGTACTGTGTGAGGTTCAGAGTGTTGAATAGGTAGCATAGATCTCTCTTTATTGTCATGGTTGCTGAGTTGCCAGGGATGTTGTAGTCATGGAAGAAGATGTTATTGGCATACGTGAGTGACATGGTCTTCACGAAATCCGTATAATAATGTGTCTGTTGAGTAGAGTGGAAAGTGGCAGGAAAGGTCTTGTAAAAAAGCCAATGGTTGCAATGTCCAGTTGGCTACATGGCCATGATGGCTCATAAATGATGGCGAGGCCTCTGCAGATGTTTTTTGGACAGTCTTGTTATAGAATTCTGTATCCATTGGGGACATCAAGCATATGTGTGTTGTTTTGGCTGTTTACAAAATGTAAAATACCAGCAATGTGAGTGGAGTGTTGATGGAATCAATGCATGTAGTTCTCATCACCAATTAAAGTAAGACTTATTAGTAACTGATATTTATCCTGATAGTGAAGGTTCTACCATACCTTTTGAGCAACTGGGGGACAAAAACACATTTTTATGACACCCACAGCAATTTCCAGATTATGTTCCTGGAACAAGATCAGAAAATATTGAGTATGGCATCTTGCTATATATGCATAACTGTATAATTCAGACATTGGGGCATTTTACTTTATCACTATTATATGTATACTTAATTATGTCTGTTCAAGATTACATTCTCCTCTCAATTTAAAAATGACAACAAGTCCCCCAGCTTTCTGATAGCTTTACACCTCCTGCCTGCCATGCATCACTACTGATTGCTGAATGGACAAATATACTCTTGACAACACAGGAGGTCAGGGGTACACACATTTAGGCCTCTTGTAATTGCCAGCCTAGAAGTATGCCAGCTTGTGATGAAATCAGTCTGCCAGTGTACCTCCTGTGCACCAAACAGAATTCAGCCATTGGACCTACAAGGGCCCATATTTCTGGGCTCATGCACATTTTCCCAGATCAAAAGACTGGGATCATCAACACAATCAGACATCCTTTGCTCGGTGCACTAATAGCAGTCATCACATCGGTTCAAGACATATCACTTTTTGCATGTGAACTAACACACAATGCATTGGTTGGCTTTTGTTTGTTCTAGCCCTAAAGGTTGGTTTTACTTTCCTTTAAATCACTGACTATCTTATCCAATCACTAGCTTCCTGTGTATCACCTAACACTTCTCCTTGCCATTGACTGTCACTAAGGTTCATAACTATGACCACGTTGTGGCAGTGTCTTCAGAACTGCAAAATCATATGGCACAATATGGTTTTTACTGGCATCACACTGAATAGCCAAATAAGGTTTAACTTAACGAGACAGGCGATCCTCCATGTATGCCAATCCTTTCTCAAAATCTGAGACATGTATTGCAGGTCGGAACAAGTACTCATACCTCGGCATCATGAAAAAAGATCAGGTATTCTTCAGGGCTTGGCGGGCAACCATGCTGTCAGGATACCTTCATTTCTTTTTCAGTTAGGTTCACAAAGTATTATGGAATGAAGGGCCCTTATGGAAATGTTAGCCACTCCTCACTTACCACCAATATTTATATCATATTCCAAAATGCATAGGTGTCTTTGGCTTTCTTGGATTCATAATTACCATGTTAAAGCAAGAATTCAGTATCTGAAATTTTGAACTATATGAATTTGAGAACAATTTTAGTGTTCCAGTTTTGGAAAGTTGATAAAACACATATGGCATGACTTTGTTTTAATCCATGTCCTAACTGAAAACAAAAACAGTTTAAGCTGTTTTTGATTTTAAGTGCATACAACCTGACAATTGGTATATGTGAGATAAAACTAGGTTGAATTGGACTGGAGATCTGGGTATATAAATGTGAGAGTGGACTTGGTGAATAACCTCATTAGCGATAGTCCATAATGTTATCACCTATATCCCAGACAAATATGAACTTGCAACACAGATGAAGGCAACAGACATCTTGGCTCTGGATGAATTGGACACCCACAAAAATAAGACCTACCACAACCATGATTTTAACATTCTCTGGAAATGTGGGGAGAAAAGGGGACTCTCAAGTACATGTCAGTGTATTACCCAAAAGATAAAAATGTATGTCATACATTAAGTAAAAAATCTATTTATTGACGAAGCTCACACTTTCCACTCAGAACAGGTTATAATGCCATGTTATCTCTGGAGAGGAGCGCCTGCGACCTTTTTTTAAATAAATGCACAGACAAGTTTGTTTAATGGTCGGTCAAAACAGTAATAGCGCTCTACGCTTGGCACAATCTGGCAAAAAGCCATATCAGTGGGAATAAAAACATGTTTTGTGGCATTGAAAGCAGTCTGGACAATTGAGGAGTGACTGGAAAAGATGGATACATTGGGAATCCTGGACAGCTTTTGTATGAAACTGAGAAAGATAGATGATAAATTTGAAAATTCCTTGTGTGACTATATTGAAATATATTATGTATACTTCTCACATATTCATTAATCTTTCCTCAATTGCTTCTGAGGAACTAAGAGTTTTTCATTGAAAGAATGGTAATGTTTAATTATATTCAAATAACCTCTTAAATACTTTACCATCCAACCACATGCATGTATTGGCAAGATCGAAAAACCAAGAATCCAGCACTCCGAAGAGCAGTTACTAGCATCAACCAAAATATTGGACCTCATAAGTCCCTTCCTACGGATGAGTGCACTCTGCTGTGCCCCTTACAAGCCCTGCAGAGATTTCCCACATCAAGCTGACCACAGTTTCAAGGAAAATTGTGACAGCCCACAAAAAACTCTGCAAGTGTTAATCAGGAACATGCATCTCTTGGACACATTCACCAATTGAAGCCACATCCAATTATCCAAAATCTTCTACTAGTTATATGACATGATCATGGAACATGGACCACAGCTTCTCAGAATTATGAGTCACACATCTCAGATTCCTTTCAACGGTGATATCTTTCCTCCTAGCTATAGAATTGCTAGCTAAAATGTGGAGATGGAAAGGGTGTGTGGAGAACCATTCTGATGACATTTGTTGCAAGGAAATCACTAACCAGTCTAAGACTTTGTGATCGATACTTTGTTAGGTGTGGCACTTCCTTGACCTGATTGCATGTGATAGATATTGTATATTCTTAGCTTAAAAGGCAATCTGTCTTCACCATGGACATTAATTTTTTCACTCAATCTTGCATCTTTCGCAAGCTATTCCTGCCTGTGTCTGCAAGGTGACCGTCAGCCAATAAAGCAGTTATTCTCCAGTGATTACAGAATACGCAGACTGCTTTGTCTTCATTAAACTATTCAACAATCTACACATGATGCTAGTCACAGCCATAACCTCTAATTCTACTGAATGTTCACATCAGAAACAGACATTAACTATTCACCTATTTGTCTGGACACTTGCTTATTCTCCATGAAACATCTAATGTCACTCACCTTCTGGCCACCAGGAATCAAGCTATTCGACCAACCTGGTACAGAGGAAATAATATAATCAGGACAGACTGTTTCAAATCTGTGAATCTAACTGTTTTGGAATGTAGTACAGCTGCAGACCCAGCCATTATGCCACACTCCCCAAAATAACCAATTCTAGTAAGAGTCAGGCTAATAAGTGATTTGTCTACAGTCTATGTGCAATGAAACATGGAGGTACAGCATTTGAGAGACCTTATAGGAAATCAGCACCATGTACTGTATGCTAGTAATCCTTGCCACATAGTGATGTAAAGAGGGTACACATCTGCCCTCCGTGGGTTGAGCACAGCACACTATCAAAGCTTCATCACTATGTGACAAATTCAACGAAGAAAATGTACTAAATCTTCTGTGAGAAGGACCTTCCTCCCAGAGATGCTTCTTCCCCATGAACTTGGCAAATGTTGTGTGATTATCTGGTGCAGCTTTGCACACACACATAGTGTCTTCATGATACCACTACAGCCCCACTACTGATTTTCCATCCAACCAGCTAAACGTTCTCAGAAACCAAGGTAGATCTTGCCAACTCAGTCTCAGTCCTTAGCACCACAAAGACACAGGATACATCTGAAGCATCCTCCCCATTCTGCAACTCTGTATTGATAACACCCCCACACTTGGCCTTCCTGTAATTGCTCCCTTGGTGATTGGTCTAATCAATGCTACAATCAGCACAGGGGTACATGATATGCCTTCAAATTTAAAACATCTCATCCTCACTCACCACTTTATTGAAGACCCATTACTATCTCCAATCACCATTCCATATTAGTGATTACACTTTCTGTGGTCTCACAGCTCTCTTACCAGATTAAAAAAGTAATGGCCTCCTGAGCGGCACTCTGGCATGTGCCTACACACAGGCACAAGGACCACCCCTGTTTATATACAGGAAGATTCAATGATTTGGCCAGCCCGATGCCTAATGATAATACATATCATAATATCTTTCCCTGTTTTGAAAAGATTCAATGGGAATCAAAGCTACTGCTCTCATTCAATTCACATTACTCCCTGCCAATCAGACCCATTAGGGCAACATGGATACATTCCCATCTACATGTAACATAAGTGTATGTGCTATACCCAAGGCCACAGCTCTGTCTAAAACTTTACTTAATATGCACCTAACTACACTATACCAAATCATCAATCAACATAAAATGAGATGTCACCTGTATGTTGGCATACACAATGACATATCCATCTTGATCCACAACTGGTAGTGGTAATGTCGTGATGAATGCCTTCTTCAGTCAAAGACCTCAATAAACTCTAAAAATGCCTGTCTTAACACATCTACTTTAAAGAGGTCATTATATTCTTGAACACTTCTGCTGAACCTTGCACATCTTAATTATAGCACAAGACATGTGCTGTCCATATGAGACACTGTCTTCTTTACACCAAATAACTCTTTACTGCACCAACATGGACAATTAGAAGAGCCCACTTCTCATCTTCAGTGATGGTCTCTGTTTATTCATGATGATGATGGTGGGACTCATCTAGGAAGTCCTGCCCCCATGTTTGCATGCCATCTGCAATTACTTCCACTGACACCATCAATGGCCCAGCCTCCACTGGAGCAACTGCCCGTGATGTTGGTAATGCTGGAGGAAACATACAGGAGTGGACTTAGCTAGTCCTTCCTTGCTTTTAGTTTCAATCAATGCATGCATCTTTACCATTGTTTTGAGCAAATTGACTTGCATTTTTCTTCAGGGTTGAGAAGGAGGCTGTAGCAGAGACAGTTATGTTGTTAGATCATGGTGTGGTGGTGTCAATGGATGCCTGTGTCACCAGAAAGGTGGCAGTTGCTTTAAGGCAGGTGGTGGTGCACATGACAGGAGCAGTGACCTTTGTTGCTGTAATCCATATTTCTCCTCGCTGTCATTGCCCTGATGAAGTACCCTCTTTTTTGTTTCCGGTCTTTGTGACAACAACTGTTTGAATGTGATGAGGGATTTGATGAAGAGACAGGAATTGAGGCCATTTGGAGGCCTCATCCTAACTCTTTGCAAATGCTCCAATGGGGTACCTGTCTTTTGAGAATGAGGCATATCTGGAATACATCAAATCGAGCTTTGATATCTACTGGATACTGGACTCAGCAAATCTGTAAACGTTTCAGCTGTCTAGGTGGGGTTTATCAAGGATGCAACAATGATGGATAGTGTTTGGGATGGTAACCTTACAGACACTCCATGTATGGGAACATATATTTGTACAGGAACAGAAACCTGACAATGGATTAGCATGTGATAAGACTGTTACTGAGATGTCCTGCTTTATTGTACACAGTGATCCTAGGGAAATACAAATATATAACCAAAACTGGTTAACAGACAGCGGGTTGTGGCATCAGAAAATTGCCCTTTACATGCTATAAGCATCCATGTAATTGGAATGAATTTAAACAGGTCATGTTTTCATTTTGAATATATTTTTGTGTGAGCTGACATGGCTCACGCAAAGATAACTAAAAGGCCCACTGGATAAATGACCCACCAGCCTTCAGAAAACATCCACACTGAAAATGGGTCTATTCATTCAGACTGTGTGTGTGCTTCTGCAATTAACACAAGGGAGAGCTATGTGAATGGTCACACTACCAGCTGCACCTCTGCAGAGGTATTCTTCCTTTCCTCACCTTCACCCAGAAGCTCACTGTCTCCAGAGCTCTTGTTCTCCCTAGGTTGGACTAATGCAACAGCCTCTTTCTAAATCTTCCTGCCTCTACTCTCTGCCCTCTGCAACTCATCCAGAAAAGGACTGCGAGACTTGTCCTTGGCCTCAAGCCCAGGGATCGTATCTCTAAAGGACTGAAATCTCTGCACTGGCTCCCAGTGGCTGCGAGGATTAAGTTTAAACCCCTCTGCATTGTACACAAGGCCTTCTGGGGCCTGGGGCCTCAATACCTTCAACTCTCTCTTCCTAAATATCTTCCTTCTCGAGCCCTTCGCTCATCTGCCTCCAACTCCCTCAGGGTTAGTCGCTTCTCCAAGCAACGAGTTGGTGGTAGGTCTCTTTCCTCAGCTGGGGCCTCCCTCTGGAACAGCCTGCCTGAAACTTAAGGAGAACCATCTCTGGTTCTGGAAGCACCTCAAAACCTTTCTCTTTGCTTCTGCTTTTCCTCCTCCTCTCCCCTGCTGACCTCCTGGCTGAAACTATACTGGTTACCTGGCCACCCTCTGTTCTCTGGCCCAGGTCACCTCCCCCGCCAGTCACACACCTGCACTGCCTTCCTGGCAAACACCACACTTGGGGATTGTTTCTGTGTCCCTACAGTCCCACTACCACCCCTTGACACCTGATGCCTGCACTTACCTCTGCACTTGCCACCTGCTGGGCTTACTTTTACTATTGTTGTTTATTCATATCCCTTGTGCTGCACTATCCCCTCCTCTTTCCCCCCAAACTTTCCCCTCTCCTTTCCCATAAACTTGCGCGATCTGAACGACACCTGGCCTAGTAGGATCGTTGTCTGTCTTCCCTCTGTTCCCCCTCCCTTGCCTCGTCGCACCTCGAAACATCTGTTACAAATGCCATATCATAGCATATCAGATCATGGGCAAACATTGGAAATCAAAACGCATATCTGACATTACAAAAGGAAAGGTCAAACTGAAAAACGGCCTTTAAGTCACATGTGCAGAAGATATTCAAAGGCCCCCTTTTCATGAAAAACAGGATTTTAAAAAACACAGAAATTAAAATGGCCTTGCAAGTGTGTTTTGCACTTTTTAAATCAAGACATTGTGTAAGTGATTTCAATCAGGCACACACCCAAGTCTCGCCCAGCATGAAGTGCGCAAATGAAACTGTTATTTATTTTTATCTATAAATTCAATATTCCGAAAGATATACCACTCATATCACATCCTCCTTAAAATACCCCCCAGGTTACACTAAACCAGGAATCAGGCTAGTTGTAAAGGTAATTATTTGTTTGTTTATTTAGAATTTAAAATCATAATATATTTTTAATAGGTAACAACAATCACCAGTGGGGTGACAGGAACAATTAATTTGTTAATGCACTAGGAATTAAGTAATGAACCCAAAAAGAACGCAGCAAAGAAAAAATACTTCTGAGTTGGTTTGGAACAGATAGCACTATGGTTAGGGGTTCCCCTTGCAACACCCCTCAACCCACCAACAGGCAATTCAAATAGATGTGAGGAGAGAGCAGGTATTCAGGAATAATGCAGACCAAACAGAATATCACTCCCACCTTCCCCCCATTAACACAAGAGAAAAACGAATGCACCATGAATGGCCGGTTGTGCAGCCATCTTTATGTGTGTTGAAAAACAGGGTTTTGGAGGTTTTGACGCGTACAAAGGTTTTGCCTTCTGTTCACTGTTTCTTGCACCATAGATAGCAGAGAGAGGCTGCGTAATATAGCAGAGTGGGTCAATACATCCCACAAATCCCCCCTCACGACTTCATTATGACTTCCAGTCGAGAGAGAGTCAGACAATTGGGATGTTCTTTTCTGCCCATTTGGAGAAATTCATTTGCTTCTCCCATCAGTGAATGAGGCGACACGCTCTCCTCGCTGGTTCGGGTTGGGGTGGGACAATACTTCAGATTCCTTGGGTTTTCCCTCCCGGTCCCCGAGTGGTCCTCCTCTGTGATTCTTGGGATGATTCTTAATTCAAATGCTAGAAAACAGAACATAGCATGGTTATGGACATTTTCCCACTACTGTGTCCACACATCTTCAGGGGATGTTAGCAGTGGGAAAGACACTTGCATTCCTTAACAATTGGCCATTTACCTCATCTATTATTCAGTGATAATTTACCCATTTTCTCAGGTGTAATCAATGAATATTTAATAATTTTTCTAGCTGTCCGGAATTCCCCCCTCTGGGTTTCCTTTAAGCCCTTCTATCTGCCGCAAAGTATGCCTGGGGTGGCAACTCTTTAGCTGGTTTATGTGGACCCACTTGTTTTCCTCTTGTTGTCCATTTCTTTGGTTTTGATTCTGACAGAGAGGTAGTTTGGGCAAGATTTTGTTTGGGATCTTGGGAACCTGTAAGAAAAAGGTGACAATTGGATATTGGGGACATTTTGGACTCCCCTGGTTCTGATTCTGGACTGCCCCCCCTTTTTGGAGGCAGTCACCAGAATTGGTTTTGGGCAAGGTGATTCTCTGGTTTGTCATTCTGGGGTTCAATAATGGGCGGTTTTAACTCGGTTCCCACATCTACCTAGTCTTGATCCAGATCTTTCGGGACCCATTTTTCTTTGGGAGGAGTTCCCCCATCCCTGAAGGAGAAGATCCTTTTCCCAGAATCCTCTGAGGACCCCTCTCCTTCAAATTGGAGGATTCTAACCTCTTCCACAAAATGGGTCTTTTTAGGCCCTTTATTTCTCCTACCTGCCCTGTGTTCCTTAGGTTGCAGATTTTCGGGGCAGGAGATTTTGGTCCCAGTTCCTGAGTTTCCAGGGGCTTTTCACAAGTGGGGAAGGAAGCTTCCTCTAAGGCTTTACACCTCCCTTCTCCCTGTGCCTCCTGCCTGGAAACTGGTGGGTCATCAGGGTTCTCTCCCCATCATTGCTCTGGAGTACCAGACCCTTGATTTGAGGGGTTCTGGGCCGCCATGTTCATCTGAGAGTTCTGCTGAGCCCTCATCATGCGACCCAGATCCTGTGCCAAGTTCTGGACCTGGCGCTCCAGTTGGGACACACGCTCTGGCTGGTATGGGGTTCTCTGGTCCATCCTAGGTTGATCACGGGAAGGGTAACTGTCCCTTCTCCCATAATACCCTTGGTTGGGATAGTTCTGGTACCTCTCCACCCTTGGCCTCCCCTCTCCCGGATTGGGCTGTCTGGGCTCAGGAAAGTGGGAAAATAAAGAAGGGTTGTTTTGGGGGTTGCTGTTTGGCGGGTATTCGGGAAAGAAACTCAACCCGGCATTTGGGGGATTACTACCCTCCTGGGGTAAGTTAGGAGGGAAGTTTCCTGGGTTGGCAGCTGCCTGGTTGGATTCCCCCCTTGGGCTGCGGGGATGGGTCTGCTGCCCTTGTAATGGGGGCTGATGTAGACAGGGGAGTTAGGGGTCCCATTTGTGGGGTTACCTCCCTGACTACCTGCTTGGGATTGGCCCGAGGGCCTTCTGGGTCTCTGGTTAGGAGGATATTGCACAGGAATATTTTTAGGCCCCCCCCCATCTCCAGATCTAAAATGGGAGCAACCTTCACCTCCGCCACCTTAGCAGCAGCAGGGGTGTTTGTTGGTTTGGGGGTTTTATTGGTACTTTTATTTTCTACCGGTTTCTGTACTTCATAAATGCGAGTTGCCTGTTCATTGACCCAGTCTAGTGATCTCTTCTCATGAAAGTCCCTCACCAGCTGGATCACAATGTATTTAGGGAGTGCATTAAAGAAGGTATTGATGAACTCCTACTGTCTGTGAGCATCCTCCTGGTGGTCTGCACAAAGTCACGTTTCAACTCTTGTACAAATTCTTGTAGGGCCTGGTCTTCCCCACATTGCAGATTGTAGGCCACCTTGCGGGCCTCTTGAGGGTTTCTATGTATAGAGAAATGGTTTAAGACGGCCACCCTATAGGTGGACAATCTTGAATGGTTCTGATCCTCCAGCCCCGCAAAGAAGCTGGAGTATTCAGGGAAAAATGTCCACTTGACATATTGAATGCGACTTTGGCTTTCCTTCAGGTGGAAAGTGTACATCATTTGCTCATACAACTCGAGGTGCTCCCACACTGAACATTTGAATTTTTATGATAGGGAGTTATGACGCTCCTAATGTCCTTGATTTGTTTCAGGGGATCTTTCAGTAGAGCCCACTTAATTTTGTTGGCCTTTTTAGTTTTGGTCGCGCTTGTCCACCCATCCTCTGACTCAGAGGCACTGCTACAGGAGGTAGCTATCTGATCGTCTAGGCTCTCCCTGATTCTGCGAGCTTGGGAATGGTTTGCAGAATGTGGGGGCCTAGTCTCTTGAAACCTGTGGTACTGAGAAGAGTCTTCTGACTCTCCCTTGCTCCTAGGATTGGCTGAGTAGCCGCCCCCACCTGCCCTAGCTGGAAAGAGGTTTCTAAGATGCTCTTGGTGGGTCTAGTTTCATGAAGTTCCCCACCAAATTTGACAGATTGATGGCTTGGTAGGTGATATTTTTGAGGACCCAATTCTCTGATTATCCCCTCACTGGAGTCTTCCTGATCAGAGAGGCTAGCCCTCACATTTGGGAATCTGTACAGTGAGGCCCACCCATCCATTTCTGGGAGGCGCTGATCTGTCAGTCCCATATTTCCCATTGTGCTGAAGTCTACCATCCCTGTGGCCCTTGGCTCATATGAGCCAGTGGACATGAGGGTGGCAGAGTCCATGGAACAGAAGGGATTAAAGTCCCTGATGAAAGGAGTCCTGAGGTTATGCTCAGGGGTTTTTCTTTCCCATCTTACCTCATCTCCTTCAGCCCGTATTCCCTGATGACATGCCACAATCTGACCCTTTTGCTCCTCTATTAAGGCCTTACTGGTCTCTATGATTTGTTCCTGCACAGCTATCTGCTCGTGGAGTCTTTCATTCTTTTCACAGAGAGCCTCATCGTCTCTCTTTGCTTCCTGACTGGATTGGAAATATTGTGCCAATTTGTGCTGCAGGAGACTCACCTCCTGAGTTTGGTCCTTATTGGTCTGAGTGTTATTTGCCAGAGCATCCTCCACCTGCCTGATGTGCTCTAGTAGCTTTTCATAATCAGTTTTGATTTCACTAAACTCCTGAAGGGCCAGCTTTCTTTCCTCTAACTTAGTATTTAAATGGCTGATCTCCTGGCCTAAGCCGTCCCTCTCCTGAGTTAGAGTGACCCTCTGTGCAGCAAGGTCATCCCTCTGTTTTTTTATGCGCTACATTTCTGGCGCTACTCATCAAATTCCTCTTGAGAGTGGATGTCTTTAATAATTAATTTATTATTTTCCTCTTTCAAGGATTCTAGGCGGTTTTGTAGGGTGACTACCTGCTCTGCGCAGGCTCTATTGAAGGTTAACTGCTGCTCCAACTTCTGTTGACTCTGTTGTAAAGAGTCAAACCTTTCTTGACACTCTTTTTGCAGTGTCTGTACCTGGGTATCTTGCTCTGCATTCTTTCGTAGTAAGAGAGACAGATCTTATTGGAGTTTGGTGATATACTGCCTAGCCTCTATTTCTGATTCTTTGCTTTCCTGGAGCCTTTGCTCTGCAGAGTCCAGATTGGTCTGGATTTTCTGCTGTGCTTCCCCTTGCCTATTTGCCAAATCTATATTGTCTGCATGCTTTTCCTGCATAATTCCTATGTGGAGGTACAGGTAGGCCGCTATTATGGCAATTTTACACTGCTCCTCTTTTATTTGTGGGGCCATGAAAAGCTCGCTAAGTGCTTGATGTAATGGACCCTTGTCCTGCCAGGTATCAAGGTCAATTGCAGTGATTTCTTTTATTTCCTGCAACCATACCTGTTCATCCTGTTCTGGCCACTCACCCCTGACAAACAGTTTGTGCAGGGTGTGTTCCCCAGCAATGTTAATGTTCACTGGGGTTGCCATTCCAGAAATAATAATTTCCTTCTGACTTATCTCAGGTTTAATTTACTTTTGCAAACAAGCCCAATTCTTTTTAGTATTTCTTTTGAGGGGTGCTTGTACAGTCTAGCACAGTATGCCAACCCAACAAGGTATATGTACCCCGCCGGCTAGTATGCTGTGTTAGACTGTCACGAGTGGTAGGTCAAATTCAGGATCCCAGACCTGAGCTCCCAAGCTGTAAGTGATTTCAATCAGGCACACACCCAAGTCTTGCCCAGCATGTAGTGCATAAATGAAACCCTTATTTAATGTTATCTATAAGTTAAATATTCTGATTGATATACCACCCCTATCACACCCTCCTCAAAATACCCCCCTGGTTACACTGAATTAGAAATCAGGCTAGTTGTAAAGGTAAATATTTGTTAGTTTATTTAGAATTTAAAATCACAATATATTTTTAATAGGTAACAACAATCGCCAATGGGGTGACATGAACAATGAAAAATATCTTTAATGAACTAGGAATGAAGTAATGAACACAAAAAGAATGCAGCAAAGACAAGGATACTTCTGAGTTGGTTTGGAACAGATAGCACTATGGTTAGGGGTTCCTCTTGCAACACCCCTCAACCCACTAATAGGTAATTTAAATAGATGTGAGGAGAAAGCAGGTATTGAGGAATAATGCAGATGAAACAGAATATCACTCCCACCTTCCCCCCTTAAACACAAGAGAAAAAATTATTGACTTTTCAACTGTCAGTTTGGCTTTGAAATTGGCTGAGCAAAAACACAAAATATGTTCAAAATGCTTAAATTATTATAAATTCCTGCCGGGGGCCACTTTGAACAGATGCAAGCAAACACAAGCAATGAGTTAATCAAAAGGAAACAGTTGGGATCTCAAAGGCCAAGTGGGAAATATTTTAAAGGTAATTCACTCGTGTAAATCTTTTCCAAATGTCAATTTGCGGCAAACTTTTACTTATGCGATTTTTGATATAACTGGACAATCACACTGTTGTTGCATTGTACATGTAGCTAAGGGTGTTGGGTACAAGTGGGAGTTGAAATTTTGTTTCTATCTTAAAAACTGAGGGAGTTATAGAGGTTTTAGTGAGAAGTGTTTTTCAAAAATAAAGACACGAATTTGGACACAGACTTCAGTTTAGAATCAGAAAATATGTCTTATGCTTTCATTCAAGGCTAGAGCGTTCAGGCTAGGCAACCAAGTTGGGACGAAGTAAGCTCTGAGACTGATTCATGACTTCAGTAACAGATCCCCATCACCTTCCCTGGCGGCACCAGTCCACCACTCAAAGTGGGATTTATGTATCAGATTTACACAAATAAAGATGACTATAAAAATGGCGCTTTAGCAACTAGACAGAATAAGATAGCACTAAAGATTTTGACACTGTAACTGGCTAGGAAAGTAGGGATAGTTCAGAGATCAGAATGGAACAAGATCATCCAAGGTATACAATAGTTCTCTAGCGTCCTATTAATACTCACAATCCACTGGGATTTTAAGATTTTTGGACAGTCACGGTTCTGGTCAATGGATTGGATCTACCAAGGAAAGACAGCACATCAGGCGTGGGACTGGATCAGCTAGGCCGCAGAAACAAGAAGGGCACAGGATCTGCCCTTCTTGTTTCTGCGTATTTCAAATCAGCGGGATGGTGAGTTCATCAGGCAAGCATTATGGTAACAAGCCAGATAGTCTCAGGATGCTAGTTGCAGGATGCTTTCCCACACCACAGCGCTTCACTGGGTTGTAAGGATTATTTTGAGGATTGAGGCCTAATTGAAAATGGTTCAGATACTGCTTGGCCTAGTCCTTGGCATCTGGATCTGGAAGGATGTTGAAGGCTGGCTGTTGAATGCTGGACCAGAGTGCTATGCTGGAATCAGAAGAGTGAGTGTCTATGTATTGTCAGCTGTCTCTATTTATCCTTTCAAATGACATCACACAAATGGGTGTATGAGCCGGCTTAACTAAACTCTCCCCTTGGACTGGGATTTGATCACAGCCTCATCTCCGCCTTGCATCTGAGTGATTGGATCAAGGATGGATGTAGTCACATATATGGTTTGGCTTTTACATTCCTTAGAAACATCCTGTAGCCACTAGTATCAAAATCAAATTTTGTTCTAAATACATATTTATACATTTGTAACTCTATGAACATTACATGCAAGGATTCCATATTTTATGTGTTATCTGTTCATCAAAATCCTGGAGCTGTGAGATCTTGTTTCGCCTTTTTGCAGCATTTCGTCCATTTCTTCATGAAAACAATTTCCAACCTTTGTCCAAATGTCCACAAGTATGTGTGTCTACCATAGGGATGTGTGTGTAAAGTTTAGCAATTCTAGTATAAATACAGTTCCCATAAAATCACATATATCGCCATACCTGTTCAGGATATGCTACACAGTTCCATCACATTTTGAAATGTAGTGCCGAAAATTAGACTAACATATCTGCCCTTTTGATATTTTTCACCATTTCTGATAACAAGTTATGAGTCTCTAAAAAGCGTTCATTACATGTTCTTAGCAGCAAAGGTCCCCCTTTAGTCTCTCCCTGGAGCTCAAGGAGTAGCCCCCACCTTTGGGAACCTTCTGAAAGCCAAGTTTATGACCTCTTCACACGTCCATTTCCTGGCCTGGAGAATCTGCCATTGTTCAATCTCTGTCCTACCCCAAAATTATCATATGTCAGTGGGTATCTGATGAGAGGAATGCCCTCCTCTTGGGGGAAACCTGTTTTTCCACTTCTTGCAGCCCAGCCAGGCTAATTTATTCTTCATTTCTTGACTTAAAATCCACCAGAAAAAAAAACTTGTTGCATCAAATGACATAAATAAATTACTTTCTTAGCTTAAACCTGTAGGATCAAAAACAACTGAAATCTGTGTTTATTTCAGCAACAATCCTTTTATATTTACTAATCTGACAAACGTTCAGTTTAAATAACTTTAAAGCTTAATCAGGAGAGCCTATTTGACAGGAACTGTCATTCACAGGCAGCACTCAGATTTTTGACAGGAACTGTCATTCACAAGCAATCCAGTTTTACTGAAAAATGTTTTGCTCTTAACCTTTCAGGACCTTGTACATTTGCAGTGATTCCTTAGGTTAAATGGATGTTAGCGCCAAGCAAGATTTTGAGTGTTGAGAAGTGTTATGTACAGGTATTTTGGAGTTTTAGCAGCAAAGTAAATGTCAACTACAGGCGAATTATGCAGTTTCACTTGCAAAACGCTGCTTTTCCCTCTGCACTCTATCTTTGCTTGTCATGGAGCCCACTGGCACTTTTTCTGCAGCATGTCCTCTATTCCATCACACATACATCTTGAATGGCCGGTTGTGCAACCATCCTTTTGTGCATTGAAAAACGCAGTATTGGAGGTTTTGGCACGTGCAAAGGCTTTGCCGCATTTCACTGTTTCTTGCACCCGAGATAGAAGAGTGAGGCTGCGTAGTATAGCAGAGTGGGTCAATACATCCCACAATGGGTAAAATGTTCCAGTGCTAAAATAAAGATAGCAAGAAAAAGACTTGGTGCGTGTTAACAAGATACAATGTATTAAAATAGATAATATGCTTTACAGGTAAAATACTGTGAACAATTGAAAAGAAAAGGCCACTTTGTTTCCTTGGGTCACATGTAAATTTCATTTAGGGACAAGACAGACCTGCTGCTTGTTGTTGGGCAGATTTTCAAAGGCCTGTCTGGATCTTTTTCTGGAATGGAAATCTGAAAGCTGATGTACACTCCAATAATTTATGACGGTGCCAGATCAACACAGACCCAGCCCTGAGTGGGAAAAAAAGATTAAAAAATAGAAGGTTTTCAGATCAAAATTGTGGTCAACTTCAGATAACAGGAAAAAAGTACCAGATGTCAGCATGGCCTTATGACATCAAAGGGCAGAGGTGAACTGTCTACTAGATGATAAGGATCTCCTCAACCCACCAACTTCTAACAAAAAACAGGCTAATAGCTTTTACCCCAGCATTAAAAAAAACATTCAGTCCAGGAGGCTTTGGTCACATGCTTGCCAAGAAATGAAACTGTAATGGATAATTGAGAAAATGATTTGCATACATGTGAAGATTTCCCATTAGTTTAAATTGACTATTATAACTAGTGATTTTCTCTGCAACAATATGTTGCACTGCGTTCATTCATAGTTAATTTGAAAGATGGTAACAAGCTGGTTATTCCGATGTATATTTGAACACTGTGTGATATTTGGAAACCATGTTATCACCTGAATTCTGCTTCTGGCTGCCTTGAAACATCCCAAAATTAAGAATTGGCGAGCTGGTGGAGGGTAAAATTAGCTATCCAGACAGTAAAATGCAGTTCACAGCTTTTATACTTTTTGTATAAACAGCAAAAGATTTCCAGACGCCTGTGAAACATGGTGCGAACACAGCTTTTGTGCTATCAAATTCCTCATGATTAGCTGCAGTAGAATATATATGTGTATATATATATATATATATATATCCTTTTTCTTCACACTGATGGAATCAGGTAAAACTGAGCAGCACTCTTCATTTCTCCCAAAGAGTTAATCCGGACATCCAATTCGCAATTAAAAAGTCATCTTTATTGGTGCCTTGCAGGACGGCACAAACATATTAAAAAGCCATTAACATAAGGCTCCCCCAAAGTGCAAAAAAGATGTGCGCGTTGGGAACGTTAACGCGTTTCGCGGCTTTCCCTGCCGCTTGGTCACAACAATTCGTTCCCTTAGAACCATAGAGTTTAAAAGCAGTGATGCAGAGTGAGACGGCGCTCATTGCCGCCGAAATAGAAGAGGGACTCCAATGAAAAGTACACCCATCCGGAGCAAGTCAGAGGCGGACATGTTTGACATATAAAAACTGTATTGACTAAAAGACAGCTAGATTGGAATTGATATTCTAACCCCCATAGATATTACGTATGAGGATATTTTCTATAAGGAATTTAGACCAACTGGACGTGTGTAAGTTCCCCACAGTGGACTCCTCATAACTCGCCCGTAACAATGGGTGCCGATCATTGGAGACCCTCTGTGCCATGTGTGAGCTTCAACATCTTATAACTATTGATCACCCATCTCATGCACTACTTAGAACTTACAATGAGCATATACTTTATTTAGCAAGTCCTCAATTAGTATAGTTGGTTTGGTTGTACACGTAATCAATGCCACTTATGATTAGATGAATGCCAGGCGATCACAGAGAAACGTATTGTGGTGATTATGTTGATGAAGCATGGGTCTCTACGGGTATTGTCCTGAATAGCATATGATACATACTGTATGGCGCTTTCATAGGGAAACTCCCTTTCTATTGGTGAAACTGAGAAAGTGGTCAAAAATATTAAATAACCCCATGATCATCAAAATACATTGGTCATTTTACAAGTATGTTACGCCAATGCCTATTAGAGTGTGATAACCACTATCGGATGCCTTGTGTGGCTAGCATAGTCCAATACATCAATCAGGTGTGTTCAACGTTAGTTGATATATAGTATAATCCAATACATCAGTTGAGAGTATTCGACATTATAAAGTCCCTAGTGCATAATCATTAAATGATAAAATGTCCACATTCCTGTATAGTGCACGGCGTGTAGATCTAAAATTCGAAACTACACACTTTTGATCAAATACGTTACTCAAGATGGCATACACCACTCATTTGTCTGATGCATAGTGCAGCTAAGTAATGCTCAAATTTAATTCATTATTGTCCAATACATAATATATGGAAGTGCAACAAGAGGGGACTGTGTTCATTTGGACAGGATGTTATCTTGTCAACTCATCATCCTTCTAACACGGCAAGAAATTCCTCAAACACTGCATATCCTGTTGAAACAAACTCTAATGTGCATAAGTGTATGTAACAAGGTGTATAAAATCATGATCAGTGTAAACATAGTGGTGCACAGACAATCAACTATACCGTTAAAAACCTATATATGTATATGTGGTGACATATATATATATCATGGCATTTATTAATAAATTACAAACCTTTGTTATATAGGTACATGGCAAAAATTTGACATGAAAAAAATGGGAATTTCAAATTGGAGTTGCAATATTTCTGTTCTGGACTCCTGAGCCAATCCTTAGAGAGAGGCTGAACATGGGGTTGGAGAGAAATGTAACTGACCAATCCTTGTTGTGAGATAATAAGTTGGCACCACATTAGAGTATTAGGTTTGTGTGTGTGATGAGTGGTATATAAAGTGCATGCACTATGAGTGAAGGAAGAACTGTAAAAAAATTACCAAAGGAGATCTGCTGAAATTACATCTGGGTGGAGCTTGGAAGAGGGCTGGAGCTGTATATTGTGGGGACACCAGAAAACAGTGGCTGTGAGGCTTTCCTGGAGCCATAGAGGGAGAATGCAGTAGAATTTCATTGATTGAAGTGCTGGGCAGAATCCTGTTTTTCCAAAAGAGTGAAGCCCTGCTTAGTGTCCATGAATGCTGAGCCAAGAGATTTCCAAAATTAAGTAGATTGTCCAAACAAATTTCAGCTAGGGATCTATTTAATTGATCTATTTAATTAACCCATTCCCTTTCATAGTGGGTTCTCCTAAATTAGTGGGTGGAGGTGTAAACTTGTGTAGACCCTTGCAATATTTGACTGTATATTAATTTAATTAACTCCCAAATAGATTGACGCAGAAGGAGCTTGGAAGAATTTGAAACGTTCACCCTCTTTTCTACCGAGAAGATGCACAATAGTAATTTAAAGTAATTGGTGTGCCTCGATTTTCCTGCTCACCTCTGACTTATCTAATGAGAGGAGGTGTCCCTTCCTAAAATGAAAATTCCCAACTGAACTGCATTCCAAAACTTGTTTTTAAACAAGAGATATACATGCCACCAAACGAAATTGATAAGTGTCACCATTCTCAAACCTTGCCTTTAAAACCATAAAATACTGGTCTCTAAAATGAAATGTCCCATTTGCAAACCATTCCAAAAACGTTGCTTTTAAAGAAAATGTATTCTTATTTAAAAAAATTAAATTCCCAATTGTCACCACTCTTCCAACATTATATTTAACCAAGGGGTGCCATTGGCCCCACAAAACAGAATTCTGAACTGTCCAATTTCTCCACCTCAGGCCTTTAAATCAGGGGGTTCTTTAAAACGAAATTCCTAAACTGTACCCACTCCCTAGACCTGGCCTTTGAACAGAAGGGAGCTGCATGTCATTTGCTGTTTGGGTTTTTAGGGCTGGGGGAGAAGTGATTTCCTAAAGCGAGACCTCATGTAAGTAATCAACACTGAATGTGTGATGTCTGTCTTGTTTTTAAATTAGCCCTATGTCTGTTCATAAGCTACATTTTGGTGTAATATTTGCAACAGGTATTTTTGAAAACCTGTAATTTCAACGACTAGCCTTTTGAGGGTACAGGAAAATCCATATCTCAAGCATTGAAAGTGAACTAGTTTCCTGAAAACTAAAATGGTGCTTATATTTTGATACTAAACATCTCCGTCAGTAGTGATGAAGATTATGTTCTAGCATTGTGCCATATTATTGTTACTGAAATTCGACAATCAACTTGGTTAATGGTAAAAAAGTGTTGACCAGTTAAGTAGCCTATGTTCCATGTTTGTGAGATAAAAAAAAATGTAATAAAGTGTGTTTTCATTGAAGCTGTGGGGTAGAAAGACAGCCCCAGAGCGACAGAGATTGATAGGCCATGCTAGGCCCCATTGTGAGAGTAAAGCTG
Organism: Ambystoma mexicanum; assembly: GCF_040938575.1. Classification (NCBI taxonomy): domain Eukaryota; kingdom Metazoa; phylum Chordata; class Amphibia; order Caudata; family Ambystomatidae; genus Ambystoma; species Ambystoma mexicanum. The sequence goes on from NC_090928.1 coordinate 458,915,945, forward strand.
GCTAAGTGTGGAGTTTCATTAAAATATAAAAGCCAGTACAAAACAGTAATTTCAACATGAGGCCTAGTGGATGAGTGAGAATGGTCCTCCCTCCATATTGTTACATTGTAAAGGCATTGAGCCGGAAAAGAGTGAGTCTTAGAAATGGAATATTGTAAACTGCGGCTGATGGATTCCAAGTAATGTGGCAATGCAGATGCTGACTTTGTGTAAATGCTCACTTTGACAGATTCTAAACTGTAACAGTGCACATAGAACGAATAAATACATTTGAAATACTGTGCATCTGGAAGCTAAAAAGGAGGAATGATGCCTTACATTGGGAAGGAAAAGTCTAATGAAAGACTGCATTTTCAGGAATAAAGAGACTCAATTTCACCACATAAAAATGTCAACATTTATAAGGAAAGGCCTATTTCGTTTTTGCATAAATGAACACTGGTTTCCTATGTAACTGTGGCATATTTGTGAAGAATATCAGAAGTGAACTTATTTATGTTTATGCAATATATAAAGAAATATTATATTGTGAACAACAGGCCCTGGTGCAGTATTGAAAGGTACATGTTCACAGTGGGTAAGTGCAATATGCTACACTTTCAGAATTGTGAACTGCAACTTGTTTTTCTCTTTGAGATGAAACTTTGACCCCAAGACCTTTGGAGCTGGGCCCACCAAGAAAACCAGTCTGGTTGTCAATTTAAATGCTAAAATATACAAAGAAGTAGATTGAAATTATGGGATTTACAGATAACATGACCAACAGAAATGACCTTTAAAGTCAGGTTTCACATCAAATGGGCATTATCTCTGAACAAGATACTTTGAAGCTCAGGAGGAAAGGGTAGGATAAACATTGACTCAAGCAGGTGACTGGCCACATGCTTAAGGAGAAATGGAGACTTGGAGGAGAAGTGAAACTACCTCTCATATCATGCAGTGCCATTGATTAAACATTGAACACATTTTCCTAGATAAAAAAGATCATTGTGTGTCCTATCAAGCCCGTGCCGGGTTTATTTTTCAGAACAGGGCTTTTCACTTTATTCAAGGAGATAGCCTGCTGACAGACTCTTGTGAGGAACAACTAGCAGATAGGCCTCAATACCTGCATTGGAGACAGTGACAGGGGAATCTAGAAGCTAGCTGGGACCAAACCAGAGGAGCCAGAAGGAGTCTCGGTCCGGGAGTAAATCCTTGATTGAAAGCTCTTGACAGACCTGCACTGTTTACACAGGAGCCCTGCTGTTTTCCCTGACCAAAGCCTCCCATGTAAGTAGACGAATTCAAAAGCCATCATTTGTGTGGGGAGCTACCTGACATATCCCTTTCCATTAGTGGGTAGGGGGCTGAAACTGGGTAGGCCCTTGGCACATTGTAGTAAATCCAATTCAAATGTATTCCACTATAGAATATCATCCTACCCATTTAAATTGCATTTTGTTGGGAACAGCCCGCCTTAATCGTTTCTATTAGGTTGTGGGGAGGGCGTAAACTGTGTAGATCCTTAGCACATTGAATTGAAGTTAAATTAATAATTCCCATATAGACAATCATGGGATGAGTGTTGTTAGAATTCAAAACTAACAAAGTTCATGACCATTGTATTAGGACCGGTGTAGACCATTAAGACTTGGGTGACAGTGCTCCTGAAACCCCTGACTCCTGTCCCAAAGGGGGGTGTCCATAATGCCAAAATAAGTAATCCCAAATGCTACCTTTCAATTGAATGTAGAGTGTACAAAACACAGCTTCCCATTTATTCCCAGTGATTCCAAACTCAGAATTACAAAGCCTTACATCTAATTTGTATGTGTGCTGCAAAACAACATTTCCCATTTATTCCCTCGTATCCCAACCCAGAATTACCAAGCATTGCTTCTCATTTGAATGTGTGTTGAAAAACGATTTCCCCATTTGAGTTCCTTTTCCCATCCTTGCCTTTTAAACAAAAGTTGAAAAACAATTTCCCTATTTGGATTCATTTTCCCAAATGTGCCTTTCAAATGAAAGCCATAAAATGGAAATTTCCCATTAATTCCCATGCCTCCCAAACCAGAATCCAAAAGCACTCCCTGTCCTTTCATTGTGAATTGCAAAACAGGTTTTCCATTGCATTGTGAATGTTTTCTATTGGTTAAATTGAAATTAAATCTGTTGTAAGTTGTGACTACATGTTGAAGAATTTTCCCTGTTTCGTTTTAACAACAGGAAGTAATTTGGAGTTGTGATGTTGGGTGTGGCCACAGCATTGGTGGCTGACATAGTCTTCTATGCTTCTTTGTCAAACCTTAAATAAATAAATAAATAAATACATAAATAACTATTCTTACAATACACCGGCCTGGTTCCTAGTCCATTGGTGACACAGGGTATTTGCTGGGGTGTGTGCGAGATGATTTGGAGGTCTCACCAGAGTGAATCTGAAATTGCACTTTGGGTGCGCACCACCAGGCTTGCGGGGTAAATGAACTCCCTGAGTTGAGTTTGATCACCGAATAAACAGCGACAAAGCTACGTTTTCTGCACAAAGAAGGTGGCGGCTGTGATTGAACAAAAGTATTATTCATTGAACTTATAATTAAAATAAATATATTCTTTCTATACCTTGGCCTGGTTCTTTGCACACTGTCGGCACAGGGAGGGGGGTGGGAGGGGGAGATTTGTGCAGCTTTATTTGAGTCTTTAATAAGGCCAGCGCTAAAAAGAAAACTTAAGTAAAATGTTGTTGGGCTTCTTGATTGGGTGCGGGGGAGAAACTCCCCAGGTTAAGGGTGGTCTCTCAGTATAAGGTTACACATTGGGGGCTCTTCCAGATTCTGGTATTTTATTGTTGACTCATGACAAGTACATTGGTGACAAGATATACATTTTGATATAATTGCATTGAGGTAGATATACAGTCGATGTGCATTGTTAAAAGGCTACTCTAAATGTTGACCCCTGAGTTCCATGGAGGTGTATAAGTGTAGAAAAGCATTCGATTTGGTAGGGTGCTAAGGCAAAACGGACATTGAGTACAAATTTATTTTGATCTGGTATTTTGTGTGGAAATCAAGCAGGAACAAGATGATTTTTGTCCCTGTGCAAAGAAAGTTTTACAAATGTTGCAAAACACCATTTCAAAATGACTACCATAGAAGTGTGTGAGGCCAAGTAACATCTCCTGGCTAAGCTTTTTATTCGAGTAGAATGGAGTGAGGGCGAGGCTGGCAGCTGGCAAGCCAGAATGGTGCAACAGGACACTTCAGTGAGCAATGACATTTGGTGTGAAGGTGGGATATCCCACAAAGCATTAGGGAGATTTTATATGACCCAAAATGCTTGTGAAGAACTGATCAAACTGGCTGAACTCACTTTTTATTTTCATGTGCAATTACTTGAGGAAAGATTGTAAAATAAAGAGGATCACGTGATGAAGCAGACGGAGGCCTGGAAATCAAACAGCTGGGAATTGAGGCATAGCAGAGTTAAAGAGAGAGAAATGGAGTTTGCTGCACTGCATAATGCATGCACTGAGGGTGCAAACACAGTAAGTTACCCGCATTCCCAACTGAATGACCATACTGGTCATAATAGAGGATTGTTAGATGATATTGTGGCCCTGAAGCAAAAAGGTAAGTCCTTTGAAAGGGAAAATAGTCAGTTCATCGTTAAAGAGATGGAATCACAAAAGGAGTTTGATGAAATGTGGCAGAATGTAAATATTCTGAAACAATGGAATGTACAACTGGTCAAAGACCAAGATGCATTCAGGTTGAAGGAGGATGCAGAAAAGGAACAGTCAGGTATCATGAACTGACCAGAAATAAAGAAGAAAGGAATGAGCCAGTGGAGTGTGTGAGACAAATAGAAGTTGAACTATCAGAGGCAGTGAATTGTGGGGATGAGCAAGAGAAAGAGATTAGTCTCCTGAAGGAAAATCACCTTGAACATACATGCAGCATACAAGGCTCACCGATGGAGAATTAATCACTTCAGCAAAAGGTGCAGCAAACAAAAGATGGGTTGGTAGCTCTGGGCAAGGTGCTTGTGACTAATCAAGCCTTAGTGTCAGAATTAAAAAGCCTGCTCTCTGAATAGCAACAGGAAATAAGGAAAGAGAGAACCAGGTGTGAGGGTTTCACAAAGGAAAGTGAAAATTATAAACAGGCTCTGAGCCACCCTGACCATTCAAGATATGGGACAAAGCACACCGATCAAGGAGACATGCCCCTCCCATCAGGGGCCTCAGGCAAATCATTTGCAATCTCCCACATAGAAATGAGAACTAACCTTATGCCTATCAAGAACAGGCTGACATGAGGCAGTTAGAGTTACCCAGGCCTAGCCCAACTGATCAGCAGCCCGGTCCCTGTCTGATATGGATGAGTCATCATCTCTACCACACAGAAGGGAAGGTGGCTGGACCAATGTGTCAAGGGAGACTTAAACTAATACTGTAAGTACTTCAGACCATGAACACTCCTATGATGAGAAAGTCTGGGAGTTCGATTGGCTGAAGATGAGACTGCAAAGAGACCACCTTGCCTGCTTCACTGAAGGAGAAATGGCAGACCCTCAGCCTAAGAAGGGCATTCTAAAAACCTCTGTACATTCAGGGGAAGGGGGGATTTCCCAAGACTCCCTGGAAGGAGGGATGATGACAGTGGACCTCATTACGGCCCAGGCGGTAGAGTGATAACGGCGCCGGTAGAGCTGCCGGCGCCGTTATCTCTGCACCACCTCATTACGAGTTCTGGCCACGGGTGCCACTCTGGAGGCCTGGTCAGACCAGACGTCCTTAGTGGCACCCATGAGCAGACCAGGAAGCTAACAACGGTCCCATCATTAATGCGACCATTGTTAGCATCCTCCCCATTCCCATTGAGCCCTCCGGGGGCTCAATGGGAATGGGAACGTACCGGGTCCAGGTCCCGAAAATGGGAATTACTGGGCCCGCAAATGTCAGAATGGCCCGGTAATTCCCTTTTATTTTGGGACCCAGACACGATTCTGGGGTCGCTATGCCACTAAGAACGGCATGTCTACCTCCAAACTCGTAATGAGGCCCAATGTGTTCTATCCTACAGACCCTGAGAGTTCACTGTGGTCTAGACGAGAGGAGTCTAGATCCTATGACTCTGGGAGGTATTCCTGATCTAACAGCAATAGGAAGCCCCTAGAGGGTGGTGAATGGAGTACACAGTGCAGCTCTAAGTAGAAAAAAAATGACTCAGGTGTAGAGGAAGAAAGCAACAGGGAAACAGAGCAAGGGTTTTGTGAAAGACACAATAAGACAAATCAATGCACGAAGAGCTTACTGACCCCATACCAAAAGAATGCCAAATAGTTGGTATGGGAGTACCTCGAACTTTATGAGCAGATGATGGCATCATTTCAGATCAGAAATTATGTGATTTTCATTGTATTTGCTAAATGGACTTTCTCACCTGAGTAATCTAGTTTCTTTGCAGGACTGGAGGACCAGGAGTATTATAAATGGTCCACCTATATGCAGCCATTTAAAAACATTTCTCCTCACACAGAAACCCACAGGAGGGCTGTAAGGCTGCATACAATTTGCAATGTGGGGAGGATCAGGTGACTAAAGACTTTTTGCAGGAATTAAAGCATGCATTTGACGTCCCTGCAGTGAACACGCTTAGTAGGGGGTTCATGATCCCCTATTTCCATGCGCTCCCCAAATACATAATAACTCAGATGGTGCACAATTTTCATGAGCACAGGACCCTGGATTGGGTAATTGAACAAGCCACCAGGATCTATGGGGTCCAGAAGCCTACTGAGAATAAAAACATCCCCAAAACCCCTAAGCCATGCAACACACCTGCTGAAGCAAAGGTGGGGGGTGAGTTCTACCCCTCCCTTGGACCTGGAGATGGGGGGGGCCTAAAAGTAACCCTCCTGCCAACAAGAAAAATGAATGGGAGATGGACCCCCTACCCCGGCCTAATCAAGTGGTAGTCAAGCAGGGGCCCAGAACAATAATCCCTCTGCCCGTGCCACCTATGTAAGTCCTAGGTACAAGGGTAGTAAGCCATTTCTGGGGTATGTATACACTCCCCCAGCCCAGGGGGTGTGGCAATCGGATAAGGACTGTCCCAGGAAACTTCCCTCCAAACTTTCCTCAGTAGAGAAGTATCACTCTACCTCCCAAACTGATATTTTTCCTCAGATATCCCCCGAACCTGATCTTCAAAAATAAGTATCCTCACTCTCGCCAATTCCAGGATAATAGATCCCTGAACCCGGGAGAAGGGAGATTCAGGATGGAATTTTATGGGGGAAATGTCCAGTACCCGAGCTACCCAGAGACAAGGGATGGGCTACCCTTTTTGGGGGCAGCGGAGGTATGTCCGATGACCTGGGGCACATGATGAGGGCTCAGTCAAACCCTCAACCTAACCCTGCTTCCCAGAATTCCCAAACACCAAGGGCTGATGCCTCGGCAGGGAAATGATGGCAGGAAACGTCCGTCAAACCACAGGTTCCTGAGAAAGGGGCCTGGGTGGAGGGGAGATGCTAAGCTCTAGAGGAAGAAGCTTCCTTTATCACACAGACAGAACCTAGAACTTTCTCAGCCTTAAAGTGACTCTTCTACCACCGAAATGTTAGAACACTAAGAGCAAAGGGTAAGTTGGAGATGCCAAAGGATCATTAACTTTGAGAGAGAAGAGACCCCAGAAGAATCAGGTAAGCAGACCTTCTCTTTCAGAAATCGGGGTATCTCTCCAAAAGGAAAATGAGTCCCAAAATACCCTGTGTGAGACAGGGTAAGAATGGAGACCAACCCAGATCAAGGCATTTTTCAAACCCAGAGATGCGAGTTAAACAAAGCAAAAATGGGATTGTCCTTCCCACGAACAGGTTCTGAGTACTGATTCCAGGTAAAGAGGAACAGCACAGAGTCGGGGGAGAAAGCAGTTTTGCCAAATCCACCCATTCTTAGTTGTAAAATGTTCCTTACAGATTCCTGAACGGCGACCTGAAAAACTGGCCAAGATCACATGGTGTCAGAGTTCAATAGTAAGAAAATTACTACCAGGCTGGCAAATCACTCACACTTTCTTTGCACCGTGGAGGAGAAAGAAGGCTGATTCCATGCACCGGTAGGGTTCAGGATCAGTGTGAGTAATCAGCTCTGGTGGACACTGGACCCCTGGCCACCCTCTTGTCCAAAAAGGCCATTTTACCAATTAAATGCAGGACGGGGAGGGCCACCAAATTCCCCTCACACCACTTCCTGGACAACTCCAAAATGTCAATTGCAATGACATTTTGTCAAAGAGACTTCAGATTTGGAAATAAAAATTGGGCGACCTCGATTAAAACATCCAGTGGATGTTAAGACTCCAGAGGGCACACCTTGTTTACTGGGGAAAAATCATGAGGAGGTTATCACCTCTGATCGACTGTGTAAACAAGGTCCTCTGAACCCAGACAAACTGGCCTACAAAATATAAAAAATGAGTACCAATTGTGTAAGCATGAATGCTACCTGTCATTTCATCGAACGACTGTCTGAGAAAGTGGAATTCCATTTCAAGACTAACAAAGTTCCAGACATCACTGTCATCTCTGTTGGAGAACAAACTGGTGATGCGAATCCTTTTCCATTCTGGAATACCAACCTTCTTCCCAGTTTTAAGTGGCAATTCACACTGCAAGGGAACACCCTGAAATTTTACACCAGTCCAAAGTCAGAAGAAACATTGAGTCCCGTGAAACCAGACAATGAACAACCCATTCAAAGTCTGACGGACATTCAAGAAAATGGTGAACAGTTGTTTTTCCCCATTCAGATAAATGAGGGGGAGGCACCTGTGCTCACTATAGTATGCTTGGATAATCAGCGACGGATTGTTCAGGAAACTCCCAAAAGATCACACTATTCCCACAATTAAATTGATGATAAATGAGAAGTAGGTCTGTAAACGCCAATCTCCAAACATCTCCTGCCTAGCAGGTATATGGTAATAATTTCCATTGGCAACAAAAGCATAGAGCAAAACTGTTGGGTTGTGAGAGAGATCCTTCCGGCCTTTTATTTCAGCAGTGACATTTTCAACCAATTTGCAATCAATTTTGAACTAATTAATAATAAAGCCTGATCTTGATGGGGGTAACCCCATGGGCTTTGACAACACTAAAAAGCATTCTGGTCAGCTCAATTGCTGCCTTATGCGGTTGAAGTTCAAGTGCGAGAAGAAGTTACAATCCCAGGACAGGTGCGACAATTTGCCATTCCCTTCAAATTTAAGCAAGGACAGAACCTCAAACAATAGGACGCCTATATAAATTTAAATTCCCACCTCCAACACCAAGATTTGGTTTTAAATCCAACACCTATAGTAGACCTAGAACATTGCACCATTTGAATACTTGTGGATAACAGCGACACTCAAAGTATCACTTTGGGTCGCAGACACCTTCACTGGAATGGTAGATGTTGCCCAACATTATTCTATTGATTTAGGTAATGAAATCACGGGATCAATCCCAAACAACTGCTTCGACATCAGCAATGTAATTCCTCCAGAATAGATTTTTACTATGATTGGGGGGATTTTCTTGGTGTACTCTTCCGGCCCCTACAGGGTGAAAGATGTAACCTGTGACAACAAGAGGAAGGAGCTAGTGTTCAGAGTCAAGGACCACTACCTCCCCTCCCTGGAACCTCCTGTCCAGGTGAACTCCATCAAAAGAGATCTCTCCACCCAATTGCAGGATATCGCCAAAATTGCCAAGCCCCGAGGTCTTTCCAGGTTGCAAGCAGATAGTCGAGGAAAGGATCAATCTTGTTGATGCCTGTGAGACCGAGCAGCAAAGGTGAAAGCTGAAAAAGGTCTTTGTGGAATTCCAATATATCTTTTCAGTGGACTCATACTACTGTAGATCCACATCTATTCATTCACCCACCATACCCACGAACCCCAAGATGGCTCCAGTTTTTATGAAACAATACTGGTTACCTCTCGCAATCCGTGGAGTCACTCATGGAGATTATTAAGAATTTAGAATCCCTTGGAATAATTTGTCTAATCCACAATACCTTCACCAACCCGGTACTGGGCTACTCAAACAAAACAGCCAATGGAGACTATGTGCAGACCTGAGTTGAACAAATGGGTCCACATGTCAAGAGGGCAACTTTCTTACATCAATCAGGGGCTGTCACAGATCAAAGGTGTACACTGCCATTTACCTGACCAATGGCTACTGGACCGTAACCACGAGTAGGAATGACCTGTACAAGCTTGCCTTTAACTTCAGGGGCAGCAATATATGTGCACCTGAACCCCCTTTGGATATATAAACTCTGGCAATGAGTTCAGCATATTTCTCTATAATGCCATGCCCCACCTGGTAGAAAGGGGAAACCTGGCCTTTGTAGAGGATGTTCTGATCAAGACCTCAACTGTGGAGGAACATATAGCAGGAATCTGCAATGTTCTAACACAGTTGCAGAAAGCTGGAGCAAAACTGTCTTTTAAGACGGCACAGTGGTGTAAGACTGGAGTGAATTTCTTAGAGGACGAGATCACCTCTGAGCGAAGAAGGTGGAAGCCTTAATGAAATGAAAAGACCCTACTACTCTGCAAGAATTAAGAAGCCTTCTTGGACTCACTAATTATAGTTGACTCACTAATTATAGTTAGTTAACTAATTATAGTTAACTTACTAGTTATAGGAATGCTTTGTGCCAACATGAAACCTTTAAACCATGCCATACTGATCCAGTCAATTGATACTATGACGACCTCCAATGAGATGGCCATCTACTGGAAGAAGATAAGAGGTCATTCCAAAATAAGAAGCCTTCTTGGACTCACTAATTATAGTTGAAAGTTAATTGAAGACTATGCAGAGGTTACTGGACCTTTGGTCCATTTATAAAATGCCAGATTCAAGTGGGAGTTGGGCCCAGAACAAGCCGAGGCAGTTCAACAAATGAAAAGAAGCCTTTCCCAGGCTCCTTTTTTGGTTTACTCCATTAAGAACCAGGAGTAGTCCTTGGAGACAGGGTTGTCAGATACTTGCCTAACAGCGTTGTTGTATCAAAAGCAAGACTTTGTCCTCTGTTGAGGAAAGGTTCAATGACTGCGAGAAGGAACTCCTGGCAATGGTGTGGGTGTTGAAAAATGACCACCCATTCATGCTGGGGGAGCACTTAATTGTCAAGACTCCTTACCAACCCTTGCACCAACCCTTGCAATGTTTACAAAGTGATGGAATCCAGACAGGGAATGTTAATAATTCCAGAATTACTTCCTGGATGCTGTCCATGCAAGGCTTTCCTGTGGAGGTCAGATATGGCCAAAACAAAAGAATCCGCTAGCATAAGGATTGGCAGACTTGCATGATTGTGCTCAAGAAAACTGTCTCGAGGACAAAACTTTAATGACCAACAACAACATGGTGGCATACTAAAATTCCCAACACAAGGTCTATGAACCCACATTGTATGTTAATTGGTGCTCCTACCATGTTGAAATAATGGGGAAAAAGAACTAGTGGCTAGCCTTGGGAATACCTGGTTATAACCCTCTGCTGGTTATAATATAGGGCCACAAAGTAGTCAGGTAGAACAGTTGATGGCCATTCATCAAGACACCCTCACTGCAGTAGACCACCAACTCAAAGAACTGGTTTATAATCGTGACTCTGATTATGTCAGGAATGGGTTCATGGAGCACCGGATTAATTGGAAGAATCAAGGAATGCTTTGTGCCAACATGAAACACTTAAACCATGCCATACTGATCCAGTCAATTGATTCTATGATGACCTCCAATGAGATGGCCATCTACTGGAAGAAGATAAGAGGTCATTCCAAAATCGAGGGGCCAGATAAGACTGGGAATGGCCTGGCTGACCAGCTACCCAAAACCAGACCTTTGCAGGGGTATTTCATAGAAACAGAATCCCTGCTGGGTGAAATCCAAGTGGCTCCTGTCACCAGGTCACAAACTTTTGCGTATAGTGACCTCTCAACTGCCCAGTAGAGCAAAGACATTCAAGAATCAAATTTTATCACTGCATAGATAGCAGACACGATTATTGGATAATTATATCGACACATTGAAGACCCCATGAGTTTTCCTCTAACCGAATCAGATTATATTGATTAAGAGGATTTCCCAGTGTTGATGAGGTTATCAAAAATGTTCCAGATCCGGTTTGTTGGTACAGGGCGCCCTATCTAGATGTGACCAGTGGGTGGTATCTACCTCATTCCGAAGACTGATGTTGAACCACTCCCATGACAGGGCCTTTGCTGGTCATATGGAGTTTCATTTGGCATTACAAATCTTGTGGAGGTTGTCTACTGGCCACACATGGGCCAGAATCTCCACACTTACCTTGGACTACTGTGTAACCATCCTCTTTGGTCTCACCAACTATGCGTTCTGTCCTCTAAACAAGATCATTAAGTTCTCCTTCTTCACAAATCTATCCACGGTAAGGCACCACTGCATCTATCCTCCTCTATCCAACTCTACAAGCTTTCTTGTAATCCCTGTTCTGCTTCCTTGACTAACCTTGTGGCACCTCATTTCTAAACCGTTCAGCCATCACTGCTTTGTTTTGCTTAGTTACCCCGAGTGGGACAGGTATGCCCAAACATGGGTCCAGTATCTGCTGGACCTAGAGACCCAAGCTACTCCTCATTGATGAGCCCCAATATGGATGAAACATGACTGGGATGCTTGTGGTCTCATGAAGAAGGGATGTGACCACGCAGTTTGGGCTTGACTACCCCCTTTGGGGAGGGATCATGCCTTTTTGTAATGGATTGGAAGATGAAGAACAATGGTCTGGAGGGTTGACCAGAGCAATGCCTGAGGTTAAGATTAATTCTAAACCCTCCAGCCATCACCACTTCTGTTTTGTTGCATATTGTGGGCACCATCATAGAAGTGTTTTACTACTGGGATGCTAGCAATTATTTTGGCTGCAAAATCATGAAAGTGTTTTGCAGTGGGAAAGCTGACTTTTATTGTTGAATACATGCATCTTGAAAATGTTATAAAATGCCCATGTGTTTTGGAGATGGTGTGGCATCTATTGTGTGTACCACCCAACCACTATGAAAGTATTTACTCTGTCATTTAGGTTATATGTGGGCACAGGCAGCATGAACAATGTTTATGCAGTCATAAATTGTGGGTGTCATCATGAAGGTGTTTTCTGATCCAAGACTTGCATGAATTTGGGCAAAGGCAGCATGAAAAGGGGGTGTATTTTGGCTGTGATTGTATATATTCTGGATGCAATCATTAAAGTGTTTTATGGGAGGGCAGCTCAGGGGCAATGTGTTTGCTTGGAAGCAAGACAGCACAGAGCAACACAGGCTTGAATGCCGGTCCCATGCTTAGAGACTGCTCTTCTGTATTAAGTGCATTATAAAAGATTAATTCAATAATTAACTAATTAAAGTCAGCATGCCAATCCCCTACAGGTTCAGCCACTTTTTGGAATACTGTCAGATATTGTGGGTTTGGCATCATGAAATCATTGGACAGTGACAATGCTGGAATCTATTGTGGGTGCAGCATCATGAACATGATTTCCATTGCTAATGATGGCATACATTGGACAGCAGGACTATATCATACATGTTAAAGACCTGCTCCCCTCTCCAACTTACTTCTCTCAAACACAGCCGCACCCCAACCTATTGTGACTTGCTTCAGTCCCACCCCTGTATTCCACTCCCAAGCCTCAACAAACCAAATTACAAATTACCTTGTGCAACATATCCAACCCTCTAGTAAAGCCCGGTGGCACCGCCATGTGCAGTACAATTGACCCACACAACCACCCAATCAAATCCATTAACACACCAACATAAAGCATTTAATAAAACAATCAAAACCACCAACACACCCTCCAGCCACACAATCAGCTATCCAGCCAGCCTGCTGGACATCCATAAACAAATAAGAACACTTATAAAATTAACTATTGATTGGGTCTTCTACCTGCAAGTAAGAGAACACATGTGCACATATGCATGCACTCTGTATCTGCAGAACCCAGGATACATTAGAAAAAATACTAATTTCGAGATTCATATTGCACACACATGGGCCAGAACCTCCACACTTACCTTAAGAAGTGTCTGGTGTGTGCCCAATTCCAAACCAGTTCACTCGCACACCGAGCTCCCCTACAAAAAATGGGATTGTCACTGCCTTGGCCAGATTTGCAAGTTGATTTCATCAGGCCAGTGATTCGCTCCTCTTGGAAACAACTACATGTTGACCCTGACATGCTTGTTCACAAAGTGGGTAGAATGACTTCTAGCCCCAAATTGTAAATCGGAGACAGCTGCCACACTAATGATCAACCACATCTTCTCTCGTTTCACCCTCCTTCAACAGATTGAGTCAGACCAAGGAAGCCATTTTACCAGTGAGGTAATGTCGAAGATGTGGGAGATTCTAGTGGTAAAAAGAAAACTCCACATCTCCCAACTGAACTAGTTGCCACAAAATGAAAATGGTGCTTATGTTTTAATACTAAACCTCTCCGCCAGTAGTGTTGAAGATTATGTCCTAGCATTGTGCCATATTATTATTATTATTGAAATTCAACATTCAGCTGGGTTCATGGGAAAAAAGTTTTGGCCAGTTAATTAGCCATGTATTCCATGTTTGTGAGATAAAAGAACATGTAAAAAAGTTTGTTTTATAATTCAAGCTGTGTTTTCTGCCACAAAGAAGGTGGCGGCTGTGATTGAACACAATTATTCTTCATTGAGTTTATAATTAAAATAAATATATATGCTTTCTATACTCAGGCCTGGTTCTTGGCTCACTGTGGGCACAGGGAGGGAGATTTATGCGGTTCTATATGAATCTTTAATGAGGCCAGTGCTTTTAAAAGAAAACTTAAGCAAAATATTGTAAGGCTCCTTGATTAGGGGTGGTAAGGAACTCTCCAGGTTAAGGGTGGTCTCTCATCCTAACGCTACAGTGAGGCCCAATTTAGGGACAGGATTGCATTATGATCAGTGTTGTTTCGGTTTGGAGTGATGGATGACACTCCAGTTGACATATTGCTCAACACATATGTATACTATGGCTGTTGATTGCCCCCAGATTGCATGTAGCATGGGGCGAAATGTGTATACCACGTAAATGCCAACAATACTCTCAGTCCTTTTTTAAATAGGTTGTGTATATGTGTCCATGTGTGCATGTTGAAATGGAAATTAGGGTGGATCTGGGGTTTTCATGTACACTCAATGCACACAATGGATTTATTACAAAGATTTCTTGTGAATCTGACTGCCTTTTGGTGGGAACAAATGCCAATTCCATAGCTTGTCATTGTTCATCAATCTCAATCTCATCTATGTGCAGAGATACTGTCCCATTTCTGTGGTGGAGTGGATGGGAATACCTGATTTGCGACAAAAGCCCCATCTTCATAATCACTAGAGTGTTTAATCTGGTAAGAAAAAAAATGTGTTACTTGTGTATACTGGTTTTGAAGCTGTCCTGTCGATTTTGACTGTAGGACGGGAGGCTGTTAATATGATGCATTGAAATTGATGCTCCAGCACCTCCATCTACTTCTCCTGTTAAACCCATCCATTTCTGCGTGCAAGCTGATCTCGCTGTCGGAAGCGGCCACGTTACACAATACTCTGCGAGAGAGCGAGTAACTGTTGGTGCGGCTTGACGCGCGGACTGACTTTGGAGAGTTGGAGCGGCTGTGGGTGCTGGGTCCCTTCCTCGAACGTCGCACATCCGGAAGCGCGATCCGCGGTGATACGCGAGACGCGAGACACGGAACGAAGGTTGAGGCTGTGTGGACTGTGGAGGAGTTGGGGAGAGGTCCTGATCTGAACGGGATGAGGCAGAGATCTGAGGGCGAGGTGTGAGGTGTGTGCGGCAAAGGTGAGAAATTGCGAGTGGCGAGTAGAGAGCTGGGGGATAGTGTTCTCCCTCTACCACCTCGCAACGCCTTTCCCCTTCTGCAGCGCCCCCCCCTTCCATCCTAAACCAGCGTGGGCTGTAGTGCCTCTGGGGAAGTAATCATCGGAGGGGCGGAGTGCCCGGGTGCTATCTTACTCACCCCTCCTATTCAAACCCCCTTACATGCTTTTATTCACCTACTGGGTTTGCTACCTCTCTCCACTATGTGGCTGTAGAAGTCTTCATTGATGTTGGAACTGAGTCTAATATCTAACTTAGACTCACCCAAGGAGATCTGTAATTAAGCATACATGTTGTGCCCTCAGATTGTCAACACTTCGAAAGGCCCTCCAATAGCCGTGTTGACTATTGGAGATTTGCACAACAATATCATCAAGATCCTTTGTGTACGACTGGCTCCACCTGATTGTGAGCGCCGTATAGCACCAACTTAAGTTACTATACTGGTTATTTGATCAACGGAATTCTTTCGGTTGGCCTCTTTTTGATACTGAAGGGAACGAAGAGATTTAGTATGTTAACCCTTAAGAAGTGTTCTGCCACAAGGTATAATCTGCGGAACCAGAGAGACAGACCCTCTACAACAGGAATGAAAAAGGGCAAGGAAACGATACCTACACTCCAAGAGAAAGGAACATCACTAACTTTTTTCCACCTCCAAGTACCCTAAACCCCACAAGTCTACTACCTGGTATGGAGAAGGAACTGGGCAGTTGTAGTATGACGAACAATTCAGTGGGGCTAGATGAGAGCGCAATTGACAATAACTCTCTGTTAGACCTCTGTTTATCTATGCAGAGACCCATGACTCCGCTACCTGGAGGTAACATGAGTAATCGATCTAATAATTGCCAACACCAGTCATTAGTTTCACAACGTGAAGCATCAGACAGATTATCTGCTTCCCCTAATCTTGAAGTACATTTAGACTCTCTGGAACCTGAAAACAACAGCGATCAAGGAGATGGTACTATGTGCCTGCGCGATTTGCAAGCTTCAGTTTCATCGGTACAATTTGCACTAAACATCTTATTAAATATGTGCGGAAAAATACTAGATGTGACCCTTGCACTCGCGACAGGAGATATAGAAAAGAAGAACACGCAGGAGTCTGAGCCAGAGCCTATCAAGGATAACACACATGTTGGCTCTGACGGTGGAACTTCAGGCCTAAATATTACCAACAATTCGGAAATCTTCCTATCGCGGAAGCAGCGACGTTTGACTAAAAAAGCGCTTGAAAAAAGAAAACGACAAAGGACAACAACTATACTACCTGACTCAGTTGAGTCAGGGGAGGAAATCCCTAGACCGACTATAGGCAGTACACCCAAAAAGGGACAAAGGAAAGTCAAACGGAGAGTGGCACGAGCTCGTAAGCGCAATGCAGGAAAAGAAGGGAAGCTTACCAGCTGGCTTATCAGCAACAAAGCCAATATCTCAAAATCGGCAGTGGCATTAGAACCAGAATTATCTCTATATAGAGAAGATCAGGACATAAATTTGTCCCAGAATAACACGAATAATTTATCAATTGTCACAATCTTGCCAACCAATTATCCTCAGATACCACCAGCAGAACCAGCTGAGGACAAGGGAAATAGCATAGCGCTGAGAAATGGAAGAATCTGCCTGGATTATTCGTTCAGCATTGATGACTCGATTGCATTCCATCCCGCAGTTGAGAGTGTTACGATCCGAGGACTTTGAATATGTTGAACCTTTGAAAGTAACGAACTCGAGTACATCAGCTTTACATTGCAAATTTTTAGCAACTGCGGAGTTACTCCACAACTACAAAACGACTTTGAGGGAAGTGGATGTGGAAATAGATGTTGATCCCAACATTATGGACCTACAGTGGCCGACTCAGATCCCAAGGCCAACGACGGAAGAAAGGACCTTACCTCAGCTGCCTAAAGGTGATGCTATACAGATGGCAGACATACAAAAGGTCCTTAAGTGGTTAGTTGAGTCCTTGTCAGGAACAACAGTAAGCCAATGAGATCTATTCGTAATATCATGGAACTACCGGGGGTTCAGTCACTTATTAGCACTTGACGGCTTGATCCCCTTACTAACAGGCCACACCTATATATGCCTCCAGGAGACGTGTCTCACTACCAATGTTCTCCTAAATGGATATACCATTTATCAGGTGTTGGCCAAAAAGGGACAAAGAGGCAGGCCATATGGAGGTTTACTAATTGGCATTCTACATCCACATAGATCTGTCCGCATCCAAACGAATATGGAGGAGTTAATATTAGCAGTAGAAATAGATCTCCCTAGTAAGGACAAAGTGGAACAGGTCCTGTTGGTCAATATATATAACGCACCGGAATCCTCGGACACAGAGCATATTCAGGAGGCTTGCCATGAATTATTGATCAACTGGATGACAGAATCAAAGAAAAACATGGTGATCTTCGCCGGGGACTTTAATTGCCACCTGATTGGAGAGGCGAATATAAGTAAAAATCCTCTACTGAAAGAAATTGGCAAACTGACACACACAAGGGTAAACACAGAAGGATGGATATGGTTTAATTTATTCAAGTCTTGGAACTTTGTAATCTTAAACGGCAGAACCATCAGTGATTACCCGGGAAAATCCACTTGGGGCAACACTAAATCCAGTAGTACTCTGGATTACATCTATGTCAGCCCCACCATGACTACCTGGGTCACCGATATGGTGATTAATGCTAACAATTGGAGTGACCACGCCACTTTGACACTCTTATTCAATTATACGATACAGCAGACACCATGTAGCTCTATGGGAGAGTTGAAGACAAATCATGCTCTCTCCAGGATTCGGTGGTCTGATAATAATATTAAATGTGCCACAGAATACACAGTTAACAATCCTAATCTATGTCGCTCCGATCTCTTGGCTATGTCCAGCAGGGAGATTGAAGAATGGATTACAGCATTCTCAAATTGTCATGCAGCAGTTAAAACTAATATGCTGGCACCAGAGGCTAAGAGTATTAACAAATTTGACATCGAAATTAGAAACGCGAAGCGAACTCTAAGAACTGATCTGCGAAAATTACGCAAAGCTCCAAATACAATGCATAATTTTCTGGCCTTAAGTAAGAAGCTGAAAAAGGACTATAGAATATGGCTCAAGCAGAAACGATATGCAACAAAATTGCTTAGATGGCAAACAACTGTCCAAATACTATGCTCTGGGAACTCCCGATCAATATGGGGACTGCTGAATACGGCTCACAGAGACACCAATATCCCCTTAACTAATTTGATCGGTATTATCCAATGGGAGAAATTCCGGAAAACCCGGAATAGTATGAACCATGTAAAACCACAGGAGAGGACCAGCGAGGCTCGACCTATAGCCCCTTTTAAGATATCTGCTGAGTCGCTGATTACCAGGATCAAAAAGCTCAAATCATCTCGAGCCCCGGGGCCTAATGGACTAGCAAATGCCGTAGTAAAAAGTAATCCAAAATATTGGGCAGAGGTCCTTGAAATACTCTTTGAAAAGATATTGAAGGAGGGACAAATCCCAGAGTCCTGGCAGACAGCAATTTTGATTCCTGTCCACAAGAGAGGCGACCGTACAGATCCTGGCAATTACCGACTGCTCTCTATGCTAGACTGCACGGGCAAGCTATTCGCAGCATATTTATTACAAGAATTACAAACATGGGCAGACAAAGAAAAGATTCTTGACCGTTTTCAATGTGGATTTAAGAGCGGATATTCCACAACACACAACCTTGCAGTAATGGACATTCTTTGCAACAAGGCTAGAACACTAGGTAACCCGCCTTTATATGCCCTGTTCATAGACTTTAAGTCCGCTTTTGAACTCGTCCCGAGGGAATTACTGTGGTCCAAGCTTGAAAACCTGGGATGTCCTAAAGGACTATTATACTACCTCAAATTATTTCATTGTAACACCACAGTCGCCCTCAAATTAGATGCAAAAGGGAACATGACTAAGAAGATCGCTCAAGACTGTGGTGTGAAACAAGGATGTGTCACGGCACCTATACTGTATAACTTGTTTGTCCATGACATACCAAAGGCACTATCTCTGGAAAATAACTGTCCCCCCAAGATTGGAACTACTCATTGCGTAGTCTTAGCATATGCAGATGACCTTGTCATTATGGACCATACTATTAGTGGCATACGAAGATCAGCAGAGGCATTATGGTCCTATACCCAAACCAACGGCTTGGCCATTAATCTGAATAAAACTCAGATGGTAAAGTTTAGCTCTAAGAAGTCATCACAAGTCAGCTTAAACATACACAGGACATTAATCAGTTACACCCCGTATTATAGATACTTAGGCATCGAGGTTGAACCTAAGGGGCAATATACTATCTGTAAGCAAACCAGAATAACGAGAGCGACACAAGTCACAGCTCTTATCTACCGCTTCTCTAAAACTCACGGTGGATATACCATCTGGGCAGCACACCAACTCTATCTCCAGGTATTAACTCCAATGATAACCTATGGACTTGAGGCACTGCAATCGATGGACTTAGACTGGCTCCAAATCCTTGAGGGAAAATTCTGGAAAAAGATACTTGGTCTACCGGGGTGTATCCCAATGGCTATACTTAGACTCGAACTGGGCCTCATTTCTTGGAAGTCCTTAGTACTGAGGAAAAGAGCAGAATTATATTTAAAAGTAACATCTGATACAGATAATTTACTGTTAGCCGCAATTCATTCTGAGATCAACAAAGCTTCTACACACTTATTTATGAAAAAGAATATTAATAACTGTCTGGAAGCAATTGGATGGACCCAAAAACAACAACGGATCTCAACTGCCGTGCTTAGAGCACTAGCCAAGAAATCTGAATTACACGACTGGATTAGCAATTTTGCACATATGGAATATCTAAAACGCTATAAATTTGTGCAATTCATGAATTACACTTTCAAGAAACCTCTATATTATTTGAATCTATGCCCTTGTCCGCGCTTAAGACAATTCATTCTTTTGCTAAGGATCGACCAGCTTCCTGTATTGGCCATAAGTGGGATTAAGAACAACCTCGCCCCAGCCGAACGTGGCTGCAGGCTGTGTAATAACAAGATGGAAGTGGAATCAGGAAAACACGTCCTAACCAGATGCACGGTTATGACAAAAGACTATATAAGTTATTATGCAGATTTTGTCCACAGCCCGGAATATCTTGGTAGCAATGAATTCTGGCAAAGAGCAACTAATGCTAAAGGAATGAAATTATATATTGCAATGTATAATGTCTGGATGATTGTCGAGAAATTACTGGGCATAAATATATAATTACCTGTGTGTTCAGGGAGGTTTATGCTGGGAATAAGATATGCTGGAAACAAAAGATTACCTAAGTATTATTAACAACTTTCTTTGGACCTGTACCTTGTGAAAAGATAAAAGAATTAGTGTCCAGCAACCAAGGGGCCTAATGGCCCTATCTATGTATTCCTGTTTCTTGTCTCTCTTTCTCCTATGATATGTATGTATTCCTATTTTTAAATATGTGGTTATTATTACTTTTTTTTTATTTTGTAATATATTATATGTTATATCATGTGAAAAGCTTATGTTAAGCTATAATACATTAATAATAAAATAAATAAATACATTTCTGCGTGCGTCTGATTTTTTGGCTGGCAGTAAGGCATTGGAATACCCTGACATATAGGTCAAAGCCTCCGACCATACATGTACATGGTTGGAGACATCTTTGACTGTCTGCAATATGAGGTAGAAACCATGAACTGACACCCATGTCCTCTGGGATTTCAATGCATTGATTTCAGTTCATACTGTAGATTATTAAAATTGTAACTGATCAAACACACTTGTTGGCATAAGCTGTCCCCTCTGTGCATTTACAATGGTTTGGGAAAAAATAACTCTGTACAGATTCAGACCCGTGCTCCTCATTTCTTCAAGTGGAATTGCATGATGCATGCAGAGCATGTGAACATCCATTTACATAATAATATTAGGCATTTCATAAGCTGCCACAAAAATAAAACTGCATATCTTCCCTTGTTGCAGAATGATATGCTTAACTCAATGACCCACTTGCATATAGTGTTGTTTAGGTACAGGTACATGTTTGACCCAAGGGATTATTGATGTACTCACCACTCAGTGGCTATGGATGTTCCTGGTCTGGTATTTACAGTACCAACAGTGGTGATCCCACCTATGTCAACGTCAGAGAGTGCCCACTTGTTAGACAAGATTGTATGCAGTACCCTGTGTGAGACTGCACCAGCCTTGCCCTCTTGGCAACCGTTAACCCAACCTTTGGAATAAGCATGTACTACACAAGTTGGTAGAGTGACTGAACAGCCAGGCTTATCTCAAGAGGGGTCAATGTGAGCTGTAGGGATATAACATAGAGATTTACAGTGACAAGTATTCAAATAAACACTCTCAAGGTTTCTTGATTAAACAATTATTTATTAATTTAAGAGTCAGTTGAATAGGCCTTCTTTAGAAGGGAGCAAACATATGTAACACTTAAATATACCTCAAAATACACACTCTCAGTTTAAATAAATCAGTAGATATCCATGTGGGATGGCACACAGACACTTCCTACACCCTGAGGAGACTTAAATAACTAGGACACTGTGGACATTGATATACCTCTGGCACATTTAGAGCAATACTGAGTTTGGTGTCAAAAGGAAAAGGTTTGGGACTAAATCAATGGTTAACAAATATTCTTAAGCAGGTAAGTACTTTTGAACATACAATGCAAAATAAATTAACCATTTCCCAGCAATATAAGTTATAGAATGTGTTAGCTTTGTTGAGTGATAGTTAAAGCACAAAGGCAGCGGTGAGGAGAGTCTTTCAGGGAGCCACGGCAGCCAATGTCAATTGAGCAAAGTCTAAGGGAGCTGAAGCACTTCTTGAAGGTAAGTAAAAATTCTTGCACAATGTTTTAGAAATCTTTGTAGAAAACGAAATCACTGTTGGGCCACAAGCTGGGAGGCTTGTAAAGGGCAAAGCTGCAAGCAACTCTGCAAAAGCAAACCAAGGCAAGTCTCAACTGAGAGCTAGCAAGGCTACACAACAAGAGGTAAGTACCCCTTAGTTTACAGTACCTTAGGTATGCATAAATTGGTTCCAGCTGGCTTCTGTTCCAGTTGTAGTATGGCAGATTCTGTTATTCCTGGGCCTCAGTTGTGTGGGCAAGAGGGAGGACGTCCGGGGACTCCAGCACTATGGTTTTAAGGTCGGCGGAAGCAATGGGCAAACTTCAGAGCAGCAGCACTTCACGGTTTCAGCTTCTGGCGTATAGTACCACCGGGTTCTCGGATACATTATGGGCTTTCCTCACATCTGGGAGCCAGCACTCTGTTGAGGTGGCTCAGGCTTGGTCAGTCCTGCTTCATGGGAGTCCAGAGGATCGTCCTGTAGCTCGGGTCTGACTTAAAGACGTAACACTCGATTTTGGTGTTCCTCTCCCTGGCAATCGGTTCCTGCAGCAGCAATGGAAGTACAGCCAGCTTCGAGAGGATTTGAAGATGAGTTTGCCTTGTGGTCGATTGGTCCCACCAACCCAAGGGGAGAAGTGATCCTTTGCAGGGCTTCTCTGGTCGAGGTGAATTCTGAGCTTTCGTCCCTGCAGCATAGCGTCACCGTGCAAATCAATGGTCGAAGAGTTGCAGCAGGCATCTCTTCCAAGTTCTTCTTCAGATATGTTCACCCAGTGGTCGACTCTGCCTGCCAATCAAAAGACCTTGCCTTTTATGCAGGTTTCTCCCATTCACTCGCAGCTTAGCTGTCACTCACACAACAGGTTGTCTGTCCTGCAAGGACATCCAGCCAGCCAATCACCTTTGGGTGCATTCCTGTAACCAAGCCGATTAAGCACAGGGAGTTTCGGGCACCTCCCTCACTTCCTGCCCAGCCAGACACGCTGGAGCCAGAGGCGGGCTTCAGTAGTAAAACCTGCCAAAGACAAAATTAACAAAAGGACCAAACCTGGTTTGGGATGCTGAATAAATCTCAAGAAGGACCTTTCCAACAAGAAATGGTGAAAAATAAAACTGGGGCCATTTTGACAAAATGGGCATCCATGGGTGCTTTACTGAAGCTGCAATTGCAGCCTGCGGTATAAACACACAATGGTAGGAAAAAGTAAACCATTGCAATGAGCCATTTAATGTAGAAAGGGTAACCTAAAAATGTTACATGAGAAACTAGACAAAGGGAATACTAAGTAACCTCTCCAGCACCCTATTGTAAGATTGTGTGCTGTGTCTAGAAAGTTACACATGTAAGTAAAGTCAATTTCACTTCATTGCTATTGGAAACCATAGTTTATCCAAGAGTTGGTATTGCTACCTTTGGGAAATCTAAGAGACTTCCCTGTGCCACTGCACTGAAGGTGCAGTGTGTCACAATGTAAAAAGATGATGCCTATGGAGTTTGTCAGACTCCAAAACCAAAAGAAACATTGTTCAAATGAAAGAAAAATACATGAGCGAGTGGGAAAAAGGTCTCACTCTCTCCAGGATAAAGATTAAAAGACCTAAAGTCTAGTAATAAGAGCTGGAGGTCTCTAAGTTAGAAGGGAATTAGCACATTTCTGAGAATTCTCCCTAACACCACTTCTTCCAAGGTTTGATGTCAAGCTGTAGAGCAGTACCGCCTCCTGTGGCATTACTCTCTTTGTGATACTGGAATATCAGCTCACCTTAACCTCCTAAATGTTAGGAAAGTCAGGCACCTCCTTCCGTTCAACACTGCCAAGCATCTCTTAACTACTCTTGTCTTCTCTAAACTGGACTACTGTGCAAGAATCCTCTTTGGTCTCACCGACTATGCCTTCTGTCCTCTCGACAAGATCATTAACTTTGCTACCTGGACTTTCTTTAAACTCCCTCACTTCATACCTACTTCCTCGTACCGCCACCTCTCCATGTAACAGTCCCCCTCCTTCTTTGTCTTACAGGCTGACTATGCAAAACAGGGCCAGATTTCTTCTCCTTGTTCACAAATCTATCCATGGTAAGGCACCACTTTATCTATCCTTCTCTAGCCAACTCTACAAGCTTTCTTGTAATCCCAGGTCTGCTTCCTTGACTAAACTTGTGGCTCCTCGCCCTTGCTGTGTGTCCTTTCGCTTCCACTCGTTCTCTCTTTTTGCTCCACTTCACCTGGACATCCAAGAAACAGTCAACATGGATCTTTTCAAAACCAAACTAAAAGCCTACATGCTCATCATTGAGATACCCTCTTACCCTACCTCCTATCTGCCTGCTAGATGAACATTTTCACTAGCCTCTAACCTGCCTTTGTCCCTCTCTTCCTCTGCCTCCACTCTAGCACTTCACCCATCATGGTCACATTCCGAGAACAGTTGGATGTACAGAAAGGCTGTAATGGCTTGGCAGGTATAGAACGATGGTCTGGAGGGTTGCCCAAAGCATGCCAGAGTTAAGATTATTTCTAAACCTTCCAGCCATCACCGCTCTGTTTTGCTTAGTCACCCCGAGTGGGGCAATTATGTCCAAACATGGGTCCAGTGTCTGCTGGAGACCCAAGCTACTCCTCACTGAGGAGCCCCAATGTGGCTGAAACATGTCTGGGGATGCTTGTGGTCTCATGCTGTTTGGGCTTGACTACCCCCTTTGGGGAGGGACCATGCCTGATTTTGATATGGTCTTTCCCCTTTTTGTAATGGATTGGAAGATGAAGAACAATGGTGTGGAGGGTTTACCAGAGCAATGCCTGAGGTTAGGATCAATTTGAAACCCTCCAGCCATCACCACTTCTGTTTTGTTGCATAATGTGGGCACCATCATGGAAGTGTTTTACCACTGGGATGCTAGCAATTATTTTGGCTGCAAAATCATGAAAGTGTTTTGCAGTGGGAAAGCTGACTTTTATTGTTGAATACATGTATCATGAAAATGTTATACAATGCCCATGTGTATTGTAGATGGTGTGGCATCTATTGTGTGTACCACCCAACCACCATGAAAGTATTTACGCTGTGATTTAGGTTATATGTGGGTACAGGCAGGATGAACAATGTTTGTGCCTTCATACATTGTGGGTGTCATCATGAAGGTGTTTTCTGATCCAAGACTGACATGAATTTGAGCAAAGGCAGCATAAAAAGGGGATTTATTTTGGCTGTGAGTGTATATATTCTGGATGCCATCATTAAATTGTTTTATGGGAGGATGTGACGGCAGCTCAGGGGCGATGTGTTTGCTTGGAAGCAAGACAGCACAGAGCAACACAGGTTTGAATGCCGGTCCCATGCTTAGAGACTGGTCTTCCGTATTAAGTGAATTATAAAAGAATAATTCAATAATTAACTAATTAAAGTCAGCATGCCAATCCCCTACAGGTTCAACCACTTTTTGGAATACTGTCAGATATTGTGGGTTTGGCATCATGAAATCATTGGACAGTGACAATGCTGGAATCTATTGTGGGTGCAGCATCATGAACATGATTTCCATTGCTAATCATGGCATACATTGGACAGCAGGACTATATCATACATGTTAAAGACCTGCTCCCCTCTCCAACCTACTTCTCTCAAACACAGCCGCACCCCAACCTACTGTGACTTGCTTCAGTCCCACCCCTGTATTCCACTCCCAAGCCTCAACAAACCAAATTACAAATTACCTTGTGCAACATATCCAACCCTCTAGTAAAGCCCAGTGGCACCGCCATGTGCAGCACAATTGACCCACACAACCACCAAATCAAATCCATTCACACACCAACATAAAGCATTCAATAATACAATCAAACCCACCAACCCATCCTCCATCCACACAATAATCTATCCAGCCAGCCTGCTGACCGTCCATAAACAAATGTGAACACCTATACAAAGCTAGGCCTATTGCCTTTGCTAATTCATGTTTAGTTAGGAGTCTTATAAAAATTAACTCTTGATTGACTCTTCTACCTGCAAGTAAGAGAACACATAGGAACATATGCCTGCAGAACCCAGGATACATTAGAAAAAATACATATTTCAAGATTCATATTGCACACACGCCTTTGCATTTGACTGAGCTTCGGGGGTTGGCTGGAGAGTAGGTTGCATGAAAATCAAAAACAGATACATTACTGATTGTGCCAATTTTGTGAAGGTGTGCACTATGTACAATTTTATAAAATTATCACAGACTGGGAACTTTTTTCTTCTTTCTCTTTTATGATTTAACATCCCATACCATTTTGCTGTTTTCATCAGCCATCCTCTCTTGTGATTCCTTTTACTATGTTCAGCCAGTCTACACAATCTAACCATTAATGTATAAGAAGGCATATGTGAAAAATAAAATATTAGCATGCAATATAATCACTAGTGAAAATTAATAATCAATATTAATATTAAAAACAAAGTAACTAAGTAGTAATAAATATAAATACACAATACACAATAGTAATGTTAATAAGAAATACATTTGAAGATTATTTTGATTTTAAAATCAATAGTACAAATAAATGAAAAGTTCACAATTCAGGATAAAGTAATACATTAAATGAATAATCAAGATTAAAAAAGAAAGATTAATAATTCATAACACCAAAAAAGTACAAAACCACTTGAGAAATCAAATTGAATGATACGATTAATAGAAAATGTTCAATAGAAATGATTCATGAAAAGTTAACATTAAGACAACATAAAATGAATGTTAATCATAAGTACTAATAACCATAAAATGTTATTCAAAATTATTTAAAAAAGAAAACAAATATGTTAAGACTATTAAAAAATACATTTAAAACATTATTGACTTCTCTCACTAAAGCACACAAGTTCATTACAACTTTTACACAATTAAAAGGTTAAAATTAAAAGTACATGTTTCCTGTATTTTAAGTGGTTAAACAAAATCAAAAAATGTATAAAACATATTTTATTAAGTGTTTAATTTGTGTACAAATAATGATTTTCATATGATTTTGTATGTTTATTTCAAGACCACTAGGCCTCTCGATTCCATCCAAATCACAACAGGGACCTGCAGTAGCAAGTTTTCTACCACAGTGTGCAAAGAAAAAAGATGAGCTTCCAATTGCACCAGTGCCGGCCAAGGCATCTTTGGCCCGTTCCCCAGCCATCATATTATTGTCCAAATGTTCAGCCTGTCTTTGCCCCCTTACATGTCCTCCTCTTTTGTGCTGTGTGTGTTTGCTACCCTGCAACGAGAAACAAAACATACATTGCAAAGTGAAGATAAAGTTCCATCAATATGTTTGTGGCCACAGCCTCCTCCATCTCCACAATTGAGTCCCTTGGAAAAAGTTAAACAATTTTTAAAACCATTTAAGAATTAAAATAAGTTCACTTAACTTGAGCTAGTAACACATTATAAATGTACTCAGTAATTACTCTCAGGGCCAAGAGAGAAAAACAGGAGGTGGATGTGCTATACTGTTCACCCTGCTTACCTTTCCATGCTCCTCTATCATCTTATTGACCTAGAAGCAATTTGTTTGGAGGCAGATGAATACATCATCCATAGCTTCTGCCCCTCACCCAACCCAATACCACACAGGTGAAATACATTACTCACTAAGGTAACCATACCGCACTTGTACCAGGGATTTCAAGCAGGTTATGATACAATTTGATCTAAAGATGGCAAGAGTAATAAAACTAAAGTTGCAACAATATATGTGCCTGCATTATCCATGAAGCAAACGTGCACTAAACATGAAGAACATGTAGATTGGGTAACATAAGCATTTATACATGAAGAATATTAACATAGCATCCATAAAACGTGAATAAAACTAGCATAAGTAATGTAAAAGGCTGAATGCAACATGAACGACACACAAATATAGCTCATTAACATAGAAACACAATTGTAATGGACAGCCATCTTTTCTGAAATGGAAGCTGCAGTGCACTTTGAAATAGACAAAAGCCTCAAGGCTTCGAGAGAATACAAAATGCTAAAAGCACAGAAATACATATCTGTGCAGAGCTCCTGCAGGAGCTGGCATCCACAGCCAAGGTTACCACGAATTAAGGGAGGGTCAGAATGTTGCACTGAAAGCATGAGATAGCAATTCCCAGTATGCAAGACGGATACTCCCAGATAAATTATTGTTTCATAAGAGCACAACCAGACTTTGTAAGCTAGGTACAGGACAACTATAAGCCAAAAGAGTCCATAACAAATAACTCAAGAGTGTCCCCAGTGGCAAGAGAAAACATAACACTCACATCTATATTAGCTAAACTCCCAATAAAAGCAGGGTGAAATAATTCCAAAAATGGTCCCATCGCTTGTGACTCATAATTGAAGAACACTGTCTGTTCATTAGCCCCAAATACAGATAGGACACCTGTCTTATTCCTTACATTTATCCCCAGGCCACGAGACATCACACAATGCCAAATACAAAGAGATCACCCTGGCTCATGAGCTAATAATGTATCGATTGTATCTTTTTCAATTGAATGGAAAGCAGTCGGTGGACCGCTCTCCCCCTAGTCCTGTCTGGCTTATGTCTTGACAACCTGTCAATTGTCCAAGGTTGGTCAGTAAGAAGCCAACCAATGAATATCCCCAATGTCACACCACCCATGAAGTAAGGTACTAAACAATTACATGTTGCAGAAACTATGTATTTTACCCTTTATCAATTTAGAGTTGTAAGGAGAAGCCATCAGATAAGTGTTACCCAGTTAGAAATGTACCCTATTGAAAATATATGTAATCACCACCACTAACCAATGCCTGTTCTCTGAAGGTTTAGGTAACTAAGATTACAGTATGATGTCAGTTATGACAAATGTTAAATATATAAACCATTGTTTCTTATGCAACCAGCGTGAGCGTCAATAATGTCATGTCTGTATGCTGTCCCGGCTTTATTTTGATGATAAAAAAGCTGGAATTTGCCTTGCACTTTGCCTACTTCTTTTATTTAGTCTGGTTTTGACAGAATCCATATCCTCTGGGTAATGCAGGACCTTCCTGGGCCGTTTTAACGAATTGGTTGGCAAGAAATAACTAGAACAAATAGTGTTTTACAGGAATATTTATCCAGATCCAATTTATTGGTTAGATGAGTGGAATTTGTTCTTGGGTTACAGCTGTTTGTGGAAAAACCACAGCATCACCAGGTCACCATGTGTTGCATTAAAATATCATATGCATACTTTAAAAGCACCAATGTGCAGTTATTCAATGGTGCCTGCAAAAAGCTTTGCAACTTCATGATGTTTGCAAAGCATTCAAAAATTAGGTGAAGTTGAAGTCACAACACTTTGCACAGTCATAATTATATCATGGATTTGCAGAGATTAAATTGTCATTGCATCACACACGTGTTACATGGGAACAGGAATTTAATAACTGCAAAATGCTTTTTAAGTTCATTCAAAATGTAAGATGAAAAATCATGCCTATGATTCATGAATATTTAGTTTCTTTGCAGTGTATGATCTAAAGCTTCCCCTATCACATATAATAAACATATACAATAAACACATTGCAAGCCAATGAAGAGTAACATTGCCAATAATTGGAAAAAGTTTGAAGATTGGGTTGCTTTATAAGGTCACAGAACTCTAAGAAGGCTTGCAATATCCTTGTTACATAAAGTAGAGAGTATTGTATTTCTTATACTATATTGCTACAGCACCGTCCCATTTAATTCTTGTTTTCTTGCTTAATAATAATAATAATTAATAAAATACAAATAGCTTTCCGTTTTTATTACATACAATATATATTCAATCTGTTCAGATGGAAAATTACTAATGTAAACCATGTAATAATGTGTTGCAAAAATGATTCTAAGCAGTGTAATACACTGTGGTTTAAACCTGTTTTGTGTTTAAAAAAGGGATAACATGCAGTTAGAATCTTGCTGTCCTGTCAGTTATTTGCTATAAAATCATAAAGAAAGCTATTTGTTATGTTCTGTTGTGTTCCAGAACCACTAGAGTTCTGGAACCAGTGGCAGTTGAAGAGAGCTTAGGGGCTGTGGTGGCTGCTGCTCTCTGTGCGATAATAATAAACTCTTAAGTTCACTTACCGTGTGTCGTGTGTGTGTGTGTGTGTCGACCCCATATCATAGGCAACGAGGACGTGGAGGCTGCTCTGCTCAGGGTGGTGGACAGAAGAAAAGGGAGTGCAGCAGCCACCGCCAAGAGGTGGAATCTTGGGATTGCGTCGCCCTTCAACTATGGCAAGGTGAGAGGGGCACAGCGCGATCCCAAAAAGAGGCAGAGGCCCCACAAAGAAATAAAGGGGGAAAGAAAACAAAGGCAAGAGGAGCAAACACAAAGCTGCATGTAATAAGGCTCGCGAATGAGCAACGTTGCCCTACAAGTGCCACTGCCATACTTCAGGTCACGTGCAGTGCACGCATGACGAGATCTCCTCTATTAGCCGGGCATTGTGATCGGTGAACTGCATTGTGACATGCTTCTGAAAAGAATAGAAGGGACACAAAGCAAACCTTCTACACAAGGAGTAAAGCCCATTATAAAAGCACAGCAAAGCACAAAGTAAAGGAAAAAGAAAGGGGAGAACTGGAGATACAGTACTCTGTGTATAACCCAACTCAGGAACACCCTGGTAAAACAATCTGAGGAATATTCTGGGGTGAATTTTGAAGTGCAAGACGATTTAGAGAAAATGAATCTTAACAAAGAAAAGGTGCAACCTGCTGCAATACCTCCTCCACCCCCATTTCTGGCAGAGCAAGGAATACCACTGATAAGATTGGAGAGGTGGAAAAAGATGTTTGAGACATACATAGTGGCCATGGGTGGGGACAAATTCAACTCACCCAGGAAACAAACACTGCTGTTGCACAATTAAGGCCAAGAGGGGCACAGCGTTTTTGATGGACTCCCAGAACCACAAGGCAAAGGAGCAGGGGACTTAGATGAATTCTGTTTGGCGATGAAGAAAATAGAGGAGTATTTTGAGCCAAAGAAGAATGTGACCTTAGAAAGACACACATTTTCCAAAGGGCTTCAGACCCATCGGAACCTGTTGAAGGGTATGTGGCTGTGCTGAGAACATTAAGCGACACTTGTGAATTTGGTGCTTTAACAATCTTGTGGATTCACTTGCACCAATAATCCCAGGGTGCAAGAGAAACTGCTGGCAAAGGACATTGGAACAAGCAGTAGAACTGACCAGAAGTATTGAACAAACAACACAATATATGAAAGAAATGAACATTTAAAAGAATTGTCAAGAAGTGTGCGCTGTGAATCAAAATAAACATTCAGGCCGAGGAAGGAGTGGATAGGACACATGTTCTTCAGATGTGGTAACCCTTGGCATGCAGCAACCAGCGAGTTTTGTTCAGACAGAAATGCAGAATGCATCAAATGCAGACGCAAAGGGCATTTTGCATGCATTTGCAAGAAGTCTACCATTAGTACAGTGGAACTCAAACAAAGCCATGGTGAACAAGAAAGCCAACATTTCAGCAATGCCTGGGGGAGCAGAAGGCCTGATGGATGTATTTCAAATTGATGGCTCAAAGTTATCAATGTAGGTGAACTCTGCCTCTCCCTGGACCATAGTGTCGGAGTACACCTTTACAAGTACTCTGTCTAGGGATTGATGTGAATTGGCGGCCCCTCAGGTACAACCTTGTGGCTACGGTGAGAGTGAAATAGAATTTCTGGGAAAATGCCAAGGAATTGTGGCATATAAAGGCAGAGAATGTGTAGCGAACATTTTGGTAGCAAAGAAAGGTTCATCTTTATTGGGATGGGAAGAGCAAAGAAAATTCGGAGTTCAGATTCAAGCTAAGGCACACATTCCAGTGTCAATAGCAGAAGTGGATGACAAATGTGTTGCAGAGTTCCCTAAGGTATTTTTGGAAATCTGGGGAAGTTAAAGGACTATGAACATTGTATCAAAGTGAAGAGCAGTTCCCGGCCTATGGTGCACACAGTGCATCCAGTTCCCCATAACATGAAGCAGCAATTGCATGAAGAGTTAGATGCTCTTCTACAAAGGGGTGTGACAGAGCGAGTACATGGTAAGGAATGGTTATCTTCAGTAGTCCTGGGAGAATAGCTCAGTGGCAACATGCTCGCCTTGGAAACAAGACGACACAAAACAACACAGGTTCAATCCCTGGGTCCGTGCTTAGAAACCTCTGGGTTTTTAAGCGTGTTATAAATATCCAACTAAGACAACAACAAATAATAATAATAATCTATAACAGCGCCTCAATACCTGCGGGCTGTGTGAACGCTTTAAAAATGCTAATAAATAAATTTGTGGCAAAGAACAATGGGAAAATACAGTTGAGTGTGGACTTGAGAGAGCTCAAAAAGAACATCTTAGTGGAGAGGCATCCATTACTGGTCATATTGGATGCTCTATCTGTGTTGGAAGATTCCAGTTGGTTCACAGTTGTAGATCTATCAGCAGCATACCACCAAGTGCTATTGTCCAGGGAATGTCAAGACCTCACAGCATTCATCATCCCAGAAGGAACTTTCAAATATCTAAAGATGCCATTTGGTCTAGCATCTGATGTGGCTGTTTTCCAGTGGGTGATGCAGAAAGTGCTGGAGGGGATAAGCAATGTGATTGTGTTCCAAGATGACATTTCAATTTTTGCTGATGACATGGAACAACATGATGGAGTATTGAGGTGTGTTTTGGAGAAATTGAGTGAGTCTGGCTTGACAGTACGGCACAGTAAGTGCAAAATTTGTGTGGATGAGGTAGAATATTTGGGGCACATGATCTTGTCTCAAGTTTTTTCTCCCAAGCACAGTTTGGTGAAAAGTATAAGTAAAGCTCCTGCCCCACGGGATAAGGATAAATTAAGGTCATTTCTGGGTATGGCAGAGCTCTATCATAAATTTGTTTCTAATTTCTGGTTATTTCAATGCCATTAAGAGAGTTTTTAAAGAAGGGGGTTATCTTCCTGTGTACGGAGGTATGTGAAGAAGCCTTCCAGAATATTAAGGAAGGAATAACTAACGCACCATCCTTGGGGGGATTTGTGAGTGGTTGGAGGACGGTATTGACGGTGGATGCTAACTTGCTGGGTCTGGGGGCATCATTGTCACAGTTGGACTGTGGGAAGGAGGAGCAGCTGATTGCATTTCTTTCCAGAACATTAAGGGGTGCAGAGAAGAATTATTCAGTGGTGGAAAGGGAAGCATCAGCAATGTTTTGGGCTGTCGTGAACTTTACATTTTTATTGTGTGCCAATGATTTATGGTAAAGACGGACCACAGACCATTTGTGCAAATGTTATCTGGAGGAAATTGGGCCAAGGGGTCACCCAGAATATTGAAATGGATGTTAGGTTTACAGAACTATGATTTCCAGATGTGTTATGCCCCTGGCAAGGAGAATGTGGTGGCAGACTGTCTCTCGCGGCTTCCAGTGGAGTGGGACTTAGACTTGAGAAGAAGTTGCAAGAAGATGAGATGGTTGTGGCCAATATTGAACAAGGTCCCTTAAGTGAAGAGAAATGTGATCCAGTCTATGAGGTATGGGATGAGTTGTGTTTATCGATGGCTGGGGGAGGGCCAGGAGAGGGCACAAGGTGATTCCCGTGATTCCCCCTGAGGGTATTAGGGACAAACTAATTGAGATTACCCATCACGGACATTGTGGTATGAATAGTACCAAAACAATGTTAAGAAGAAGTTACTAGTGGCCAGCTATGGATTGCAGAGTGGATAAGAAAGTCAGGAAATGTGAGGTTTGTTTAGCAAGTGACAAGGTGGTGAGGGAGAGACCACTTTGTTCAGTCCGAATACCTGAAGAGCCATGGCAGGAGGAGGCAGTAGAGTTGATGGGTCCTATCCAGGTTTTGGGTGATGGTATCAAGTTTATCGTGGTTTTGGTGGATTATTAGTCGAAGTGGATGGAGTGGAAAGGGTTAAAGGAGGCCACAACGGCAGAGTTACTAACTTTTTTAAGGACATTTTATTTTCGGGAGGGTTTCCCACAGAAATTGGGACGGATAGTGGTGTGCAGTTTTGCTCTGATACCATGAGGACATTTTTATTATTGTTTGGCATTAGGCACACGTGTACACTGTTGTATCATCTCAGGGCCAATGGTCGGGTAGAGAGAGTAAAGAGATTCCTGAAAGGAGGTATTCAGTTGGTTAAGAGGTCAGGGCTGCCATGGGTTAAAGTTTTGAGAGAGATGGTGTAGAGCTATTGTATTATACCTCACTCAGTTACGAGTGTGTCTCCCTTTGTCTCGTTAAAAGGACGGCAACCTGGTACCAAATTATGTCCAGGTGGGGTGGGTTTGGCTTCGAGTGTGAATGTTGATCGCAAGAAAGTGATGAGATTGGTGGATGAGGCTCAGTGTAAATACAAGAGAGCATTTGATGAAACTTCCAAAGTGAATGAATGGGATTGGGTTGTTGGAGATTTAGTGTTTATAAAGAATCCCAGGTATGGTCTCAAGTGTTTGGAAAGTAAATTATTGGGACACAAAAGGATTTCGTCAGTGAGGGATAGTGTAGTGATTGTGGATGGTGGAGAGGTGTGGTCGAAGGGTAGGCTGGCTTTAAATAAAGATCAGAATGAAGAAGGGGAGAGTGATAGCGATGGGGTAATACAGTGATGGCTGGGGCTAGTGTGAGTACTGAGAGTATTGTTGGAAGTAGTGTGGTGATGGAAGGGTGGCATACTGGTGGAAGAGTCAAGACATTTCCTGTTAAGTTTAAGGATTTTCTGTGTGGTTGATGGTACTTAAACATGAGTGGCTCTCACCTACTCATGTATCATGTCAATGTTTTATTCAGGGGGGCTGTTGTTGGGGTGTTATGTTTTGTTATTATTAAGGGGATGTGTTATGATCTGTTGTGTTCCAGAACCACTAGGGTTCTGGAACCTGTGGCAGTTGAAGAGAGCTTAAGGGCTGCAGTGGCTGCTCCTCTCTGTGTGATACTAATAAACTCTTAAATTCACTTACTACGTGTCCTGTGTGTGTCAACCCCATATCACGATTTCAGAAGAAATTATTATGGAAAGCTAGTCACAGCTTTAATGAATTCCTCCAATGTCAGCTATAAGTCTTCTCAGCAGCAGGCTTTGTGGAATCCCAACTAAACTGTTACATGTCATTACAGCTAATGACATGATGTCAATTCTCATTGCAGCTGGAGGTTATGCAGCTATTATACTGAAACAAGGACATCATTTTTAGATTTTTGTACGGCTTTTACCGGTTGGTTTGTATTCCTAAGCCTAATGTTATGCATGTATGTGGTAATTTATATCATTCTAGGGAGTGAGATTTAAACAGGCAGACAGCAGCATTTCATTGAGTTTCTGTTCAATGCCTCTGTTTGCAAATAGTAACATTTAGAATCTTGAACTATTCTGTCAGGTCTACATAATCTATATAAGATTTTCCATTTTGAGATGCACATTTTGTTACACAGCAGTGTGTCTCCTGTGGGAGATTGTGAGGTGATATTGTTGAATTTTGGAACCATTAAAGTGGGGTTGTGCTCCACCACCAAAATGCTGTGATCAGGTCCCATGCCATTAAACATCCATAAGTTGTCTCTAATAGGAGTAGACATATCAGGCCTACAATGACCACTGTCTCTAGGCTCATCTGAAGACCCAATGGATTGGCCCGTAGCTTTCAAACAAATTAAGGGGTGTTCATAGGAACAAGATCAAGTGACACACTAACCACCTTCTGAAGTACATCCTGCTCAAAAGCCCGCCTTCAAGAAAGAAGCAGGTCGTTGGCAAACACTCGTTCTAGTTAAGGAATTCTGAAACAGTTTCTTTCACTACTTTTGCTTTTTTCATGATCACGCAGCCTTCAAGAAAAAGTAATAAAACGGCATCTTGTCACCACTTAAACTAGCATGCAATCTCACTTCAGCCTCCTGGTAGGTCGACATGGGAGACGAGACATCTACATCATATTCTCACAACCCACAACCTTATCACCATATGCAACTACCCATCAACTTACTGCCCCCTTAAATCACACTGAGATGGCTCAAGCATGCAACAGGCAGGCTCGTTTTTTGCTACCGCTGTGGAAGTCACGCCACTATCCACCCAACTAGATTCGTCACTGAATGAGCAGCAAGATGGCCCAAAGCATGACATATTTTGAATAACTCCCCGGCCACACTATGCTCAAAACAACAGAACACATCACATAATTTGGACTCATGGGCACAGTAATGAAGAGATCAAACCTCATTCACAAAGTTCTCCTTACAGAATACATGGAGGAAATGTAGCTAGGCGGCAAGGTCAGAGGTTAAGAAATGCAGAGAACATCATCCTAATTGAATTTACAAAGACGGTGCAAAGCAATGTCCTTCTACACCTGACCAGTCCAGCCCCCAGAGAGAGCCATGGAGGAAACACATTGGAAATAACGATCAACATACAGATTCAGAATTTAGCACATGAATATTGGGCACAACACTGCTCCTTCAAAGAATCTAAAACAATGTAGCCCCTCAGGTGGACAATGAGTAAGACCAGGACCCACATCTCCTACCACACAATGGCATAAAGAATAAGATCACCAACCTTTCAAACCAGCTTCCTCTAATAGAAAAGTGACTGGTGATCAACTTACAAGAGTAGATCAGGGCGCATGAACACAACACATGCAGTGCAGCTCAGATTCAAAGTCCCACGCTTGAAGGCTCGTGTTTACTTGACATCCATGTCCCATTAGTTATAACTTCTGAAATTGCTCTGGGAAACCCCCATACTACTGTATTTACCACAACAGCACAATTAAAGAAAAGGATCTAGTCAATAGGATATTGCACTTGGCCTTGTCACCAAACCACTGGCATTTTTCCACCACAAACACCCACTCAGCACTTTGCTTTCTTGTCAACAGAGTATTCTTCACACACAAGTGTGGGAAATAAGCCACAGAAGCTGGCATCTGTCACATCTCCAGCAGTGAATACTCAACTGATGCATACAAACCTTTCACGCATAAAACCTTTTGATTCTTCTATTCACATAAACTTGAGTGGCAAGAACGTCCTGAGCACAAGCCCTTTAACAGACTCTCTCCACTGGAAAACCTATTAAGGGAAAGGGATGTCTAACCATGCATACCTGCTCCTCTTAACCCCCCACCACTCCACAGGCATTTTAGGATTTGAGGTGAGGTCACAGACAATGACACTCCATGTGACTTCTTCGCAACAAAACCAACCACCAGCCAAGAACACTACACTCACCTATAGACAGTGCTTAACCCACACTCATTCAACCAAACAGAGGCACATTTTACAACCACACATTCTGTTCGGCTGTGGTAAGAAACACTTGGGCCATTTAACAGAAGTGAAGTCAGATCTCACACCAATGGTATCATCCTCATAAGCATTAAAGGACAATCTCAAACAACTGGAACAGATACCAAACTCACAAGATTGCATTGGAAGAGTGCAGTATATGAACCTTTGAGTCGAATCCCAATAACCTAAACATTATGTCATGTATTGCAAAAGCTTGGGTCTCCACATGGGCTGGTTAAGTCTGTACTCTAATAGAGTATTCTTGAACTATGCCGTCTGTTATCCATTTATGATTAAGCAATTAACATGATGATGTCATCACACCAATGATTCACCTAAGGGATGTGTCCTGTTTTTGCTGTTGGATGATATTTTGTCTCTGATTGTGCACCATTCCATGACCACTATTAATACAGTGAGCCTTTGTTTCAATAGATTCTCTAAGTATCCTTCCTCTCTTCTTTTAGCAGGTGTTGGGTTAGAAATTAGTATATCCCACCCCCCGAAGCGCTTTCAGGTGATGGAAATCCCCTATGAGATAGTATAGTGTATAAGGGGGGAGAGAACCGCACTATGAAGCTCAGTGTGAAAGCAATATAGCACGAAAAGCAGATGCATGGCATTAGGAGACACACAGAAAGAAACACCATTTTGTAGTTATGGCAACAGCCCAGGCTTGCATGACTGCACTGCCCCAGCCAAGCTCAATGAAAAGATTTCACTAGGCCCAGCATCGTTAGGGCAGAAGGAATGCAGTCTGCCAGTTCCCACAGAAGTCACTTCCCCCATGTCCCTTCACTGTTGCAAACATTTAGTATCTTTCAGAGGAATGCACCCTGCAAGAGCATGAGACAACACCAGGCTCCGCACAGCACCCATTCATCACCACTAAGCAGCCAGCAGGCCTCTAACCCCAGCCCAGCCAGCCCAAAGCCAAACCCACTCCACTGACCCGACCCCCACGCCCCTGCATTCCATGATAAGCGAGCAACCCCCCTGTCCTAGCACAAATCAAGTGTCCATAAAAGATCTAAGAATGTGACCCTCCCCCTCAGCATAAATACATTCTTTGTAACACAAGTTACAGGGAGGGCTAAATTAAAGATAAAACCCTGGGTAGAGATCTTGAGTGCAAGAAATGCGGCATCAAAGAAGCCCAGAATGTGTGGGTCAGTATGACTGTTTTTCATCCTCCCTTCCCGCTGGCTCTATTCCCCACGCCATCCTGGTGCATGCCACAGTGATACAGTAAGTAGGGGTAGCATGCTAGTTTAGAAGCAACACTGTATTTTATGGGTGACCCGACCTTCACCAGACTCCAAGATGAGCCCAGCTGACCCACGTGGATCCTGACCAATGGTGGAAGAACCAACCAATTGTTGCCTGGTATCCCACATGGAGCAGGATTATGGGCCTCATTACACGGAAGGCGGTAAGGGTTAACGGTCACTGTTAACCCTTACCGCCTTACGAAGAGGTCCCTTTGCGGGTAGGTACCTTAACGCCTGCTATTTAGCAGGCATTAAAAACCAACCCGCAAAGGGACCAGGGTGCTAATTACGGTACCGCAATTTGCGGCACCGTAATTAGCGCCTTCCCCATTCCCATAGAGCCCTATGGGGCAAAAATGGGAATGGGGAAGGGCAATGGGGTAAGGGGGAATTACTGCCCCACCAACCTTGGAATAGGGCGGTAATTCCCCTTTCCACCAAGGCGGTGCTGGTATTTTACCGGCATGCACCAAGGTGCTAATAGCACCTTGGTCCTCCACCTACCGTGTAATGAGGCCCGTATACAGCCCGCCCAATGGAAAGTGCAAACTTGGACCCTATACATGATCTCATATGTGATGAGTTAGGCCCTTATAATGTACTGTCATGTCTTGTGGAATCAGAACATTCCCATGCAGCAGAGTCCTTTGCTGATATTTGTATTCTGTGATTTTAAACCTTGTTACCTTTGCAAAACTATCTCCTGGTTTATTTCTCTAGAGGGTTGTATTCACTCTGGAGTGTGCGTAAAAAGGGACTTGCCTTCACCGGTTCATTGAGGAGATGTAACCTGTTGTGTATTGTGTACGTACATAAGTTGCAAGGGTTTAGTAGTTTCAGAATAGTACACTTCCTTGCATACATAGTTTGATGGAAACTGCCCTCACATATTGAATTACTACTGTAACACATGAATACAGCTTCTGATCAACACGGTATGTAAAAACATCGTTAAAGGAAGACCTTACAGCAAATGTCCATCAAAGTGGCAGCTGGTGAATTCTTTAACTGGAGGGGCATCTGTATTTGTCCCTGATACGGCCGAGCGACCGAGCATAGTGAGGGGACCCGACACCACTCCTGGGAGTTTGGGGGGGATTCTGAGGGGAGGGGGTTCTTAACCCGAGAATTCTTTTTAAATAATGGGTGAAAATGGTGCATTTTAGATCATACTTTTTAGAAAAATTGGGTAACAAGCCAAACCATTTGCAATTGGTTTTTGTAGGGTAACTCATGAAGAAAATGCAAGCGTTGCAAGTCACCAACAGTGCACAGGAGCATTTCTCCAACACATTTTCATGATACTTTTTCCCACAATATGTGCCAGTATAAAACATGTTCTCACTGGCTTTCCATGCTGACTGCAACATTATAGCCTATTATTTATTATTCACCATATAAGAGCATACTCATGTTTGCTTTGTGCATAATGCCGGTTATGATACTATAAGAAAACATGTCCATGTTTGTTCTGCCAATATATGGCAGTATGCCCACATAAGAACATACTCCAGTTGGCTTTACCATTAAAAATGCCAAAATGCATTAAAAAGGCATGCCAAAGTATGAAAACATGTCCAAACTCAATGCACTAAAATGCCAGTTGAGCTACACAATAACACTCATCATGCTTGCTTTATCAAAGATAGCCAATACAAAATGTCATACAGCAATAAGAAATGGCTAGACTAAGTGCAAAATAGTGATGGTCTTGCTTCATAATAACACTTATCATGCTTGCTTTACCAACAATGCCAATGCAAAATTCCAAACTGCAACACAAAATGACTGAACTGGCTGCATTGAAATGCGAGTCTAACTACATAATAACACTTATGCTTGTTTTACCAAAGATGCCTAATACAAAATGTCATGCCACAGTAAGAATAATACCACTGATACTGATTGCTTTATCAAAGATGCCCAGTACAAAATGTCCTGCCTCAGTAAGAAATGGCTAGAATGGTTGCATAAAGATGCCAGTGTTGCAGCATAATGACTCTTATCATGCTTGCTTTATCAACCATGTGCAGTAGAAAATGTCATGCCTGCTCCATGGTGTGCCAGCGCCTGGCAGTCAGACATAATCACAATAATGATGAATGTAATTATGTGTGATTGTGATGTTCTGGGGGAACTGGGGTTAGGAATTAATTTTTTACTGCCCATCTATCATTGATGTCCAGTAAAAAATGACACACAGTCCCTTGGGTCCTGAGTTCCTTGCACATGCACACATTTAATGTAGTTAGATGTGTATGCCAGGCACTGGTGTACCAGGGGGCGGGGATGGTGTTTTCTACTGGACATATATCATAGATGTCCAGTAAGAAAATACCATGCCTATCCCCTGGGCCTCACAACGCCAAACACACACACACAGACACACACGCACACAATCAAAGTGATTAGGTGTGTATGGAAGGCACTGGGGGTCAAGGGGGCAGGTATGGTATTTTTTACTGAACATCTATCATAGATGTCCAATAAATAAATACTGTGCCTGTCCCATGGGTCTCACAGCGCCAAACAAACACCCACAATCAAAGTTATTATGTGTGTATGCAATGCACTTGGGGGCCAGGGAGGCAGGTGTGGTATTTTTTACTGGGCATCTATCATAGATGTCCAGTAAAATAATACCATCCTTGTCCCCTGGGCACCACAGCACCTCAGACAGAGAGCTGATTTTGGCCGGTAGGGAGGGGGTTTGTACAACTAAGGCATTTTTAAGATGCCTTAGTTGTACAAACCTCCTACCCCTGCTCGCCAAAATCATCTCGGACCAGCAAAAACACACACACACTTACACAACATACACACAGCAAGCACTTGCTGTCTCATTCACAGTCATGGGCACTCATCATGCACTCACTCACAACACAAGCATACATGCATCCATACACATATTTAAATAATAAATCAACTTACAAACACACACATTTACACACCATACACACACTACCTACACACAGCAATCACTCTTTCATTCACACGAACATCTATCATGCGCTCATTCAAAACACAAGCATACACGCATCCATGCACATATTAAAATAAATAAATGAACATACAAACGCACAAATTTAGACAACGTAGGCACTCATTCATTCACACAAGCACCCATCATGCACTCACTCATAACACAAGCATACATGCATTGATGCTCATATTTAAAATTTAAATACTAACTAAACAAACATACAAACACACACATTTACACAACATACACACAGAAAGTACATACACCCACATCCATCATCATACATTCACCTAAAAACACAAGCATGCATGCATCCATACACATAATTTAAATTTTAAAAAATGAACATCAACAAACTTACCTTCTGCAGTGGGTCCCAAGGTTCCAGTGCTGCAACCCTCTGCAGGCATGAATAGGAATCAGGAAGTGTCCTGGTCCCAGCACATGCGTGCAAGGGGCCTGAGCGTTGGTCTGGAGATGCCCCACTCCAGCCTGCTCTATCGATATGTGCAAGGAGGTGTGGTAACACCGCCTTGCACATACAGACGTGCAGTTCCCCAGCCAGCATTTCAAATGAGCTATGCATGGCTGGGGAAGCAAATGCCCCTAGCCTTGCATGGCTCATTGCGTTTGCGTGGCTGGGGAAAATTCACCTGTGAAAGGAACACATAGTTTCCCTTTCACAGTTACAAGCACTCCCTCAGCTGAAAAAAACTGCCCAGGGAGTGCTCGTATTTTACTAGGCTGGCACTGCCATAATGGGTGAGAGGGGGCCAAGACCTGGTGGGTCGACGCCCCCTCACCCATTATGGGCGAGCCAACCCTGGTCCATCATCATGGAGAACAAGGATAAAAGGGTACACAGGGATCATATAAAGAGGATTGAGAAATACACTTTTACCAATAGATAATGGCAGTGAAGGTGACCTCTCTTGCCCACTGACTTCCCAGAATCATCCCAAGATGGGACAGCACACAGTCTTTGACAGAGAAGAAATCAGTCAGTGGATAGAAATAAGTATACAAATGAGATAGCTTTACAGACACACTACAGGCACCTACTGCTTGTTACAATGAGGTTAAAGTACGACCTGAGTTGTAGATCCATAAATGTACTAGTACACCAGGAACAGGCTGTAGGGGGCACAGTGGGACTGAGGTAGAAATGCTGGGGTGGTAGGTGGGCTGCAGAGTAAATGAAGAGGGGGAGATGCACTGTATGTCATTGGAGTGATCCAGCTAGCCGACAACACAACCTCTTCAGGAAGTGCGCTAAGGACATGGGAGAGGCAGGACATGTAGGACAAGGCTGGGACCTGTGCGGCTGATTGAGAATAGGATGGAGGTAGCTGTCGGAGCGGCAGAAAAGGAGGAAGATGGAAGCTGCATGGTGCAGGCATGGCTGGGCACTTGAACAGAGAAAGTAACGATGTGCAAGCAGTCTCCAAACTGTACTGGTCAATAAGTGACCAATGAGATTACAGGTCCAGCCAAGCAGAAGCAATAATAGGTACAGAGTGCCTGGAGACTGTCCCTCAGGGTGGTAGCGGAGTGTGCTATAAATCAACATAACATAACTTTCTCAACCACACAGAAACAACTAAAAGGCTTGCAGAAGTTGCCAGTGTAGCATATGGCTCATAGTTGCAAACCTTGATGGCTCCCCAAATACACCATGTACTGAGGTACTGTGCCACGGGATTTTGGTCCTGGAGAGAACTTGTGCACAAGTATCTCTAGAACCTGCTGGAAAG
Source organism: Ambystoma mexicanum (assembly GCF_040938575.1). NCBI lineage: Eukaryota > Metazoa > Chordata > Amphibia > Caudata > Ambystomatidae > Ambystoma > Ambystoma mexicanum. The sequence continues at coordinate 458,959,195 of NC_090928.1, forward strand.
TATCCTCTGAAAGCTGTGAGGCTCAAGAGCATAGGAATTGCCTGGTAAATCCTCAAGTATGAGGGGGTCACCCCCCTAGCCCCCTGGCCGCTGTTACGTAACGTCCAAACAAGACCATCAATGTTTTGAAGCAGCCCATGCACCCTGCATTTTAGTACGGAAAAGTGTAAGAGCAGTCTCTAGGGTCTTAAATAACTTGCGTCAGATTACATAACATTTACACCATTGCTGAAAATCATGCAAACTTACTTATCACCAGTTTTGCTACTTTTGGAATACAGAAGTGAACAAATCGGTTTAGCCCCTAACCCTACCTGGTAAGTTTTGCAATGGACTTAAATAATCTTTCCCATTTTTACTGCCAAGCTTGATAGACAAAGCTTGCTCCAAATGTAGCTGAGACCCTGTTGCATAGCATTGAGCCAAGGCAAGACAACGGAGAACATAAACTGACAAGCCATTTGTATTCTGTGCATAAAGGAACGCAATACTAAATGATTGTTTACATTTCCAGTGTGAAAGATGGGCCTATGATGCAAAACATATTTCTCCATGTCACGCAGCAAACATAGTGCAGCAGTGAGACTGCTTCATTTTTTTCCAACGTGACAAAATCGGATGGAAAATGGACTGGGGAACCCCCCCCCCCCTCTCCCCCCCCTCCCATAGCTTCTTTCCGCCGTACAACACAGAGCAAACGAATACAAGTCATTTTGCTACACTTTGACCATTGCTGCAAATGTTTTAAATAATCTGGGTTCAGATGTAATTACATCACGAGTAATTGGTATTCTATTCCTCAACCTCTGAAACAAAAAAAGTCCTCTTTACCATCGTGGCATTTGAATCTGTGGGATGCAGGCTATACAAATGCAGCAGGTGGCAGAACCCACTAAGCAACCTCGAAGCATTGCCAGTTTAGCAGCCTATCGCCCTCAGATTGAGGAAGATATACTAGAAGTGTCCTTATTGGACTAAAAAGCAAAGCGGAAGTGAGCTAAAAATCATTTCCCGTATGTGAATGAGTACATTCCGCTCTGTACGCACGCACGTTTTGCTCACAGCCTGTACTCTAAGACTGAAAAATGGCTGTGTTCATTCTAGACATCAACAATCTTTCCGGCAGCCCCTCTGGGACCCATCAGCATAGGGTACATGACTGCATAGACTAATGGTCGGCACTGGTAATCAGTGCTCATTTGCAACAGTTTATCTTTCCCAAAGGGACAATGATACAACAGACTTTCACTCTGTGCCAAGCCAAAGCTGGGCACCCTGCCCACGGCCATCTACTTCCATCTGACTTATTGTCTGATGTGTGATTTGCTCCTCTTCGATGCTGTTGCAGATCTATGCAACCTCTTCTCGTGGGTCGCTACCCTTTGCACAATCGCAAAAACATATTCGCTCCAATGTGCCACTTTATACATTGATGGCCTGCTGCTACCTCTGGGTCTCTTTGCTTATGGCTGGCCTAAGAGATGGCAACAATAGTTTGCAATGATTTACTGACAACTTGAAAAGCAGCTACATTTTGTTTGGACAAATGGTTTTTGTTTGTTGGTCATCCACTTACAGGAGGGTCTTTGATATCATTCAGCACTCACATCAGTGGAGATAGCAATATTGCATGGAGAGTGATATCCTCTCCCGAGAAGGCTAAAACAAATGAGTACTATTCATTTTCTTATTTTATTTGTTTAAAGAGCGGACCTTGAGAGCAGCAGAGCACTGTACAGAGTGTGGTGGCCAGCATTTGGGCTGGCATCTATTAACAGTTGCGCAGTACTGTGAGTTGAGGTCCATGTGTCGGTATGTGTGTCCATTGTAATTAGTCACTGGTCAGGCATAACTACTAATATTGGGGCTCTAAGGAACATGTGCTGTGACAATCAAAACATACCAGAACACGGTTTCCACAAAAGCCGGAAATGCATTGGCCTCAAAGGAGTTGCATTGGCTACATGCATGCATCATGCTCAAGACATCCTGCATCATACACAGAGCAGTAACAATCAAAAAAGGACTTGGCGTGTCTGCAAAACTCACCATCTCTGGAGGCCAATGTGCCATCAGAAGACTGGAAACAAAGATTTGGAAGAAGGAAAACACTAGAAAATGGGTCTTTTCCTGCTATGTATGCTGTACATGGAACACATAACCATCTCTGATAATGACCCCCCTCAACTCTACACTTCTGGGTAGACCTAAATACTGTAAGCTGCCAAGCACATCTCGCCATTTGCTGATTGTGCCACTACACCCTACTTCTCTCCCTCAGGCGCTCTACTACCCTTGCACCTTAAATGTAACCCTCAGGCGTGTCCAATATACTCTGCATTCAGCAGCGTCCCAGCTAGGTTTGCTCTATATAAATCAAATATATGCATACCTACCACTAGATTACTCTCTGGCATGCCTGGAACAGACAGGTATTGACATATTGGCTGGCATAATTATGAACAGTTTAGAACTGTTTGTGAACAAGTGTGATTCATTTTGATTCCCCAAAATGGATTTCGACAGAGGACTATTGCATTTTCAGTAGTCAGCAGGCCAGCCTATTTCTAACATTCTTTAACGCTTATGCCCAGTAAAGGAATAGTTATCAGGTAGCACACTGAAACCATGTAGATTTTTCCTTTGGTACAGAGGGATTCATGGCAGGTTGTGACCAATTTCTGCCAACATGTGCCTTGACAACGGTTTCACTACAAGCCATAGAATCTTAATAATAGCAAACAGGACTGTTGCGCTAAATGAAGATACCTAATTAGGTGAATTCCAATGATGAACAGCCAATTGATCCTACTTTGCTGATTGCGGTTCTACGGATGTCCCCAAACGTTGGACAATATCGAAATTCTCTATACAATGATTTAGACTCAACTGTTGCTCCATGTTGCCCAGTATTCCTTTCTAGTTCATTGTTAAACAGCCACTCCCCTTTGCATGTGCAAGCTTAGTGATGCTTAAAGGAGTGGCCAGAACAGCATCCAGACAATAAAAGAGAAACTCTCCTCTTCATCTCAATTGCTTTTGAGTTGCCCTATTCTAGCAGGGTACATCTATGTACTATAGTTGAACACTTAAATTCATCATCTCCTGCCACGGCTATGAACCTGCTCATAGAACTATATTGCCCAGGATTGTTAACTGGCTGGGCACCAGACTGGCACTATCTTTTTCAAGCTCAGAAGTAGAGATTCTCAGAACCGAGCATGAGAAATCAGCCAAGCATTGAAAGGGACCTGCCACCTCATGACCCATTCATGAACACCTTCACAGGGTCCTGGCCATGAAAGAAAAACACTCACTTTCCACATAGCCTGTCTCATATGAAGATATTTATCAACCATCTAACAGTTCCTGTTCAACAAAAATCAAGATAAGGTTAGTACATAGACTAAACTGTAGAACAATGCTTGTGAGGATTAATAATAGAAGAACACATTGTTTCCCCTCACATATGTGACAGTGAAAAGTAATATTCCTCATCCAGCAGACAATATTGAGAAAATCTGCAGATTCCAGACAAAAGGAATGAGTACTGAAGCTATAGCCCACGTCCATGTGCACTAACATTCAGGCCAGTGACCCAAATGGCAGAATAACGACTCCCTAAACAAGCACTACACAACCTTTGTTTTTATATGGTATCACCTTTTAATATAACAATGTGCTTCTGTTTGTCTTGTAGGGTCAAGCTGTTATTTTTTTTTTGTTTATTAAGTCATCATGTTAAGAAATATTTGTCCTGAAGAAGGCCTGATAAACACCATTCAGTACATGTTAGGGATAACGCCAAAAAGACACATGGGGCTGAAACATATGTCAAACATACTTGAGGCCTCGTTGAAGAGCCTTAACCACCTATAAGGCCAAACCTAAAGGGCCTCTGACAACATTCTATATAATGTTTGTTCATATGACTATGTTTTCTTGTGTCACTATCTGTAAATAGGAAGTGTCTTGAAAAATAAGGCTTCTGCAGTTTTTCATTCGTTGTGATCAATTAGAAAACATTGCACACGTTGTACAAGAATCATAGTCACGTACTAACCCCACTACAGATATTTTTTAACGTATATGAAAAAAATAAGTGAAACCGTGTTTTCTGCTTGCAATTTATGACCAAAGAAACTGTTTTTTATTTTTATTTTGAAAACCCTGTTTTAAGAATTGAATAAAATATGCTGTGGAATATAGGTGCTTGTTGCATTACAGTGTCAACATAATAATTATACACAGTATTAAGACATTGGCCCATACCAATAGTGTGGACTTGAGGGAGGGTTAAGCAGTTCACTCACCTGGTCTACTTAAAAAATGTGTGCCACAGTAAATGTTATGGTGTGCCTGTCATGTCAAAGTATTAATTGACTTTGTGATTCAAAAATAACTTTGTGAATCATAACATCTAGTGGTGCTGCTGCCCTGCTCCCTGTTTCTCAATAGAGCTGTGGGTCAGTGTAAATATAATGCAAACATATCTGACATGCATGTAACAGCATAAACTGCACAATGTAAGGATGGAAGTGAACACATTTTTCTGCCTGGAAATTACTCCACAAATATTTTTTAAAAACAGGACGTTAGGTGATACAGTAGCGTTCTACCCGTTTTCTATAGGCTAGATGGTTACGTTTCACTCTGAACTAAAAATATAACATTGCTCCCTAGATAGTAAAACTACTTTTTTCCTCACCAGCTTTTAGTACGGAGAGCGAGAGGATAAGTAAAGAATCCCCTCTGACATATTGATGGACCTGTCCATTCCTCTGGTTATTACAACCAATCGTAACTAGCAATTTGAAGGCTGTTACAATTATCTAACCTAATGTTACCAAAAGCACCTACCATCAAGACCTAGGGCCTCATTACTAGTCCGGCGGTAACCGCGGCGGTAAAACCGCCCAGTTACCGCCGGACTCGTATTACCATTCTGCCTCCGTGATTCCCGGGATTACCGGGGCATTACAACCCCGGTTGTCCGGGAATCACGGAGGCGGAATGGTGTTAATCCCCATTCCCATCGAGTCCTATGGGACTCGATGGGAATGGGGATCATGGAAACACCGGCAGCATCTCGTAATGCTGCCGGTGTTTCCTCGTCCGCCTGCAGGCGGGCGGTGTTAAACCCGCCAGGTCAGACCTGGCGGGAACATCACCTCCCGCCTGCAGGAGTCGGGATCAGGCGGTCCGGAAACAACGGTGGCGGCGGGTTTACCACCACCGTTATTTCTGGACCGCTTGAGTTATAATGAGGCCCCTAGTCAGCGTTTAGCATTTCGAAAAGGAGAGGTTTATGTAGCCAGTCTTAAGATCATTTGGAGTATTTTACCTTGACCACGTTTTCAAATAACACAATAGCGTCAAATAACACCTTTGAATTCGAAGCATGCCATCACATTATTATTATCATTATTAGGCATTTTTATAATGCACATCATGCCTGCAGGCCTCAGTGCACAGAAGAATAGAAGCAGAAGAAAGGAAATCAGTCCAGAAAAGACACCAAAAGAAAAGAAAGCTAATCATTAGAATTAAAAAGAAAGGTCTTTATAGATTTTTTAAATTGCGGAAAGTCTCAACATGTCCTACGTTCCTAGAATTCCACAGATGAGGAGCAACTGCACCGAGGGTAGTGCCTCCAAAGTGCTCAAGCTTATAGCGTGGTTGAAAGAGTTTGTTGGAACAGTTTGAACGAAGAAAGCGAGTAATGGGAGCTTGCTGTAGCCTCTTCGACAAGTATCCAGGGACATTGTTCGCCAGGCATTTGTGGGTCAGTGTAAGCAGCGGGAAGGAGTTGCGTTGCTTAAAAGGGGAGCCAATGCAGAGATATACGGGCATGGATAATGTGGTCCGTTCTGGCAAGGCTGCTTACTGCTCTTACAGCGTTGTTTAAAGCTACCTGTAAAGTAGTAATATTGGATTTGGAAGTGTTAGCAAGAAGGCTATTGCAGTAATCTATTTTAAAATTAACAAGAGCAGTTGCAAGTGAGGTAGTATTAGACTCAGAAAGATAAGGCTTAATGGGCCTCATTACGAGTTTGGAGGCAGCCATGGAGCTGTTAGCTCCATGGCTGCCTCCCAACCGGGCTCCATTATCGGGTTCCTGCAATGGGGACTTACTGGGTCATTCCAACATAGGAGGACCGGGTAAGTCCTCCTTGCAGGAACCATTCCCCATTCCCAGATGAACCCCCATAGGGCTCAATGGGAATGGGGAGGGAGGTAACAACGGGCACATTACAAGTGTCCCGTTGTTACCTCTCTCTTCCCCTCGCGGGACCCAGAAAAGACGTCTGGTTTTACCAGACGTCTGATCCGGGTCCCACAAAGGGAACCTCGTAATCAGTGCTCCCGTATTGAACGGGAACGGTCCCGTACTGGCCCCCTTCATTCCGTTAGCGCAAGGGTCGTAATGAGGCCCAATGTGTTAATAAGACTTGTGGTATAAGCACAGGAACCTTTAACCTGCCTAACATGTTTTTTCATATTCAGGTTTCAGTCCAGGTAGACACCAAGGGCCTCATTACGAGAACAATGGTAGCCATGGAGCTATTAGCTCCATGGCTGCCACCGTTCCGGGCTCCATTTCCGGGTTCCTGCAATGGGGACTTACCGGGTTACTCCGAGATAGGAGGACCCGGTAAGTCCTCCATGCAGGAACCCTTCCCCATTCCCATTTGAGCCCCTATAGGGCTCAATTGGAATGAGGAGGGAGGTAATAACGGGCAGATTACATCTGGCCTGTTATTGCCTCCCTCTTCCCCTCACAGGATTCGGAAAGCACGCCTGGTTTTACCAGGCGTGGGATCCGGGTCCCAGAATGGGAAGCTTGTAATCGGCGCTCCTGGACTGAAGGGGGCCGTTGCTGTACCGGCCCCCTTCAATCCGGGAGTGCCAGGGTCGTAATGAGGCCCCAAGTGTCTTCCCCTATGGGCCAGTTTTTATCAAACAATCAGCAATTTTAAAATGGGAATATGGCGAGTCAAGTTTTAATAAACGTTGACTGGACCCTGCAAGCATAATTTCAGTCTTGCTACAATTAAGCGCAAGAGAGTTGGTATTCATTAATTTTTCAATCAGATCAAAAGGTCTGGTAATAGTTTTCAATTCCCTGTCAGTCTAAAAAAATCTGAGTATCGTCGGCGAAATTGGGGTAACTTATGCCAACACTGTCCAGAAGATAAAAGAGGACAAATTAACACATTGAATAAGGGGTACAATGTTCACACGTTTTTGGCCTAAAAATCTAATTGGTAGATATGGGGGCTGGGTAAATGCATATAAGGGGTAGGGGTGGTGGGAGGATAGAGAATGCATAAAAGTGAAGGGGGTTGGGAGGTATCCTCCCCAAATAAAAAAAAAGAGATTTGCTGATTTATTTCAGCGTACATATTTTGGCAAAAACTTTGCGAAAATAAATCCGGGGATGAATGAAAATAGAACCCCTGAGGGATGCCACAGGTCAAGAGTTCCAGAGGCGATTGTAGGCCAACCGAAGAGGCACAAGCAGATCTGGGTCCTAAGAAAGAGCCCAGCCACAGTAATGCAGGTTTGGAACAGTTACAGATAGCATCCAACCTCTCGAGAAGTAACGAATGATCAACCAAGTCAAAGGCTGCAGATAGGTTAAGTAACATCAATAGAGCCACATGTCCTGAGTCCTCGATGTTAGTGAGGTTAGCCTTCTTGTCAAGCATGGCGTGTCCATGCCATGCATGGCTCGAAAGCCAGATTGTAAAGTGCCAGAAGACTAAAGCTCTCAATGTGGCTCTGGAACTGTAAATATGTAACTCTATTTTGCAGATGCTGGGTGTCCTTTTTTAGTATTGAAGTAATCCAAACATTCTTCAGTGAAGAAGGGACAATTGAAGTAACAAAATAGGAGTTAAATATAGTGATTATAAGAGGAGCCAAACAGTCAGCCTTCTCCATAATAATACCAGGGGGAAAGATATCATCAAGGCAGGATGAGGGATTAAGATTTTCAACTTCAGCTAAGCATCCCAGCCTCAGCTATTTCCCTAAAGTTAAACTCAGAAGGTGTAGTAACGTTTGTGCACAAGATAGTCTTAGTTTTGAGATTGGTGGTTACAGGTTGTTCCAATTTTTATTGATAAGTTGTAATTTTTTCTCGATGAGTAGTCAGCTTCATATTGAAGCCACGTGGATATCAGTACACCAGATATCACTCTTCACAATTGATGTGTAAGAGCTGTGTTTCCCTTCAAATTCCTTAAGTATGATAAAAGTTATTTTTGAGAGGATTTAGCAGAATGAATCCGGTTTCCATAGTGGTCACGTTTAGCAGCCACAACTGCATCTTTGTAGGGAGTAGCTGCAATTCGATAAGATAAAAGATTAGCCGGGGTAGGACATTTCTGCCAGACCCTTTCATTTTGTCTCTTTGCATTGATCTTCAAGGGTTTCAGTCAAATTGAAGTAAGTAAAATGATTCATCGTTGGGCGTGCAAGTTCACAGAATGCTTCAGAAGTAATCTTATGAGTATTCCTCACAACAGTCTTTTCTCTAGGATTTGTATCAACCTTTGCCGGTTTTGTAGGTAATAGAAGGGAAAAGGTATTCAAATAACGATCAGACCATGGACACCTAGAAATATTCATACAATCAGGAAGAAGGCTGTGCGAAAGAACCCTGTCTAAAATGTGTCCCTCTCTAGGAGTAGGGCACTTAACATGCTAGAGAAAGCCATTAGCCTTGAAGGTCTCAAGATGAGAATTAGCCTCATGATCGTCCTCATGGGAGGCCCAAAAATTAAAATCACCTAGAATAATGACATATGAGGAAGACTCCATGAAGTCAACAATAAGCATCATAAGTTGTTCTTCAAAGAGGGGGTAGCCACAGAAGGGTGAAAGAGAACATGAATATATATGGTAGTGTTTTTATCTAAGCATAGCTTAATACGGGTGTACTGGCACTCGCTAATTTGCAAAGGTGAGCACATGTAGATAGACCGCAAATCTCTGACAATGACTGCTGTATCACCACCCCTACCTTGTGGGCGATCTGTTCCAAAAATGCAAAATCCATTGGGCAGTGCAAGAGATGCAGCGTGATTGGATGCATCAGAAAGCCTGGTTTCGGTAAGTCAGATCATGTGAAGATTCTGACTCGTTTTTAGTGAGTATGGTGCTATAGGCAAGGTCTTGGCAGTATAGTTCAGGACATTAGAAGTGGAAAGAGGACAAAGTGGGGTACAGTCAGTATTAACTTCAGAACTGTTAATAGATGTTAAAGGTAAGGTGTAATCAGGTTCAGCAGGCAGTAAATGCTTCACCGATAAATCAAAGTTGTTTTGACTTAAAGCAGAGCTTAAGCTTAAGGCAGTGTTAGTCCGAGTATTTTTCTTTGTGATTTTTGTAGCAACACAATCATCAGAGTAGAGCTCAGAATCAACAGTTGTAATCAGTCAGTCAGGGCGGGCCGACAGTCAAGGACGAAATGAAACGCTGTAGAGTCTTGTTAACACGTGTGTTTAAGAAACATATTAATAGGCAGTAAGTCTAAGTTGATTCTTGCAATCGCAATAGCTTTGATAGCCTGCATGTTTGGGAGACGTGCAGGTTCAGAGATTCGTGAGGCAGCGGAATGGGAGGCAAAAGCACAACCCGCACAGACGGCACAGACCGCCTACCCTTTCACGCACCGGTGCTCATGCGCCTGGTAAGCAAATAAGTAGTCAGGGTGACTACAAGAATAAAGGGCTATATAGTTAGCAGACTAGCAGGCAATCTGAAAGGTCTAAAGGGGTAAATGGGATCAAAACAACAAAGTGATCAAACCTAACGTTATTAAAATTAGACTTTCACTAAAATGCATGTCGGTAGTGATTAGTTCAGTTTAGTTTAGTTTAGTTTAGTTTAGTTTAGTTTAGTTTATTTGTTTAGGGCGGCCGAACCCTGGGGTAACTGGGCGCGTTGTCTTAGGATCAGCAGTGTTACATAAAGTTGCACATACATGATATAACATAGGATGGTACAGAACAATAGTTTGTGTGAAGGACCAGGTCACAGAGTGGTCCATGAAAAAAAATATATTGGCTACAAAGGTACATGTAATCTGACTTGTGATACATCTTAGATCATAGAAGCTTTAAATGTAGAGAGCTCAAGGCGCAGGATTTGGCTGAATGCAGTTAACAGTCTATTGCTGAGATGTGAGTAGTTCCTTTATCTTAGCTCGGAACGACCAGAATGATGTGTCAGCTCTAATTGTCATAGGTAAGGCATTCCAGGATTTGGCTGCTAGCACGGGAAAGCTGGCTCCCCCAGCTGTTTTCAGGTTGAACCTTGGTACGTTGAGTTGGTGTAGGTATGGGGATCTGGTTGGTCTGAAGGAGTTAGAGAAAATAGGAGCAAGGGAGAGTCAGAGGATATAATGCATACGATACTGCTACCAAACTCAAGGAGCTCACATATATATGGCTTTTGTACCGGCCCAAACTGCCAAGCCTCTCACGCGACAGTGCTCACATGCCTAGTTAGCAAATAAGTAGTCAGGTTGACTACAATAATAATGGGATATGTAGTTCGCAGGCAAGTAGGCAGCACTAAGGCAATCTGTAAGGGCTAAAAGGGTAAATATGATCAACACAGCAACGTGATAAAACCTAAAACATGTTTTATTAAGTATTTGTTTTCTTTTGAAATGTTATGATAGACAGAACTGTGAACCAATAGCTGCCCCTCATGGCATTTAGTAGACAGTATTTTGAATACAGACTCCTCCTTGAATGAAATGCAAGAACTCGGCATGAAGAAGCAAGCATTTACTGGTTCTTGCTTGAAGAATGCTTGGGAATTAGGCAGGTCCATATGCACATCTGATATTCTACTGGTTCCCATGGTTAGAAATCAGACTGGTGTAGATACAGGTGAAAGCCTCATAGCACATTGACAACCGTTGCTAAATTGGCATTGCTACACCACAGTTTTAAATTAATTATGCATGTCTGTAAGTAAGAAACAGTTAAACCTTGCAAATGATTAATGGCTAGCAGGGCTGTGGGAATGATTTTAATATTCTACTGTTGCTTGTGGTAGAAGCCAATTCCTTTCCCTCTTCCTTCAAACTTAAGCCTCATTGCATGTTTGGTGGTATCCTGGGGTAAATCCGCGGGGATACCACCAAACGGAATTACCATTTCCACAACTTGCTCTGCCGAAATTACTGGCAGATTACAAGTGGCGGTAAGTGGCGGTAATCCCCATTCCATTGACTCCATGGGGCATTTGCTGGTATTACACACTGGACATACCTCTCCTGTCAGTTGGCTTGTCTACAGGGGAGGGCCAAGACAGGACACAGTGTGTCTGGAGGGTGCATTCCGGTAAGGTATGTGTAATGCAATGTTTTTCATCATCAACATCATCATTGTCATAATCATAATAATTTAAGTTTATTTTGGATATGATCATATCCATAAAACACAAGTACAAATGGTAAATGTTATTACGTGGCTACACTGGCCTACATTGGCAGTCTAGCCATATAATAACACTTATCACTGGTGTGATACCTCCGTGGTACTAGGTAGACTTTCTTTGTAGCTCTGGTTCCCACCTGGCCCTCTGGGGAAGAGCCCATTCCTCTGAGAAGGTTTCAAGCCTTCCCAGCAAAGAACAAATTGAGCCTCTGGGATTGGACCTAACAAACTGTTGTTAGGGGAACCCAGAAAGAAAGCAATGCACAAACCTAGAGCAGGTGCTGTGGGTCACTGGAAAGCCAGTTGAATAATGGACAAATGCAATGACAAATGTATTTGACAATTATAAATGCATTTCATCAGAGGTCATTATATCAAACCAGATGAACACTTATATGTCTATTTTACAGATTATTCTACCACCAGACCTTTGGTTGTTTACAGTTATATCTTTTTTAGATCATGGGAGCCCATGGTTAAAGCCAGTTCATGGTTTGAATTAATTTATATTCCAGGCGGCTGCTTGACGAGAATGTACATTTTACTTTGTTGCTGCCATGCTGCCACACTACATGGCAGTGGCTGGTCTGTCAGTAGGCAGGGCTTAGTCAAGAAAACACAGGTCCACCATATTATATGTATTATAAATGTGAGGCCTGATTAGCAGAGCTCATTTTCTAAGACAGAGTTGACAGCATCATTTTGTACTACAAAAATACCTGCACAGATGATATTCTATCACACACCTCTACTGGTATCTACTTGACTTTTAAGGTGATGTTGGAAACAAATAGCACCTGGTAAGACCCGCTCTGCCTGGGGGCCAGTGCAGTCTTCAGTTGATGCACTTTGACGAAAACAAAATCCCCTCTCTTCAGAAATTGGCAAGTATCTTTCAGTTTGTTTGGTAATGCCTCTCATACCTTCATGTGCAAAGACTTTATAGAAGAGATCAATTTCTTGCTGTCTGCCATTAGAACATCACTGGCAAGATGTATATTCGGATAAACATCTTTGATAGGCGTAAATGGGGGATGTTGCATAGGACACCTCATAAGCACCACGTGAGAGCTCAAACCAGTTCTCTTGCTCGCAGTGATATGAATGCCGAAATAGTAAAAGGAGCAAGATCTCAGGCTACTTCCGACCTCTTTGTGCACAGACGTTTGCATGTTTAATTTTGAAGTTCCCATTTTCCTCTCCGTTATCCCTGCAGTTTGGGGATTGTGGGTTCAGTATAGTTTTTGTTATATTTGGAGTGCAGCACACAGTTCTTTGACCACCAGCCATTTGAAATGGGCATTTTGGCCATTGCTAATGCTGGCCAGCAGCCCAAATCATGGCACAAAGCTTTTAACAAGGAGTTGAACAACTGTACTGATGATGTCCACCTTCCAGAATGGGTAGCACTCTACCTAACTCGATAATATGTCTATCTGCACTATCTGCTCTTACGCATACTTGTAGTCATTGCATTTTTAGATCTGAAAGAAATCAGCCTGCACATTTTCAGAGGGTCCAAAGGCAATGCTCCTTGGGTTACTTAATCAGCCTTCCCAACATTGTTTGGCTGTCAGATGAGACAATATCTACAATGGAGTTGTTCTGTTACAAATATAAATCTGGTGCATGCCAGTCTTGTTTCAGGGAACTAATCAGACCCCGTATTGTAAATATAGGCCAAGTACAAGAATTGTAACTTTGGGAATACAAGGTAAACATATCCATGCCACCAACGGTTATTAGAGTGGAGGACACAGCACATTCTGGAGCAATACCCTTCCGCTTACTCTGGGACAGTTTCTTGGCTAAGGACAAGAAAGGAAGGGGCGGCACCTCACTCTTTAATCTTAATACATATTTGGTATGAGTGCCATGTATCACTGCCTGTTTAGCAGCAGCATCTGCTAAAGCATTCCTGTGGGAAACCCCAAATGTTTACATTTAATCTACTGCACATTTCATAATCACTAAATGTTTGTATAATAGTATGGCATCTACAGGGGCTACTGGATAATCACAGTTCTTTATAGGGGAATCTGATAACAAGAGAAATCCGTTCTGCTTCCACAATGGACCAATAATACCATGTGCCACACTGAAGGCAGAGCAGGAGTTGGTCTATATGTTAACACTCTGTTTTTCTGCTAATTTACAAACTCTTGTTAGTGCTCTGTGTCGAAGCCAGGGAATTAGTCAAATTGAGCGATTTGCAATAGTCAGGATCAGGACACAGAACACATTTATAAACTTGTCAAGTTCAAAATAATATTTCCCTAAGTCTAACTGCCTAACTATATTCTATGCAAGAAGGTCAACAAGGTGCTTGTCAGGATGTCTGCAAATTAAATATGAGTCATCTGTCCAGAATCATACTCTAACCTATCACTGTCCCTATTTCACAAAAGAAGAAAATAAAATATCAAAACAACCCAGAACATACCAGTCTAAATACCTTGTGGAACTATGGACTTGAGGGGATGGCTGATGGCTTCTCGCCCTAACCTTGTCCCCAGTAATAAGGGTATGTGCCTCTAGCTGCACTTCCAGTGCTTAATTTGTAATAAAATAAGTGCCATGGCCCAAATATTTTCTAGCATGCTTGTGACACCTGCGGACGGGGAGTTCCCCACCATTGCTGCCACCACCCACAGCTGCTACCAACAGTGTCAGCAACTTTAAGGTTAAACTACAGCTTGCACCTGCTCGTTGCGGTTGGTGGATGCTCTGGCTATCATTACTTCATAATCAATCTGATTCTGAGACAATAAGGGCAGGACTCAGGAATAAGTGCCAGAGCTGAGCCCTGCTAAACACCTCCACCAATTAAGCACTGTCTACTTCTGAAAATACAGTTCTTGGGGCGTTTGGAGGTTCTGCAATATATGTAGCACAGATACTACTCGGTCTCTCCCCACTCTAGAGCTATTCTGCTTCTGACTACCCATTATGTGGTATTTGCTGTGCTTCCCCACTCTGGGCTCTTCTCTTTCTCACTCCCAACTATGGGTGTTCACTGTTCCTGAATTCTCTTTCTCACTGGCCACTCTGTGGTGTTTGCTGCCTCTCCCTGCTTTGGTGTTTGTCTCCGTTCCCACTATGTTGCCAGCCTTCCTTTCCATTGGAGCTACCCCGTACCTCTTTGCCATGGGCAGTGCTCCTGTGTAAGGGCATTGGTTCGAGTCAGTTCTCCAGTGGTTATGGAGCCGTTTATGCGGCTTTCCAGCTGGTCTCCACTTCAGCTTTCAGAGGCTCTGCTTGCATGAGTCTGTAGCTTCTCAGTTGTGAGGGATCACTTTTGCGATTTTTCAGCTAGGCACGGTGTCAGTCATCTGGGGTCATCCTGCCACATTCTTGTGGCTTCTCAAGCTGAGCGGAGTCCTTTGCATGAGCTTTCAGCAGGGCTCTGGGTCGGCCTTCCGAGGCCTTGCTGCTTCTTTCTCACAGCTTCTTGGGGCTGCTCTGGCCAACCTTCCGCTGCACCTCTCTGCACTCTGGTGTGCGTCCTGGGTCGAAGTGCTTACACTTGCGTTTTCTCACACGCCCAAGCTGGGCACACCCCCTTGGTCCTGTTTGGCATTGACTAATTCAGCAGGGGCTTCTAAGCCTCCTTCATGATTGGTTGTCCATGGGCCATGCCTCCAGGGGGCTGATTCAATGGTCTCTCCGTGGTTTCTGCAGGAGAATGGGTATAGGTAAGGTCAGAAGCCACGTCAGCCATTACAAAAGGATATGCATGGTTATTGTAAAACCTAGCCCCTAAATACCATACAAAGTGGTATTTATTGGGGAAGGAAGGGTGACATATACCCCTCTTGAGCTCCCTGTCCCCTAAGGCATAGTCACCTCCAGAGGGATGCCTCTTAGCTTACCACAAGGGGAATGTTATGCATAGTGGGCTCACCTCCTGTCCCAAAGGGGGTGGCTTCCACTTGAGAAGAAGTGACTATCTCACTGGAAGCCTCACAGAATACTTTGCTTGCATACTACCTCAAAAAACATTTGAAAAGGAACCAAATTGGATCTGAGATGACTCTGATAACTTGACTACAATGAGGAATGAAACTGCAAGACAATTTCAACATTTGCATAAAATCTAAATCGGTTTAATGTATAGGAAATCTTCTGAGCATATTTCGCTCTCTGGCCCTCATTACGACCTAGGCGGTAAGGGGTTTACGCCGGCGTAAACATCGCCGACCCTTACCGCCTGAGTACGAGTTCCCTTAGCGCCATGGCGGATATAACACCTGCTTTTAGCAGGTGTTAAAATCCATGGCGCTAAGGGACCTTGTTGTTAATTACGCCACCGTAATTTACGGTGGCGTAATTAACGCCTTCCCCACTCCCATTATGCCCTATGGGGCAAAAATGGGAATGGGGAAGGGTAAAATGGGGATTGGGGACTTACCGCCCCGCCAAGGTCGGAATGGGGCGGTAAGTCCGCCAACCACCATGGCGGAATTGCACCCTTAGCGCCATGGACCATGGTGCTAATAGCACCATGGTCCTCCGCCAAGGTCGTAATGAGGGCCTCTGACCTTCTTTGGTACAGAGTCTGATATGTTTGGTCACCCGGGCATGCTACAGAACATGACAGAGCCAATATTTACCCTTAAAAAAGGAAATTGTTCCAGTTCAGAGGCCCTACTGATGGCCATCACATTGACATTCTTCGATATGCCAGTACCCAAACTCCTAGCATTGTATGAACATAACACATAGTACAGTGTTGTGATGGGATTTGCAGAAAAAGCAATGTGTACAATCATTCCAAAGTACAAATAATCTTTGCCCCGTATGCTTTATAAATACTGACCGTAACATCTTATCTCAAATCCTGGAAACGTAGTTCCCCTTTTGAACCATCTCATGACACTAGGGCAATCTTAGAACTTAACATAGACAAAGCCTTTGACCTTGTGGATTGCGACTTTCTCCTTAGCATGCATGTCTTGCGTGATTGATTTGTTCATAAATGAGTGCTTTATACAGGGACATTGGAACAAATGTATCTGTAAATGGTATTTTCACTGCATACTTTCATTTGAATAAAGGGATACACCATGACTACCCCATCTCTCTTTGCTACTTTAACCATCAATCTGTCAGCATATGGTGGAGAAATCGCAATTTATATGCCAAACCCTGAGACCTCGTATTATGGAGTTTATCAGGGAATACTCTACAGTGTTGGGTTATAAGTTAAAAATTCAACAAAGCAGAGTTCTCTTGAATGCTTAGAAATGTAGTGGTGTCCTTTTCAGGAAATTGTTAGAACAGGCAACATCACTGAATAATGCCCCTCGCCTGGATAGATGTCAGTATCTCCCTTCTTCTTAGTTGATGCTCAGTTTGTCTTGGTTTGCAAGATTGGACACCTCAAAGGTGATGGTCCTTCCAATCAGGGGTGTTGCTAGGTCTGGAAAAGATCTGAGGCTATGCTAATTTTGGGACTGTCGGTACTGGGGGCTAGCTAGCCTTTTTGGTTGTAATCCCTGAGCTTCTATCCGGGGCTACAACCAAAAAACATGGCGCTGTAGCCCCCTCAGCCCCACCCCCAGCAACGCCTCTGCTTCCAATCATCCAGCAGTGCGTGGTAATTCTAATTCTATAGCCCTTTATATTTTTCAAAGAATAGACATGACCAGAAAAAACACTGTTGAAGCAAATTTGTAGGACAATATTCCTCTAAATAAGGTCAAAATAAGTAAGACCCTTCAAGATGAAGGTTTTCCAGATTTTGGAACATGTAATTGGGTCCTGATATTTTGGTAGGCAATGCAATGGGAAAATTAATTCAAAGGAGTTCAGACTCTCATGTGGTTTGATCTTGAAATATATTCAATGTTCTTCTTCTAAAAATATTGAATATACACCATTGGCAAGGTTACCCAGTTATAAGGCACAGATGGCAAGTCTTGAGATGTTACTGTGACACTTAGGTTGTCTAGGTGGGTTGTCCACTTTGCTTTTCAGATCAGCTGAGGGAATCCCAGTTCTACAGACAACTAAAAGGCAATGCAATACTGAAATCGACTAAGCCTCTACAAACCAAACAGGAGATCACTAGTTAATGTAATAATTGTATGCAAAATGGGCAGGGCACACATATGTAGGTAGCACCTCTAACTAAATAAACCTCATCCAAACTCTATGTTTTATTCTTCCTAGAGCCTTGATCACTCCAGGTAGTATACAGACTTACAATGTAACCTATTGTGATGCCTCGTTTTTTGTTTCTCTTTCTAACATTCTGTGAGGGAAGCTGGGAGACCATCACACTGACCGATCTCTGTTGGTTGTCCTAATAGGAATTTCCTTCAAATGCATTATGTCTTATTGGAAACACTAAGCTGATTTGTCCCCCCCCTAACTTATGGATGGCCCCCAATACTAGAATTTCTTGGGGCCAGCCAAATCATTAAATGCTGGGGCTTCCATGATAGAATCAGGCAATCATATTATGTTGGCTGCCTGAGTTTGCTATGGTCCCCTCCGGTGAGTGCATATGGTGCTTGGTTGCCCTTAACTGGTGTTTGCAGGTAATCAGGATCCCTGCCATCTTATTCTATGTCTATGATATTCTGTTAAGCTTCTCTTTACAACACAGTTAAATATATTTCTTTATTTCATTCTATTCCTGTAAAAATGTAATCATAGGGTATATCTCTCCCCTAATTCGTTTATGTGCTATGAGCAAAGACAGGAATGGGGGCAAGGTCTTGGGGATCCCCATATAACTCTATGAAGGTCAGCATCAGGGAGCAGTGGCTTCCCCGAAACATTGGACTCCTGTCACACAATTTCCCATTTCCAGATTGGGTCAATATTATGACGTATGTATTTGCGACGCATATAATATCTGCAATATAGACTTGCATTATCCTTTTGATTTGTTGTAGTGAATATTTGTCTGATAGATTACAAGAAAAGACAAAAAACACAAATTTTAAATTGTCATACAGCAATGATATTCCGGGATTCAACTTTGCATTTGGGTCCATAGACTGCACGTGGTTTCAAAAGTGGAAATAATGATTTAATGTTGGCCTAGGTGCCCCTTACCGATCCAAGTTTTCATCTGCCAGTTCATACCTGTCACAAAGCTAAGTGGACACCACAGAAGACACAACTCATGGATGCAGGTCAGCAATATGGTTTATTGTGGATTTTAAAACAAATGTTGGGCAACTCAAATCAAGTCCGGTGGATGAACTAAAAGCAAGATCCTCTTGATTGAATGCCCTTTTTCCCGAAGTGGTTCTCTTTGTCCTTCCGTGGTTTCACTCACAGCCTCCTTGCACACTGCTGTGGCCAATGAGTGGGTAGCATCCCAGAGGTAGAACAAGCAGTACTGCAGAAGTAGCAAGATTTGTTGCAATAGTATCGACAGAGTTAAGGTAAGCCTGTAGGGACTGTTTGCGCTTCAGTAGGAGCTATAATGGTACTCTGGTCCCGGGGCCTGATCCGTCACAAAGTTCCAGATTACTTTCTTCAACATCGAACCAACACCAACTTGTTTCTGTTGACCTGTCAGCGGCCTGTCAGAGGCCTGGAATTTGACCCATGGGCTGTCTGGTTGCTAACCTTGCATACACAAATCAAGACTCTCTTGTTGTAAGGACACACGCTAATCATACAGTGATCCATTCTGCAATAGCAGAGTGCTTAGATACCTAGGGGTTGGGGCGTCAGACAAATAACAAATAACAAAATAAATAACCTACTCACTGTTTTGTCATGTGCTCAATCCTCCTTCCACATGTTCCCGACAAAGATTTGACTTCTGATGTCTTACTGTTTGTTTGGGGCTGTCCCTTTGTCTTCAAGTAACAGCCCATTCTGAACTTCTTACTTTTTATGTGCTGCTGCCATTCTTCTTAACTATCTTTACTTGTTTTTCCTCATTTAAATTCTTCTTCACCAGCTTAACCTTTCTCCTTTCTTCCTTGATGTTTTCCTCCAACTTCCATACTCTCACCACCCGCTTGAAGTTCTCATCCAGCCTCTTCTGTTATCTCCCCTCCTGCTTGATGTTCTTCTTCTCAATTCTTTTTACCTTTAACTCTCTCTTCCTCTCCTCCACCTCCTGCACCCTTGTCTCTATCTTCCCAATCACCTCCTGAACTTTCAGGACCTTCTCTTCCTCCTTTACCTTCAGTGCTCTCTGCACCTCTCTCTTTCCACATCTTCACATGCTGCTACTCCAAACACCCACACTCACTAATGCTTTCTGTAGGCATGTGTAGAATCCTTATCCCTCTGCCTGGGTGGGCTATTGTCTATGGCATGCGTGTGTGTGTAATGATGACTCTGAGCTGGGGACAAGCTATACATTAAATATTTTGGTCCATTCAATCTCTCTGTGCAACTATGGGTTCGACCACACAGCCCATGCCCTCAATAGACTGGTCCTCTATCTTGGAATTGTCACTTGCACATACACGCAATAGGACATGGTGTTCATGTAGGCGTGAGGCTGGCAAGTGTTTAGTTTCTGTTTGTGGCCTATGGTCCCCAAGAGAGCACCACTCCATTGAAAACTCAGGTTGATAATGCATACAGTTTCCTTGTCACTATTCCTCTTCCTATGGTCCACAGGTACACATTTTTATTTTTTATGTTTGCATTTATTTCAGCAGACAAAGCCCAGAGACATCTTGGCGCTAGTTACAGAAAGTGCATAGTATGTTAGAGAAGTGCAAGAGTACTCATATTGCTTGCAGACAGAATAGGTAGTGTATACAAACTAGAGAGACCTCACCTAATGGTGCGGGGGGCTACATCAAAGTACAGGTACAAGTAGGTAAGATGCAACATGATATAGATGTACAGATTGGGAAAACCTCACCTAATGGTGTGGGGGCAACATCAAATGTACAGGTACAATTAGGTCAAATGCAACATAATATAGGACTAAATTAGATTAGTGTTGAGAATTCAAGATAAGGGATAATTGCCCTCATTCCAACCCAGGCGTTAAGGGTTTAACGGCGCCGTCGGCGCCGTTAACCCTTAACACCTGATTTCCACCTAAAAGCAGGCGTTAAGTACCAAGGCACTAAGCGTCCTTGGCGCTAATTACAGCACCGTAATTTACGGTGCCATAATTAGCGCCTTCCCCACTCCCATTATGCCCTATGGGGCAAAAATGGGAATGGGGAAGGGTAAATGAGGATTGGGGATTTACCGCCCCACTCACCTTGGAATGGGGCAGTAAATCGGCCATCCACCATGGTGTAAACAGAGTTTACACCATGGTGGTAAAGTAGGGAATTTACCACCTGGGTTGGAATGACGGCCAATGTCTATAAACTCTGTACTAAAGTTAGTGGAGGGATACCCGCGTCCAAAGAACGATAATAATATGAGACAATCAGATAAGAACACAGACTTGCAAAGCCACTCCTCATGGTGTGAGGGGCTGCATACAGAATACAAGTATGCTGGAGACAGGTAGGCACACATTCTGGTAAAGGTTGCAGAGTTGGTGGGTGGTTACATATACTGAAAAATAGTAAAGGTTAGATCGTGTGGGTGCCAACTACAAAAGTTACAGCGGCGCTGCAGAGTGAGGCACCAGATGGTGTTGGTAGAGTGAGTCTAGGGAGGGTAAATGGAAACCTGTTCTCATAATACAATAAGGCGGCAATGGCTGCTTCTACCCCACGTAAGGACTGATAAAGTGGTCCAGTACTTACAGAAGGGTTCCCATGATGGTCCCTTTCCAAGGGCCCCTGGTGATGTGTGGGGGCATGTAATCCTCTCTACGACACCCCTGAGTCTTCCCCACACACCATCATGGCACATTATATATGTTCCCAGGCAATTTAAAATGGGTGAACATACATGAAACTTTACAAACACAAATTCCCCAGCAATCTGAATTTATTTGTAAAGTTTTTTGGAATTTCATATTTTGGAGAAGTTTTGTAGAGATGCATTAAAGAAATCACGTTTAAACTACTTTTCTCTCAAGTAGCAAAAAACAAAATAGGATGACTTGCACCAACCTTGCCTTAGTAGTTGGCATCTGGGCCAGCTCGATGGTTTGATGGAAAACATCTTATGGAGCGCATAAAATTCTGGCCAACTAAAAAATAAAATTATATCTTGACAGTTGGGTTCAGGGACAGTTTTAAAACACAAAAGCATTGAAATAAAAACTTAAAAATGTACCATTACCATATTATACCATTCGCAATTCTGAATCTACTTTATGTTATATTGAGCATTAATGTTGTTTATATTGGGAGCCCAATTATATGTGAATGTGAAACCTTAAAGTTAGCCATCCAACCTTTCTAGATTTCCACATGTTATTGATAGTTACAACATGTTGTTCACAAATAACAAATGAGGTAATATACCTTTAAAAACTTTTGAAATTCAGTAAACAAAAAAACTTGATTAAAAAGATGATAGGGACACACCACAAAACAACAAAGCCCCACCAAAACCCCATACATTCCCCTGTTGTAATCCCAAAAGCAGCAAGAGCTCAGACACTGCAATACTAAAGCAACCAAAAAACCCTCAAAACAATCGTGATGCCACCTTTGCAAACGCACATCATACACAGATAACCAGAATTCCTAAAAGACATTAGGAAGGAAAGTACTGAAGGAAAACAGTAGCACCCCAGAATGATTAGTCTAAATTTTTATTTGATTACGGGTCTGAGCAAAAGTCATACACAATTAATTGTAAACATTTGTTTCAAGATCTGAATTCCTATTTTAATTAGTACAATATACATCCGGATCCATGCAAGTTGGTAGGTGAGTTAGAATTGCTTTGAAATGGCACTGGCCACGATATCGGTTGCTCTTGGAATCCTAACTGGTATCCATGCGATGTTGAGTTGATGTGAGCTGGAAGCATAGTATTAAATAGGCCAGTCCGAGCCTGGTAGTAGTGCAAGTAGTGCAGGGTTGCAGGTAGTGTTTCCCTGTAAGGCTTACTCCCACTTTCCCCCAACTAACCAACTCCCCTCTAAGATCTCCTACCACCTTGCATGACACACATATAAACCATACAGCGAGCCAACACAAGCATAGATGTTAGCACATCAACACTAACTGAGCCACCACTAAACTCTCCTCTTTAGCCCTGCTGCACACTCCCACATCAGCAGCTAACCAGACCCAAAGTGCTGTAGTCTATCAGATCTTGGATTCTTCCCTATGGATAACATGATCCCAAAACCAAGGAAGTAGCATAATAGGAATGCAAACAAGATCCAAAAAGCTAGGCTACAACAGGTAGACCTAGTGGTCAACCTTTCGAACATGCTCATTACAGAGGACCTCTTGTCAGCTCTAAATAAAGGCTTATCCTTTAGCCCCTCAAGTACAATGGAATATTTCCACACAAAGGTAGACCTTTTCAAATTATGTAGATGTTTGAAACCATACATCTATGCAAACAAGAGGAGACAAGATAAACCCCAATTACCATCATAACTGACAGTAACTCATACAGAGGATACTATATTGCTCCTCAATATACAGGAGGAGCATGATGTATATACAGTAGAGAGCTTTGCAGTAGACTAACACATTCCTATGACTCTATCTGAAGAGACTGCACTGAAACCAAAATCCAAATTCAAACCGATCCTTTCATATGAAAACTTGATAGACCTTTTTTTACAAAGCAATCCCCATGGATCTAACAGAATATTATCTCTTGGGGAAAAAAACCAAGTACAAACACAATTTGACAACCAAAGAGAGGAAAACACTAAATGACTGTCGAAAACATGTAGATGTGATAACCAAAATGGCAGACAAGGGAGGAAAAATAGTGATTATGAACTCCAGTGACTACATAAGAACAGCAGAACTCCATTTAAATGACACCAAATGCTAGGAAAAGCCAGTAACTAATCCTATTCAGAGAGTGATGAAAGAATGGCATATCATGAGCCAAAACTGGTATGATAACGGGATGCTCACAGAGGATTAACACCAATATATGAAAAGCCCATTTCCATTAATGGCAACGATATATTTTATTCCTAAAATTCATAATGAATTCCAAAACTTCCCACCATGCAGACCAATAATCAATGGCATAGGGTCATTAACAGAAATAATTTCTCAATACATCAACCTGCATTTACAACCATTGGCCTCAGGCCTGGCTTCATATATCAGAGATATGAAACATGTCACACAACAACTGGAACTTATATCCTGGGAACCCAACTTCAGATTAGTCACATTGGATGTCATATGCTTATATACCAGTATGTGACATGAGAAGGACATTGAAACAACATAATATTGAATTAAATCTAGATCTATATCATGCAATTCTCAAAACCAAATGATAGCTTGAGATCGGTGGAAAGAAGGCACAGTCATGGGAGCCAAATTCACCCCGCGGATGGGAATCTTCTTATGGGACATTTTGAGACGGAAAGCATGGCAACACTCAGTATTTAGCAATAACAACCAAATAGCCTATTGGGGGCGGTATACTGATGATATTCTCATCATTTGGGATGGAGAAAAATCATCACTTTTACAATATGTCAACTACATGAACACCAATCAATACAATATTCAGTTAACAATGAACGAGACCACAACAAGATTAAGCTTTTTAGATTTGGAACTATATGTAGACAACAATACCATTCAGACAACCCTATACATTAAACCCACATCAGAAAATAGTGTACTCCAAGCGAATAGTAACCATCCAAGTCATACCATTAAAAACATTCCCTTTGGAGAAATTTTGAGAATCAAAAGGAACTGCACGCAGAATGAAGTATTCCTGAAACATGCAGAAACAATGAGTGGCAAATTCAAACAAAGAGGCTATGGAGAGAAAAACTTCAAAACAGCCTTTGAAAAGACCAAACTTAGATCAAGAAAAGAGCTTCTTTCCAATAAAATTGAACAACGTTCTGACAAATCAGCTAAAAAAGTGAGAAAAATCACAACCTATAGTTCTAACACATACAAAGTAGGAAAAATCCTCAAAAAACACTGAGATATTCTGAAACTCAGCCTAGAAATAAGTCAATTCCTTGACTCTGAACCATCAGTAACATACCAAAGAGCTAACATTATAAGTCCATCACACTTTAATCCAAAGCGTAGTTCAACAAGTCTGCAACAAATGTGGAAGCTACAAACCTGGAAACTGTATAAAACATTCACAATCTGAAAATGATATGATATGATAGATTATATATAATGCGCTTAATACCCAGAGGTTTCTAAGCGTGGACCCGGGGATCAAACCTGTGTTGCTCTGTCTCGTCTTGCTTGCAAGGCAAGCACGTTGCTCCTGAGCTATCCTCCCAAGAAATGTTAAAAAAGAAATACAATTACCCAATAGAATCATAAAAAAAAATGTGCAATTCATTAACTGCAATTCAAAGTATGTGATCTATGGAATAAATTGTTTATGCAACAAAATCTATATAGGGAGCACAATACACCCCCTTAAAACTAGAATTATGGAACATCTGAGAGCCATTAAGAACAAGGACCTCAAATACCCTCTAGCTTATAATTTCTTTTCAAATGGAAAACTATGAAGAAAACATCGATCATATCAAATTCTTCAGCATAGAAAAAATTAACATGCCACAAGAGGAGAAAACAAGGAACTGATTTTGAGACAAAAAGAAACATTGTGGATACATATTATGGACACCTGTATCTCTGGCCTGAATTGCCATACAGAAATGAGTCATTATTTATGAGTGTGTGATGCACTAGCATAAGAAAAACCAGCAATGTACCCATGTTACTATTTTGAGCTATGTTTCTTTTGAGTTTTACTACGTAACTATGAAAATGCAATTTGAAACACAATAATTGCTACATTGGGAAATTTTCTACCAAATGGAAATTAGTTAAATATTTTTCAGAAGTAGTAAGAGTTCAAATAATCTTTTAATACCATATGAATCGATTGATATTTTGATAGCTCATCAAGAAAAATAAGACCAATAATATTCAATTATTAAGCCTCTTACTAAAGGCCAAATTAATAGCAAGTATCGTAAAATGTAAGGTTATGATCTTTAATCAAAACCAAGCATACATTTTAGTTGACTCTATCCAGTCATGTTAACCTACAGCCCAACACAAGATGGCCACCACAGCGTGTAAACGTGATGACGCAATCGTAAAAATGAACGCGGTGAAGTCATCATGTGGATACATTTATAGGTGGCCATTTTGAATTCCCATTTAACAACGTGGATGCAAAATGCAGAACCTTTGGACAATCGAATCCAACTTTACACAAGAAAAATCAGTCAGTCATTTCATGAAAACTTGTTACTCTGCATTCTTAGTTATCATGAATATCGTTACAAATCAAGACTCACTGCTATAAAATAGGTATCCTCCTATCCACAGGGCTAATCTCTGTAATTAAGAGAACCCACTGACAAGCAAATTCAGATCCACAAGCCTACCCAGGTTATCAGGTTGAGTCATGTTTATATTTTTCCAGCATTATAAAATGTAGCAAATTAGAATTAAGAGGTACATTCAGTACATATGAGAGCGCAATTGATATATCTAAAATTAAATTAATGTGCTATTTCATTTCTTTATAATTTTGACACTCCCTTTTTTATAATATTTTTATTTTTGTCCCTTTCTTTCTTACTTTTAACTCAGATATAACAGTAGTGAACACTAAAGATTAACCCTCCTGATCAACCACTGAGAACCAAGTTGGGAAACATGTGTAAAGGCTTTTCTCAAAAAAGAGACTTTTTCACACCAAAAAAACACACGATTTCTTTTTAAAAGAAAGGTACTACAACAAATCTGTTTGTCACTGCAAGCCTATAACAAAAGTGATGAACTAATGAATTGAAGAATCAGTGAATAAAACATGATGTTTTGAACAAACCGACAATTTTTTAAAGCAATTTCTTTCTAAACTCCTATGTTGGCGCAACTTGGACAATCCAACCCAAAATATACAATGCCCCCAAATTTCTCTGCCAAATCCATAGAAAGCAGATTGGCACTCAGGAGCCGGGTACTATTGACCTGCACCTATCAACAACACTGGTTTCCCTCCTGCCTTTCCCCCTGTCCCACTAAAGAACTCCACCCTTATTTTGTCTTACAGAGCCAAGCGCAGCAAGGCCACCAATAGTTATAGACTGGTGATATACTAGATCACTTATATTGCATTACATTACATATAAATATAGTGAAAAGAAACACTTTGGTGACATTTCCCTTAAATTAACTTTTGAAATACAGTGAAAATCCATTAGTTAAAGGGATATTATTATTAGATTCCCCTTAATAAAACCATAGAAATTCAACAAAACACATTCTTAGAGGCCTACCACATGACCACAGCCAATACTGTGCCATCCGGGCATGGCCAGCAGCCATATCCATTGGCTGTGTGGAAGAGGCAGGGACTTGAGAACCTTTGAGGATACAGATCTTTTTATCAGACCTGGCAGGTGGCAATGCCTAGCGTCTAGTTCTGACTGGATCACTATTAACATCTGATGTGCCGGCAACCATACCAAATGACTATATTGAAAAGGCAGTGACATTGCCCCTGCTCCGGGGACCCGCGCAGACAAACATGTCCAATGGGGAGGCCTGAAAATGTGCCCAATGTGCATGGCTTGATGTCATGTTCATTGGCTACATTAATTGTGTTACCACCTTTCGAGCTACACAAAGGTCAATTGTGTAAGGTACATGACCACCCCCAATGGGATACTTTCATGGGGGCCCGGGTCAATAGCCCTGCCCTGAGAATTATGTTGCCACTCATTGTGACCACATGCCCAGTGACTACTATGATTAGGACATGGCCTGATCCAGCCCCAATGACAAACCACTCAAGACATAATATGCAGCCATGCACAGTGGCTATTTTGGCCATGGCCAAGCCTTTGGCCCTGCCAGGGAAGCCCTGACCAACTTAATGTGCCCACTGAAAACAACCTGCATCCATGTCCAGTGTCTACTTTGACCAGGGCAGGGTCTTTGTTCAATCCCCAGATCACCAGAGACACCAGATGTAACTATGGCCATTACAAGTGGCTATTATAACCGGAGCAGAACTACTCTCCCATGTGCCCAATGTGCAGGTACTATGGGCATGCTCATTGGATTCTTTGGAGGGTCCCACGGGCCACCCAATGGACCCACTGATAATGGTCTATGGGCATTCACATTAGCAACTTATACAGGTGCAAGGCAAATGGCCCAGCCACTGGAACCCCCGGGCCACCAAATGTTCTCTTTGGGATGTGCCTTCAACCATGAAAAGGATCCCTCAAACCACCTCATATGCCTATTTGCAATGCAATATGGACTTTCGAAATCTGAGAATGTGGTGGAATTCCAGGAAGTTTGGGATTTGGAGATAAACAACTCTGTCAATAATTTTCAGTAGAAATGGTATAGTGGTTGGTCGGAATGGAGTGGTCCAGCTACCCAAGATTCTTTCAGTGAGACAGGAACGTGGCAGGTTTCAAAGGAGTTCATGATGGACACAATGGGGGGAAGCAGGGGTGTGGTGCACAGCTACAAGCTACTGTGGGGGTGAGGGGAAGTTGATTTTGTGGCACTTTTTGTGGCAGAGTATCATGAAAGATATGATATTATCATCCAACCAGGGGCAGGGTTGGTTGGATACAATAGAGCTGTTACAATAATGGTCCAGGAGCCAGTCAAGGGTGCAGACGTTAAGGTGAGAGGGTGACAGAATGAGCTGGGTGCCAGCAAGTGCTGCAGTGCAGCTGACTAGGGCAGAGGCATCAAGATCCGCTGGGCCATTAAAGCCATATCTGAGGTCTCCAAGGATGAGGAGTTGGGAGGTGTTTGTTGGGAGGTGGGTATGAAGGTAGAAGATATGAGATGGATGAGCTCTGTTTCAAAGGTGGCGACCGGACCAGGGGGTTAGTAGATTAGATAGATGGTGATGGTGAAGTTAGGTGAGCAGCGTAGTTTGGCTATGATGGTTTCACAATGTGAGAGGTTGGGAGAGTCTAGGGCATAAAGCACAAGGGAGTCGTTCTAGAGAAAGACAACTCCAACACCTTTTTTGTTGGGTCTGTCATTACACAGTATGGCATAGACAGGGGGGTTGGAGGTGGAAAGTGAGAGGCCGGCAGATGCGGTGAGCCAGGTTTCAGTAACAGCCAGGATGTCAATTTTGTTTTTAATCATAGGATCTTGTATGTCAGTAGCATGTGCTATCATAGATTCTGCATCGATTAGGGTGCAACAGAGGTGGGTGGTGGTGTGGGCATTGGTAGGCAGAGGGCAGCTAAGCAGGGGAGGTTATCTGGGGAGGTGAGCTGGCTCTGGTAGTATTGTGCTCCCAGCTGGTATTCTGTCTTGATGCTGCTAGAGGAAGGGCAGCATGGGGGGTGAATGGGGACCAGGTGTGCAATGACTGGAAGTGGTGTCGATCAGCACTTAGGCGAGGTGTTGTGAAAGGAGTCTAATGTGAGGGTGGTGGGGCAAGTGCAGGTCACCTGTTTAGATCCAGCTAGGTGGAGGTCTCTTGTGCGGGTGTTGTTTTGGGGCCATTACGGGCAGGGGCATTCACAGCAGTGGGAGTGATTAGCATAGGGTCAGTGCCCTGGGCAGAGAGGGTGCTCAGGGGGTCAGACTGACTGGGCCATATTGGGCCTTGTGGAGTCTGCTGAGGCATACTGCCTCGGCAGTGTTGTTGGCTTTGTAGAGGTTACAGGGGTAAACATACCGGGTCATGGTTTGGGCCTTGTGGAGGCTGTAGGGGCAGGCTGACTGGGCCATGATGTGGGCATTGTGGAGGCTGTAGTGGCAGGCTTATTGGGCAATGGTGTGGGCCTTGTGGGCTGAGCAGGTGAGCATGGAGCTAATGGTTTGAGAGCAGACTTTGTAAAGGTGGGTGCAGGTTGAGTGGTGGTGGTCAGGAGGGTATTGGAGGGTATTGGAGGAGAGATAGGCATGAAGGGAGGAGGGAATGGCAGTGGGATGTAAGTGGTACAGGTTAACTTTAAAACAAGATATGGCAGGGTATTCTGTGGTGCAGCCAATGCATTAGCTCAGAGCTTGGGCAGAGGCTTCCCTGAGAGAATTGGTGGATGGAGGTGTTCTGCTCCTTCAGACTGGGCTATGGGTTGAGAGGCACTTGCAGGGAGTACAGAGGCACCTGTCTGGTCTTGGGCGAGACTCTGTATCTGACATTGTTGATGGTGGAAGGTATCTGCACGGGGGAAAGAGGTAAATGGCTGGGTTGGTGATGCCTGGACAGCATAACAGCGCCCGTGCCGTATTTTGCCGGACAGGGCCAGACAGGGTTGGATGAAGACCTTAGTGATTGGCCTTGGTGATGGGCGGCATCGCCTTCTGGCTCAATAGGACCGGAACAGATAACAGTGCTGTGGGCCAATCAGCATGGAGCAGAGGCGGATTGTTTGGCAACCTGGGACAGCATGTTTGTGGCCTCACAATGCCTGCAGACATTTTTAAATGAGGGACGAACTCAGGATTCAAAGGAGAAGGCCTATCTGGGCATACAATTGCAGCATTTTGACCCATAACGGGCAATATTGAATTAAATGTTAGTGCCCTTCCCAAGTGGCCTCCCAGCCAACCCACAGATCTGCTAGTTAAGCATTATGGTCGCACAATGTTCAGTCCGGGCAAGGCAACCTTCACACAGCCAGATGTCCCCACGGAGCATGAGGCGTGGCCATGCTTAATGGAAACTTTGACCAGGTGTGTGCTGAAGGCAAATCAACTCACAGGGCTCACTGTGCAGAGCCTGCAGTCATTCCCCGTGACTACTTCGACCTCTGCAAGGCCTTCAGTTTTATCCCATCCAAAAGCAACACGGTGCACGGACTATAGCCCGGCCTAGTGCCAACTTTGCCTGAAAAGGCCCATCAGCTCTGCCCCGGGACCCTCCAAGTCTCCTGACATACCATCCGTGCATGTCAGACATTCCCAATGCATATATTGACTATGGTACATCCTTTGGCCCAGGCTTCACACAGTGAGGCAAACGAGCCTTCCTGCAGGCCATGACCTATAGCCACTTTCACTTAGGCAAGATATCAGGCCCTGCCCAGTGAACCACAGAGCCACTCGATGTTCTGACTTGGAAAGGCCTGATGCCATATCCAGTGTCTATGTTCACTGTGGATGCACCCTTCTGTCCAATGTGATAATTTTGCATCATAGTAGGCTGTTCCCCGTGGCAAATGTGACCCGGGTATCACCCTCTCCACAGGAAGCCCCAGGCCCACTGAGCATTACCTGCAGCCATGACCTTTGGATGCACTTGAATGGGGCATGGCCTTCAGGAATCCCCCTTTCAAAACACACAGTGGATCCACTGAGAATATCCTAAGACCATACCTAGTGGCTACTTTTACTAGGGCAAGGCTTTCGCCACTGCCTCTGGATCCACTTAGCCCTCCAATGTGCCCATTGACATTTCTATTGCTTTGCCCTGTGGATACTTTGACCTGGGGGGTACCCTCACCCCAGGAAACTCCAAATAAACCAGTGGGCCCATTGGACATAACATGCAGCAATGTCCAGCCACGTAACCTCGAGATGGGAGAAAAATGTAACCTTTCGGAAATGAAGGAGAATATGTACATTTTGGGACCTCACCACCTGCGATATTGCCCAACCCCCTTTGATGACACCTCACACAATTTTCCCCACAAATTCAGAGGTGGCTCTGTATTATTTTGGGAACGTTTCGTGAAGATTCACCACCTTTTCTGCTTCTTTCAAAATGTGTCTGCATGTTTTAGTGTATCAGGTGTTGCACCGAGTGTCACTGTGGTTTTTGGCATGTTGTATGTTCTGCTGAGGTACTTTATTCTGAACACTGCGTCTAAAGAACGCCATGCAAGCAGC
The DNA here is from genome assembly GCF_040938575.1 of Ambystoma mexicanum. NCBI lineage: Eukaryota > Metazoa > Chordata > Amphibia > Caudata > Ambystomatidae > Ambystoma > Ambystoma mexicanum. The sequence continues at coordinate 458,990,555 of NC_090928.1, forward strand.
AATTGCATATAGACCACGCAGGCGCGTGCGGGGCTGCAGTTGCGCGTGCACGAGGCTTCCATTCCACTCATTTCCAAGCCTGCTCCTTGCCTCGTGCTCCTTTTTGTTACCTCTGAGATGGCAATCCTATCGCCATTAGCAAGATGTCTATTACGGTGCCATTAAAAAGGCTACACTCAAGAGCGTGGAATGACTCACATCACGGAGGAGTTAATAATTCACAGTAATAAAAGTATAAAGTTTTATGATAAAACACTCTCAGGAGAGTTAAATATAATCCTTTGCAGGTCACACGCTGACTGCAAAGCTTACATTTGTAATGGTATTCTGAATTTACTGCATTGCCTCCAGTTTCGAGGCGTTTGTGCGCCATCCTAGACTGTGCTGTGATTTATATCGCCAAGCCTCTCTAATTCTACATAAACATTTTACTGATTGTAGGGCTCACACTTAACACTGGTTAGTGTGATTATTTGTGCATTTTACACAACGTGCCATGACAAAAGAGACAAATGTGCTTTAACTTTTCATCACAATACAGGAAGCACAACGTGGCTGCTTTCTTTGGTTGTGAATGTGTATTGCAGATGCTGCAGTGCTGACTACGCCAGGGTGCCCCAGATTTTAGATAATAATAATTATTTAGCATTCATATAGCGCTATGAACCTTCAGGTATCTGAGCGCTGCTTTTTATTATCCACGTGTGGGATGCTCATTTATCGACCTCCTAAGAATGAATAGCTGAATTTGTCTTTGCCGGGATCCGAACCCCATCAGCAGGCTCTCCACGAATGTCAGAGCAAGTGGTTTACCCGCTGTGCTATCTGACCAGCTCTGATGTGTGCGATGAGGCGCTTACAACGTTTATGCATCCTGAATTCCATGTTTAATGTATGTCATAGTTAGTTAAGGCCAGGGTTGGGCTGAGGCATACAATTGTCTCGGGCACCAATGAACAAGATGGCCATAGTTGCAAATGGCAATTCATTCCTATCATGACTGTTTTGAGTGGTAGCCAAGGGGGAGGTTTTCAATGAAATGTGGTGCAAATTGTGCATTTTAAAGAATATTTATTTAGAAACACTGGTCAAAAACTACTAGCCGCATGCTAAAGTAATTGATCAAATTGGCCCACATACGCCCAAAATGTGGCCCACTTTGAGCAAAAAATGGCTAATACTGGCATTTTGTTTTTTTGGTTTGGGCATTGCGGTATTGCCCGATAGGCCAGTCTGAGCCTGGTTAAGACAAACAAAATAAATCATAAATAAGCTTTATTAACGGGCCTCATTACGAGTTTGGTGGTATCTGCTGAATTACCACCAAACTCGTTTACCGTTATTGCCACTTGGTCTGGGGTCGTTTGACACAGAATTACATGTAGTGGTAATTCCCCATTTTTGGAGTCCAAAGGAATCCATGGGGAATTTTGGTGGATTCACCGATGTGGAAGGGCTGTGCGATAAATCACCGGATTGTGGGCGATAAAGTGACATATTCACCTCTTTTTTTAACTGGCGGTAAATCCTCCACTTCACGTTTAAATGTATGATTCGGCGGTGCAGGAAAATCAGCAGTAATTCGGTTACTGCCAAAAGAAGTGCCAGTAATGGAATTAGCACCTCTTTTACCCACCCGGCTGAACTGCTAATGAGCCTTTGTCTTGGAACACTAATTTTTGCAGTGGTCCCCTACCACACAACAGAGCCCACTAGTGTGTAATGTACACGTATGGCAAATGACTGCTATGATCAATGATCTTGGCAATGAGTGCTACAAAAATTTAAGAAAAGCACACCAGTTCCAGAAAAAAAAGAAAGGCAGCAGCAAGGGAAGGGACAATGGAAAGGCAATGGACGGATGAGACAAGCAAAAGAAACCGCTGGGTGATGGGTATATCTAAAAGTGGTGGTGGAGCCTGGGATGGCGTCAAATACAGACAAGCATAACAAGTGGGGAAATATGGGTAAGAAGTTACACTAAATAACAGAAAACTCAGGAGGAGAGATAGTGAGAGTGACTCCTCCAGCCCAGAATGTTACAAACACTAACTGGACCTTCACATTCACCCAGAAAATACAAACAATCTACATTACTGAAATCATTGCATTTAAAATCATTAGGAAGTCAATTAAAATATTGTCAGAGAAATATGCCAACAAACTTAGCATATTGAGGGGTCATTATAGCATTCTAAATTGTAGGCCTCCTGAACTGTATGTTTCCTTTATATGGAGAACTCGTTATACAAATCACCAAAAATGAACTATGACATTCGGAATTGTACCATGGCCTCAGGCCAGACAGAAGCACTGTCAACAGACCGAAGCTCAGTAGTCTATATCCTCTTCCTGTCGCCTGCAGCACACTAGGAACGGGATCCAGATAACTCATGCATATACAATAAGCCCCATTCGTGATAGCAGAGAACCTGCCATGTGTGTGCTTAACCAGAGAAGGCAGACAAGTTCCTAACCAGACCATAACAAGACATGTTCCAAAATGTCCACTCTCCTAATCTAAGACTGAAGAATGGAGCAGTAATGATCTGCCCTAAACAAAGAGAACATCATCTCCAATTAGATATTGCACAGCTGAATCATTGATAACATGTGATGAAACGAGTTCTAGTGTAGTGCAAGGTCTGTCATTTGAGCAGCCTCGAGGTGCCAGGTCTAGTGACTGATTACGAGGGACAAGAGTTACTATAGAAAGATGGCGGGAGAAGTAAGATGTGAAGCCTGATGTTTCAATGCATTCAGATTGAAACCAACCGTTGACCAAGAATTTGGAACTTTCCCAGGATAGTGACACATTTAAACAAGCTACACAGTATGGGGGCCCACATATAAACCACCATCCAGATCCAGAGTTTCTGGGAACTATGGTGGTGATGATGATGATAATGAAGAGGTAAAGATTATGAGCCATCTCATTCCAAGCTGCAATGCATGATCCTGGACAGCACTGATACCAAGGAACAGGTCAACACCACAGATTGAGTGATGGGAAAGAAAGACAAACTACTCCTCCACCTGGAAACAGTGGTTTCCAGCACAACCTGGGTATTCTGACAGTTGAACATATCAGAATTTGCAAACCAGACCACCAACACCAAAAACATCACCCATGCGGTCAAGGGAGCAGGATAGGACACGTGTTGGCTAACCCCAGAATCACAAAGTATGAATGTGTTTTAACCAGGACAAAGATCAACACAATGTTGCCTTCAGCAAGGAGGCTGTGTGCTGTCAAGCCATGATTAATTTGGGAACCATAACTTTGAGATATCTTATTAGTAAAAGGCCTAGGACCAGGTCTCAGGACCTCAAGTGCAAACCCCCTCCCAGGAACCAATACCACATTACTCCCAACGCATATTGTCATGCCAGCAAACTAGCCTACTGTGCACAAATTATTCTGTGCCCAGAGCACCGGCATTATTGCTTCCATAGTGATAGGCCTTGCATAAAGTCAGTGTGATGGGGCTTTTGAGTGTGGACATACACATCAGAGCTCATATGACAAGTGTGTGCTTGCCGAATGCTTAACTATCAGCAACGTTGTTCAGGGATCTCTTGACCCATCATTTTGTCAAAAATGCATTTTCCACAGTTTTTTGGAAATAGTTGTTCACTGCTGGGAAATTCCCAGTCGAATATACATTTCACACAAGGCTATACTGGAGATTTGTGACAAAGCACTTTTTGCAAGGGCACAGCCACTAAATAAGCCTGGGAGCCAGAAAGTGCACAATACCATGAACATATGGAACAGTGGACATTCCATTGACTGTATGACCTTCTTTTTCAATGCAATTCAAGACGGGGTCCCAATCCCAAAGCAATCAATGGGGACAACAAGTGCATGCAGTTTAGCGCCAGGCCGCTTAGTCTATGTGGACATCTGAAGGCAGTGACAAAAAGAGAGTTGACATTTGGGAGAATATGGAAGATTTGTTAGCACAGTGGTATTGCCTGCAACCTTTATGCCTGGGTGTTGTTGCTGCTGACAATGCGTCTAATAACCTTGCTGCAACACTGAAGAGTAATGGTTGGAAGGTTTTGAATGAATCAGAAACCAGTGGCATAGCTCTGGCCAATGCTCCAGAGCACTGTGTTCAGCCTAACATCCATTTTCAAAAGTGGAAAATCCACATGCAAAGCAGGCATGGTCCCATTCCAAAAGGGGCAGTTTAGTCTGAACTACTAGGCTACATCCCTTTGTCAGGAGACCACAAGCAACCCCAAATATGTTTCAGCCTTATTGGACCTCATCAGTGAGGTGAACCATCGGGATATAGGAAAGGCAAGCTGCGGACCCATCTCAGGACATATGTGCCCCACTTATGCTGACAAATGCAACCCTGAAGAGCGATGTCAGGAAGGTTTTTAATGCATTAGAAACCAATGGCAAAGCACTGGGCAATCCTCCAAACCACTGTTTTTCAGCCTGCAGTTTTTTGTGGTTGGTGCGTTGGTCCCTGGTCAGGTAATGTTAAAAAAGCCATGTTTTGAGAGATTTGTGAAATTGGAGAATTGTGAGAGCATTCCAAGCTGACACCGGGATCGAGTTCCAGAGGGTGTGTGCATGACAAGAGAATGAGTTTTGCGGGTTCTCTCTTTGTGGACCATTTGTGATTCAAGCGTTTGCTTGTTTTGCTGCACGAGGAGTATATACCACCAGATATCTGGATCTTAGCAACCAAGTACAATAGTGCTACTCGTGACTGCTTTTTAGACTATACATGCAGTCTTGAACAGCATCCTGGCCTGAGAGGAAGCCAATGTAGTTTGTGTAGGTTGGAGGGGATTCGGTCAAATTTTCACGCAACCATAGTAAGATGTGCTGCAGCGTGATGGACTGCTTTTAGGGGAGCCAAGTGGGCAGCTGGGAGCCCTGTCAGGAGAGCATTTCCCCCTCAATGCGCAAGACCACAAGTGTCCTGAAGTCCTGCGGCGTGATGAAGGCTACACGGGTGATCCTTTACTCTAAAAAGAAAAAAAACATTGATCTTGGCATAAGCAGAGCAACGGGATAACGGTTTCAGCCATCTCCATGGAGGGTTGAATGGCGCTCTGTGCCACTACATCACGGCTACTTGGGCCTTCATGGTGGTGCTTTCCTAAAGAGCAGGGGAGCTCCCAAAATCACTGCCCCCTCCCAGGCTACCCCCAGTTACTGCTGTGGCACCGGGCTTCTTAATTTCCAGTGTCCCCCCCCCCCCCCGTCGGGGAGTGCCGAATGCTTCAGCAGCCTCCTGGGTCATCGAAAAATAAAATAAAGAAGGCCCACAAGGACTGTTCAAGCAGATGCAGGCAGATGCAGCCTGTGTTAAGTGAGGTTTGTGGGGCCCCTCACTGCTGCTATCAATGCCAGGGTGCATCTGACATGCATAGCCTGGGGCAGAAACTTTAAAGGGACTTCTTCATGCTACTGATGGTTGATGGGCTGCATCTGACATAAGCAGCTCAACCAAAGAGGACTTTGGAGCCCCCATGCCCATGTCTTACTACTGCTGATCTGCCTACTAGGCTCCAGCGGGAAAAAAGAACATCAGCAACTGCAGCAGCAAGGACCTTGAGCAGCCCTGGCCAGTCTCCCCTAACAGGCAGGAGAGCGCCCAAAATCACTGCCTCCACCCAGCCAACCTCCAGTCACTGCTGCGCCACCGGGCTGCTAAATTACCAGCACTCCACCCAGAGAGGAGAGCTGAATGCTACAGTCGCCTACAGTCGCCTTCTGGGAAATGATCAAAAAAATGAGGAAGGCCTGTCTATGACAGGCAGTCCAGAAGGACTACCCAGGCCACTGCTGGCAGACACTGCCCGGTTTAAGTGAGGTGTGCGGGGCTACCCACTGCTGCTATCAATGCTCGGCTGCATCTTGCATACGCAGCCCGGCAAGCAACTTTAAAGGGGCTCCCCCATGCAGCCGGTGAATGCTGGGCTGCATCTGAGATAAGTGGCTAGCAAAGAGGACATTGGTGCCCCCAAACCATGTTTTGCTTCTGCTGATCAGCCTGTCAAGCCCCAGAAGAACTTTTTATATATTTTTTACAGGACTCTTTTTATGTTTTTTAAAAAAAAACATATTAGTTAATCAGCTGCTTACATTTATATTCTAGTGTCTCGCTATTCTCCCTTTTTATTCACAACTTATAAAACATCCTGCTACTGTACCGGAAGAAAACGTAACCAAAATAACAACTAAAGAACCATACACCAGCATATTGTTGTCTGCCTTTCCCTTTGTGTGCCAAGTTATTTTAACGTAGTGTTTTCTTCTGTTGGCATTTTGGAGAATCCATCATATCTTAATCTTTGCCTTTTCGTCCCTCGCCAACTTGCAGGCGAGGTCCACCAAGGTGATCCTGAGCCCAGGTAAACAAGTTTGGAAAAAGGTGAGAGGAGGGTCACGTGTTAATGTGATAACCAAGTATATTGTTGTGACCGCCTACACCTGTCTCCCAAAAAGTGTGCTGTACGATCCCACCCGCTGCATACTCTTGTCCGTTATTTGGCTGCTCCCCACCTTTATCAGTCTCGAAGGCTACCGCATTTATGTCTGTAGATGAGTCGCCCGTCTCAACCTCTACAGGCTACAACCGTGTGCACACCAACATTCACCTCCTTCTTATTCAAAGAGGATTTACTCCAAAAGTGATCCAGTGGCTCTTCTCTTTACTCACTGTAACAGATTAAGGAGGAAATGGAGCAAGATTTTCACGTGGGTTCCCTTTTCACTGAATTAAGGGCATTCAAAGGTAAAGGGTTTACCAAAATCACTAGGGAGGTGTAAGATCAAGATTTATTTACAGTATTTTAACACAGGATGTCTTTTTTTGTCTTTTGTCGGTGAAAGGAGCAAGAGTTTAAAACAATCGCAGTGCTTGTCACAAAGTATTTCACAAAGGGTGCCGATAGGGGGTGTCGGAATATGGGAGTTGTTTGCAAACATGTGGATTCTCTGCGGAAGGATCCTTCTAAATCTTTTCTTGAGGGATTGTGGTTAAGTCAGACCCTCCCTGATAAGCAATCCTAAGGAGCCCATCACTGCGAGGATCCTGGAGAACAGACCAATCCCTGGACTCAGTGACTGTCTGGCTAATGCCCTGGGATTCTGTCCAGGAAGAAGAATGCACGGAGTAAGTAGAGAATGAAGCCTACACAATGTGGCGGGATCCCTCAGGAATGTACAATGGTAAAACTATCAGGGAAGGCCTTGAGCAGCTTACCATGACATATGAGTTAAATAATGCACAATTATGACATATTACTTGACAATATATATAACGTAACATTTCTGGGAACAATGTTGACGAATGCATTCACTGTTGTTTTCCTCATCCACGGGCGTAGAAACCTCTGGGTATTAAGCGAGTTATAAATAACCTATCATATCACATTATTTTTAAATATAGACACATCTAGTAACTAAAAGAAACCTGCCCCTGTCATTCTACTCAAAACTCATCACTGGGTCCCATCATTCAGACTCTGCTACTGCTAAAACAAGCATTGGCAAATCCAATAGTTTGGGCTTTTGTATAGGCATTGGATTGGCAATTGCACGGCACTGCCCTAATGGTACAACAGGTACGGGTAAGATGACAACAGCTAGACAATTGTATGATTTTCTGTCCATAAAACAGCACTGCCTGTCAAACGTCTGTTTAACAGCTATTAAAAAAAAGAACTATTTGTATTGCCAATGCTTGTTTTAACTGGACTTCAGTGGAAGTAACATATATTAATGGAGGGCCGGAAGGCAAATTTGGTGAAGGCATTTCATCACACCAGTAGCATATTGTGATGAAGCAGAATGCTTAGAAATAAAACTTCCAGGCCACAGTTTGAGGTTACTTCTTGATATAGCTAGCTCAGAAAGCACACTGGAGGAAGTGTTTTGGAAGTGTGGAGCAGGTAGTGGGAATAGCATGGCTATGGTCAGTCAAAGGGTGTGAAAATAGCCAAACAACACCCACAAGCATTGTGTCCCTCGTGCCTGTCCTCCAGTGCAAATAGTTTTTGCTTGTAGGTGGTGCATTAGCGCCACTTAGTAGCCAAAGCTAAAGAAACAACCCACTCAGCAGAACATGACAGGTGATATGAGTGAGCATTAACACATGGGGCCTCATTACGAGGTGGGCAGAACGGGTTTAACGGTGTCGGTAATGGTGCCAGTGCCAGTAAACCCATTCCGCCCTATTACGTGTTGCTAGCATGAGCCTGCGCTCCCACCATTGGGTCTTACATTAATTGCGTGAGTGCCACCTCGTTTTTATGCTAATCTGCAGTGCTGAGAGGAAACATCCTGGGACGTGACTCTTAGTGGCCATACATATTCTTGACACTGGTCTGTATATGTTTTTTATACTATCAAGGTTAGCCTTATATGAACTTATAGATTCAGTAGAACTTACATTATTGAACGAAACTACACTACGAGTGACAGCATTTTTTTACGCCCTCATGACAAAAATAGTTCACATGTTTATGGCTGTTTTCAAGACGCCACAGCTCACAACATGAAGGCATGCGAACGTGGCTGCCGAGAACACTTTGTCTGTTTTTTTTTTTTTTTAAGTGGCCTGGAGTTATCAGTTAGTCCTGCAATGCCGCTTTCCTTGAAGCCGTGTAATTTCTCCGCTGATCTTCAAACCCCTTTTGTCTAATCCTGTGTGTAAGCTTTCCCATAAAGAAACTTAAAAAGATGCCGGCTCTCCCCAGTGGGCAGTTATCCTGGTATTCCCCGTTGCACTCACACATTAGCAAAGCTTTATCCCTTCATGACGAGAAGCGTTTTGTTTTGAAAGCACTGAGGTAACTCTCAGGTGGCCTCCTGCTCTCGGTGGGCGTGTCACATACTGAATGACCCAGCCAGCTGGACAGGTTCTCGCCAGCCGTTTACTGGAAATCTATGAAATGCATCTTGTGAAACGATTCTTAGAAACGCTCCCCTCCTCGGGGTGATCCCGGTGAAAGCTTTGCGGCGACCCATGATCTTTATTTGTATTATCCAAGCCAGCAACGCGAGCACTGCTTTGAGTGCGCGAGCATGCTCAGTAGCTGCTCAATATTACATTCGTATACGGAACAATTGCTATTGTTGCGGCGATCTCTCTTGCAAGCCACACTTTTGTTGGAATGCGGTTTGTTATAAACTGCTCAGTCTAGTACCCAATTATTTTGAAATATATTTGCAGTTCTGCCCTAGATATTTTGAGACGTCAGATTCAATTGACCGGATGAAATGTGCAGTTTCCAGTCGTTCGATTCGGAAGTGAACACGCATTGCCAAAGCCCACAGTTCTGCCTTCTTTGTAAGCAATTTCCTGGCACTGTCATTATGGTACTTCCTGGCCACAAGAGGGCAGTAGCTTGAAAATTGCACGTGTACCAATGCATAGTATGGCAGTGCCTGGCACATTTCCTTTCTAGATCGAGAAGCAAGGGCGATGAAAATGGGATCCTGGAAAACCTGAGGCTTTTGTCCATCTTTATAATCAGGACACTATGAGATTCCTTCAATATGACATTGGGCCTCATCATAAGTTTGCTGGTCCGATAACAACGGTACCGGTAAGATTGTCGGTATGGTTGTTACCGGACCGGCAAACTACGAGTTTTGCTTGCGGGTGCCTTCCCGCCCGCCAAGACTGGCGGGCGTACCGGTACCCGCGAGCAGAGCATGTTGGATGCACCGGCACCATTTTGAATGGTGCCGGTGCATCCGACTTCCCCTTTCCCATTGAGCCCTACACGGCTCAATGGGAATGGGGAGTTTTTTTTCCAGCGCCCACAAATGGGCAATTGCCAGGTATGGCGGGGCTGTAATTACCCGGTAAATGCCCATTCACGGTTGCCAGAAAAAATCGCAAGTTTGGCGGCAGTTTGCCATTTTACCGGCAAGGCTACCGCCAAACTTGTAATGAGGCCCATTTTGTGCTTCTAGGAAACTTGGATCTGCCCAAAATGTGAGGGCTTCAACATCTTCTTAAATAAAGCTCCTAAAGGTGCTGCGGGACGCTCTCATTCTGGTCTGTTAACATTTATAAAACTTGGACGCGGTCTAAAGGTGGTCGAAGAACGGAATCCTAATCCGTTTACACAGATGCTAGTCCTTGACTGGCTAAAACCACTATCCGTCAAGAAACAAACCCATGGTTGTCTTTAATCTATACTGGAATTCCTTCAAAATTGGACATGCTAATTCCTTAGATACAGTGACAGCACTAATTGATGACTCTCACATCCGTGTTATTGATCCATCCATAATCATCTGCAGAGATTTAAACGTTGTGTGCTTGAGTGAAGAAGGCATTATGATTAATCAAGCAGATTTAAAGAACAGACCAGCTATATGGAATCGAAAATGATGTGCTCAAGACATCTTTATGTAAAATGGTCATGTGAAGGGATATATGCCGGCCAAACCAGCCTGGTCCCGTAGTAACCAAAAAGGTCACCTGGATTATTACTTTGTTTCCAGGGACGTGCAAGATCTGATTGACTCCTTAGTAATAAATCAAACTAGAATTAGTGATCATCATTTATTGACAGTAGTATGGAAATATTCTCAAAATCTGAAGTAAAGCCCTTGCTACCCATGCAAGTCTCCTATGGTGGTAATAGACTGAGACTAACTTCCTTCGACATCCACACTATCACCAAGAAGTACTGCTTAAATCTTTTTCTGAGGAGACAAAGCTGGAGTACACCAGCATTTTATTGGTGTTTTAGTGAAAAACTGTGAAACCACTTTCACAAGCACATGTTTACAAAAAGGAACTCATCTATGCCCGCCAGATATATCGAGTTGACATGAGACAAATTAACAAAATACACATGGTGAAGCCAGAATAGAACTTGGCGAGCCAGGAAACAGCACCAAAAGAACAGGTTGTTATTTTCCAAGGCCCTCAGGTCTCAACATTTTATGGAAATCAATGGCCTTATAGTGTAAATGCTCCATGTCTGATGATCTTCCACCATTTCAAATTGTACATACTATTACTAATGAGGGATCTGACTGGCTAGTCACCAGGTGGAAACAATCCTGTCGAGATTAGCTGTATTCTTTGGACTTGTCAGAAGATCTGCTAATAACAAATCCAGAAAATTTGCAGGCAGGATTGGATCGATATCCGAGACTCGAGATGCTCTTTTAAACTATAATTATTACTAATTCATGAAAGGAGACTCATTGGCCAACTTCCATCATATTTGCCTAAATGTCTGTGTCCGAAACGGAGAGACTCGTTTATGAGATTACGTCTCACTGTCCTCCTTACCTTAGAGGTATTAGGTACTAGACACCACATTTCTAAGGCTGAGATACATTGCTGATACTGCCAAAAACAGCATCAGGTAGAATTGGTGAAACATCTGCTTTTAGAATGCGTGATTCTAAAGTCAGTGAGAACTAAGATCTAAGAACCCTGTCATTGGATGAGTGGTGGGCACCATTTTGAATTGGAGAGAAACCTTCAATGATAATGGCAGGATGTAGGTTTATGCAAGCTGTTCTTAATGTGGGTGATGGGGTGAGTGTGTGAACATGTTAATAATGAAGATCTTAGGAATTGTGTGTTATTTTTATATGCATGTTTTAAGCTAAAGAGAATAAAGAAATGTTATATTGGGAATATGCTCTGTAGAGGAGTTTGAAATCAAATTCTATAAACTGAATCATAATTTAAAAAAAAATAATAATAATCCTTTATAATGCCTATACAAGAAACACCAAGTGTTGGCTTTGCAATGCTTGTTTTAACAGGAATGATGTCCAAGGAATATATGAAAGGGTTCATGTTGTTTATAAAACATTTGGTGAAGGCACACTTGGTATAGAAATGCCATTATGCAGTTTCCTTTTCAAACACTGATTAAATATAACTTTGGCATTAGCTTAAAAGCATAGCGCTAGCTCAAATACATATCCAGAGTGTTTTCTTTTATTTGGGCAGGGAAGGAATTGGTGAGAATGATCAAAGGAACTAGCATTGCCCTCGTCAGTCAATAGGTGGGTAAAAAGTAAAAAAAAACAACACATAGTGTGTCTTTCCTTACATCCAATCTCACTCCCATGTTTGCTTCCCATGCAAATAGTTTTGGCTTATTGGCAGCATTTACAGTGCCCCCCAGTAGCCACATTCAAAAGGTAGTATTTTCAGAAACAACTTCAAATATTTTTTTAAAATAGCAAATCTTGTCATGGCTGAATTGTCATCTATTAGCATCTATTAGCAGAGCATGCTTTCTATTATTTCATCAAAAACAAGATCACTTTTGCGAAAATGAAGTCTGTACTAAACATTCTTAGTCTGCACATAAAAGAATGATTACTGACACACCCATACTCTTCCCAGTCAACATAAGATATTGCATTGAGTGAAAAGAGAAAGAACCATTACTGGCCCACTAATACTCATACCAGTCAAGATCAGATACTGACATTGAGTGCAGAGAAAGAGAATCATTACTGGTACACTCCTACTCGTCTCATTTAAGATAAGAGATTGACACTGAAAGAGGAGGAAGAGAATCATTAGTGGAATGCTCATACTTATCCCAGTCAAGATAAGAGGATGAACAAGAATAATTGTTGGAAAGCTTATGCTTGTCCCACTTGAGATAAACAATTGCAAGAGAATCATTACTGGAACACTTATACCTGCCCCAGTCAAGATAGGAGATTGATGCTGAACAAAGACAGATTAATATTGAAGGAATAGAAAGACAATCATTACTGGAATGCTTACGCTTGTCCCAGTCAAAATAAGAAACTGGTGTTGAGAGAAGAGGAAAATAATCATACCAGAACATTCATACTCATTCCACTCAAGACAAGGTATAAAAGGAATGGAGGATAAGAGAATCACTCCTTGAACAATCAGAGTTGCTGTAGTTGGGTTGGGACATTGATGAGGAATGATAATCCTTACTGGAAGGTTTATGACACAGGAAATCAAAGGGAGAACCCTGAGATATTACAGAGTAGGAGATACTGTGAGAGGCACACATTGAGAGAACAGCTTGAAATAGAAAACAAGAGCCAAGATCAAAGTGAAACCAAAGTCTGTGAATTAAAGATTGATAAGTTCTAATGTTCAGACAAAGTTATCATATGAAAGATAAATGATAAATAAAAGTAGAGTAAGAGAATAGAAATAAAAGAAAGAACAACAGAGTAATGAAAGTACAGAGGTGCTTGAAACCTTGAAGAACCCAGTAGTAGAACTGTGTGACTTAACAAAAGTAGTTACCCAGAACTACTTAAACCTACTTTATTGACTGGTACTTGGTGAAGCATCAGCTCACAGGAGAAGAGAGAGATTATCCTGGCGTTTGTTGTTATAAAAGTGGTATGGTTAGAATAGGTTAGTTTGGACAGTGGACTGATCCTGGTTGGGACTGTCACTGACAACTGAGAAGCACCTTAGTTTTGTTAGATAGGGAAACCCTTAGCGTAGGGAAAATTAGGACTTTGTTTCTTTCAATTAATAAAAGTACCAGTCAGGTGGAAAGTCAGAAACTGTGCCCTTCTTCGAACCCGCCACACCATATAAGAATAAGATACCACTGACCCAATGATGCCCTCCCACCTCATCCCTGTGACTGTCCACCACCTCGCATGGTAGTAACACAGAGAAGACCTGGCCAGTGGCGTGTCACCGCACATTCCCACACCTATGTGAAGTGTTTTGGCTTCCCTAAGTGGTACATGCCTAGTGGTTACCGGATTCTGCTTCATCCCTAGGCCGGGCTGACATAGCTCTTCCTATAGCTGCCAACCCGGGTGGACTGGTGTGCTTGCAGACACTGGAAATACTGTGTAGTATACATTTGAAAAAGCTTCTCTTTCTGTTACTCAGTTTGGAATCTAGCTGCATATGTTGCTGGCCATGCAAACTAGTTTGGAAGCTACGAGCTGCCACTCTCCATAACATTATGTGTAGCAGTTCCCTATATCGGTCACTGGGCATGTGGAAAGCGCCCATATCTATGTACTGAGCACATTGTAAGGACAAGACCTGTTGCTTATCATATTAAAATCAGACATATGTGCATGCTCAGCATGTAGGTACTGTTGCTTGGCATGTGGAAGAGACCTATTTTTCTTTGCATCGTATTTAAAAAATGGAAACATGTTACATTGACCACGGAAACAAGCGATAGCTGACTGTATCCTAGACTTATACAAACTGGCAATATATACTACTTGGAATGGAAAACCAGACAGTACATGGAATAGACATGCATGATTTTGAATCATCTTTCCCTTTGATTGTGGAAAGTGGCAGTATTTAGAATTGGACATCTAGAGGCTGACAGCACCTCTCACAGGAGAGGTAGAAACTAGCAACGCTAGTGCTAAGCACTAGGACACGTCCAATACTTGCAACTGGGCACATGCAAAATATGCCAGAGGGCATGTGCAGACTGCCACTGGATGTAAGTAGGCTTGTGGGAAATGCCACTATCTGCTATCAGGATTGTGGACACAAGAGAGTCACTCTTGCTATGCATAATGAACATAAGAAAATCATTACTTGTTCAAAGGGGAAACGGAAAATATACCTGTTTCTGGGAATGTGCAACAGGTATGATCTGAATTACTATAACAACATTTGTAACCCACTAATGCCTCACATATAGTTCATGTTAAAATCATGTGGCCATTGTTTCTGGTCGAAACTGATTAAAAAAGGAACTGTTTTGATATTATTGTCTTAAATCTTTCATCGGCGGAAGCAACAGTCCTGGCCTAAAGTGTCTTACAATAATTTAAGTTGTTGGTCAGTTTCACTGCCCAGCTGTACTTTCAACTTTACTATTTGCCACATTTGTTCTTCAAAATTGGGAAAGGGGGATTTGCATCCTCATGGTTTTGAAAAGCACGGTGTTCTCAAATTGATGTACAGCGTCTTAAGCCAGGCGGGGGCTGTCTGTTTTCCTGGGGCAGCACCTGATGACAACCTATATTCCCTGCTGCACCACAGGAGACTAGGGTCCTCGCTGTCGGCATCTAGCAGAAGCATATATGATAGTCTGAACCAGGAGAGAGAAAGGTCCCTTCCCTCTGAACCTGTGACCACACATGATTTGGTATTCACAACAAATGTAAATGAGTGGGCCTCAGGTATTCTCTGTAACCTTGCATTTAGTCCATATGAACAACCCCAAACCTGCCACCCGGTTACGGACAGAGCTATTTCCCAGTCAACGATTTGACGTGACCTAATTCACAGAGAAGCAGAAAGGCAGAAATAGCATAGAACACAAACAATACCACGCTTTCATAAGCAAGTTTTCAATAATTCACTGACGTGCACTTTTCCTGCATCCGCAGGAAGGCAAAAAATCAACATTTCGTTGTATAGAAAAGAAAGCACTTTATTTACTTTGCTAAACACCGGAATGTCACTAGCTTAGAATCACTTGAATTCCCGCTAAAACAGAAACAGAATACACTGAATGAATATTGCACAAGTCATCACATTAAATGTGGCACAAATTACTTGAATCACAAATACTTGGCACTCCAATAACAACACATTTAAGAAACTAACATGTACTGTCTGCTAGCACTGCCCTCTAAACAACTTGTAAGGGGATTCGCGTTATACATTCTATATGTGCTTCTAACATGTTACACACTCTTTCTATGACACCTCAAAGCACCAGAATAGTCATGAACATGAACAAATGAAGACGCGTAGTACTGTGTTGCAAGTCAAAGTCAGCACTGAAATGTATGAGTGCAGCACCATGACTTTCAAAATCAAAGCATACAACCACCTTTCTCTTTCTCTCTGCATCCAGCACCTGCCAGGATCTAAGGGCAGAATAGGATCTCAACTGGAAATCCCCTTCTTACCTAATACCGACCCGTACGCCCTCGGGATTATATCACAAAAATATCATGAGACTTGTTGACACATCATAATCCACCAGACTCAGTAACAATCTTCATGAGCTTATGTAAATATGGCATTGCTTTGTTTATCTTGCCGTCTATTGGCCAGGGACTTCCTGAGACAAGATTCCATAGGAAGCCAGACAATGCTAGCTGCTAAAAATTAAAACGAGGCCTACTTTGCTGAACAAAAAGAACATTCTCGATACCAAAATTGGTCTTCATTTGACATTACACTACTACTTAGTCACGAGTAACTTTGACTAGCCACTAGGTGGGGGGACCTATTGAAGTAAGCTGATGAAACCTGGCCGGTAAGGTGAACAGAAAAGATCCAGCTGCCTGCCTATTATGAGATGACCTAGATAGACGAAGTGTTAGGCGGAAGCAGAAGCGTCAACTTTTAGACGCTTTCATTTGTATTCTAAAATGTTTTCGAAGCCACTTTGGTCATTTGGATAACTGCAAGACTAGAATTTGTTTTTAAATTTGACAGTGAATTTAACTTCTCCCAGAAACTACTATGGATAACCCCTGACAACACTGCAATAGAACCCACCTCTATAGTAGTAATGCAAAATGTGGCTAAGCTGTTCTTTCAAACTCCAAATCGATTGACCATTTGAATAACTGTCAGAGCCGTAAATGCCTTGTAGTCGAAGCACATGAATTTCCATTAGAAACAGAGATGTTTAGTCTTTCAGCCCCATTTTGTTTGTAAACGTAAATTGCCTGCAGGGTAACACCAATATTATCACTTATGTGCTGTGTGGTCCCTTGCATGCAATTGTAAAAGGTCTATGAGGCAAGGTGGAAAAGTGAAGCTTCTAAGTGAGACAAACTCTCTTATACTCTTCCATGTTCCTCTCTGGCTGGTGAACAACTAAATATCTCCTGCAAAGTAAGCTTTGCAGTCAGTGTATGTTGAAGGAGTCCTATGGAATGTGACTGTATCTAAATATGAAACTCTCCCGTCCCGTCCCTCGCACACCCAGTTTGTGTTAAACAACTACAAAAAATATTTTCATCTGAGTAAAAAGGTAATGTATATTTTACTGTTCTCATACAGTAAATCACTTCTGAATAATATTACATCATATATTCAGTTACATTGTATATCTCAACATAAACAAAGTTTCACACTGTGTATACTACAATTGGTCAATTTCGTGATAATACAGTTATTAATAATTACTCAAACAATATCTTCTCTTCAAATTGTCACATTTGATTATAATGATAAGCTCATAGTACCAGTAGTGTTGTATTGTCCTAGAAATGTGCTCAACGTGTTTCGGGAATATGTTCCCTTCATCGGGAGTTCTTTGGTTCAATATGTATCTTATCACTTGATTTTATCTGGACGATGTTCTTGATTCACGTTTTATTCTTAAACTGGATAATGTAGGATTCCTAGCTTCCTTATCTTTTGGTATCTGGTATATAGTTCACAATCCCCTCCAATCTGGGGAAGTCTATTAGCTGTACTTCAGTGCATCGGGTACAACACTCTTTGTTAGATCAGGGCGGTATGTAGTTTAAATCCCATCTGGGTACATATATCCTGCAGTTGTTACAGGTCTCTTCTGGTAGATCTATCGTATCTCTCCATTCCAGTTTGTAAACATGGGGTAAGTTCTTTGTCCCATGTGTATGCTCTTGCTCCAGTTGTGTTCCTATGGTCGGTTGATCTTTCTGGTGCAACGTGTAGACCACACAGCCTTTTTCGAGCAGCGGAAAAAAAGTGACTGGTTCTGAACAGGTGCAAAATAGTTGCAGAATTCATAGGAATCAATACATTTTAAACCTGCGTGAAAATCTGATGTAAGCGTAAAACCAAGTGCTCAAAGCAGAATGAGGAGGTGAGCAAGGTGGAGATCTTAATTACACCCCGTGTCAGCACAAAAATGGCCTAGAGTGTTGAATATATGCCAATAATAGTTTCACCTCCTTTTTCTCCTCCATTTTACACATCATCCATTTTAAAGTGAAGATGTTTTCCTTCATTGTTTGGTGTTTTTAAAGAACAGCTAGTTTCAGACCACTTGTTACTCATTGCCATCATTATTACCCAGACTGTTTATCACATGAGGAATTGGGGAAGATAGGGACTGAGTTGCCAGACAGAATATTGAACCCATGATGCACAGCATCATCCGTATCCCAAGGTGAATGCTTGAGCTATACTCCCAGCTCATAAAACTTGTAAATGTGACCTGAAAGTTACCCTTTACAGTGAGTTATTAACTCTGAATTACTATGGCGTTAATTCCCCGTTCCAATGGTTGGAACAGGTGGTAATGGCCTGGCAGCCAAAGTTATCGGCCCAAGCAAATTGAGGGCGATTAGCGAGGGCTCCAGACTGTTAAGCCCCATTCCAGCTCTTGGAACAGGGGATGAAGGCTATTAGCACCCAGGTTGCCAAAGCGGTAACCCGGGATGCTAAAAAAAGTATTTTACTTTGTTCAATGGGAAGCTGCACGCATTCTGTTGAACAAAGGAAAATACTTTGTGAAGATGGCCGCCATGAAAGGGAAGTGCGGCTCCGTATGGAGCCCCTCTTCCCTTTCCATGGTGGCCTGCAGCAGCCAAGCGGAATGGGCTGCAGCCAAATAAATAAAGTGGGGGTGGGAAGGGGGAAAACAAAAGAAAATGGGACAGAGGGTGCGTGAAGATGGCGACGGGGGGAACTGGCCAACAGGTGGCATGGATCACGGGCTTTGATCACCGATTCAAGTCTGCATTCCTAGCCACCTGATTGGCTGTCTCCCCCCTGCCACGGTGCTAATATAGAATATGATCACCTTGTGTTAAATGGAGTCGGATTCCAAAGCAATTGATTTGTTTTATGCCAGCATAAAAATCTCATGCTGGTGCAAAAGGAAGTGTGCTTTGAAGATGGCTAAGGAAAGCACAACAGAAATGTTAATTCCATGTCATGCCCTTTCCCCACCTAAAAAAGGATTCAAAATGGGGTGAAGTGGTAAATCAGTGTAGAAATGCTGAACGCCTTGCGGTTAAGCTTTGATTTGCTGCTCTATCAAGTATACAATTACTTTTATAAAATTACTTTTTCTATCAGTAGTTTTACAGTGTTGGTTTGGCAAATGAAGGCGTGATCGCAAGGAGTAATGCTTTTATCCTTCCATTTCCAACTCCAGCCCATATCCAGGCACTGACAAGGTGGAGAAGGGGGACAGAGCTGAGTTAAGATCCCTGCTGTGCTGACCTCCTCATGAGTACACTTTGTTTTACCCTTGCAGGAGATTCACATGCAGGCGTTAAAGAAATGGATTCCTATTCAATCCGCCACCATTCAACATCTGCTAAAACATAGGCAGATTTCATAGAAATCCACTAATAAATGTGCCCTGCAAAGTGTAATTTGAACACTGTATATCTTTTTAGTAAAGGCAATTGTTCACTTCTCTGCCTTGTTATTGTTTAGTACTGCATGCCAAGGACGCAACATCATGTACTTGCACCAGTTGGTGTTCCCCTGGATGCAATTTACACTTATAAGAAAATTAACCCCTTTGTGTGGTTGCCTTTTAAGAAAAGGAGCAACAGAAACAGAGACAGAACTGTAGTTGACAGGCCATGATGCTATGCAACCACAGGATATCAATGAGCACTATGATGCCACAGCAGTTGCCAACAACCTATTGGCTAGCTATCAAGACAATACGCAGATTGAAGGCAGAGAATGAGAACATTTATACAGTCATAAAATAAAAACACTGTAATACCCAATTAGCTCGAGTTATTCATTGTCCTGAAACAGTATACAACAAGAACACGGTGATAGTGCCCATGGATGAACACAATCAACAACTCCCGAACAATAGTGGCACTGACTTTGAAAGATATTTCACACCATGTACATGGACATTTTTTGCAGAACCCACGTGGACGTTCGATTCCGAAAATGTGCAAAATGTACAAGCACAAATTGTGCTTGATTCACTAAACATGAAAATAGCCGTCTGCTACCAGCTGCAGAAAAGAACTGGACATAATGAAGCAGGGAGAGTTCTACCTCTAGACTTCACCAATGTGCATATAAACAGCTGTGTCAAGAGGGCTGGCAATGGTGCAACTGGGTTCACACAAAGACATGTTGCTCTAGTAGCAAGGTGCCCATATTTCAAACTGGTGCAGGTAAACATTGGAACACAAGCACATCCGACTCAGACTCAGAAGGCTGGCCTGCACTTATCCTCCTTGACCTTGTAGCAGGCTTTGACACTATCGACCTCACAGACAGATTCCACTCTCTAGGCATCAGGGAAATGGCCTTAAGATGGATATCCTCTTTCCCCATCAACCATTCACAAATCAGCATCCTCACACCTTCCCCCAACCTGTCTCCAATGGGGTGCCACAGGGGGCTTCAATTTCGCCCCTCCTCTTCAACCTCTACTTAAGCCCCCTCCCCACGCTAATCTGCTCAGATGACCTAACTTGGTACAACTATGCTGATGACTCACAGATCATTTCCAAAATTCCCTAAACCCTGGCTTCTCCTCATCCTGATCTCGCCTTTTGCCTCACAGAAAAATGGCTGTTGTATGATGGCTAATCACCTCCCCCTTAATCCTGGTAAAACCAAAATCCTGATATGCGGTAAAACAGCACTGTTCCCGCAACCCACCCCTTGGCCGTCCTCCCTAGACCCTCCGCCTATAGCATCCAGCTCAGTAAAGAACTTGTGATGCAGCTTGGACTCTGATCGAAAACACTGTCATATCACATCAAAGCCGAATCTAGATCATGTCACTTTCACCTCTGTATTCTCAGACAAATCTTCCCCTATCTCTCCGACTACCACAGAGTCACAGCAATTATGGCTATCATCCTGTCCCGCTTAGACCATGCCAATTCCCTCTATTTGGGCGACCCTGCCCATCAGCTCAGAAAGCTCCAATAGTTCCAAAACTCTCTTCCTTGCCCTCCCTTCCAGAGAACACATTACTCCCTGCTTGAAGGTGCTCCACTGGCTTCCTAACGGCAGATGGGCCACTTTCTTGGCCATGTGCATTTCCCAGTGTGCCCTCCACAAGGCAGGCCCTGAATTCCTCCAACATAAAGTTGCATGCTACCAACCCAATAGAAACCTCAGATCGGAGTCTGCACTCTTCTTGTGATCCCCCTTTCTATTCCACTAGAATAGGAGGATCCTCTTTCTTCATCTAAGCTCCAACACTCTGAAACAACCACCCCACTCAGCATTCACCACACAGAAGACCACCTCTCCTTCAGAAAGGCCCTCAAAACCTGGCTTTTCACTTCTGCAAGCTGACAAACCCATCCCCGTTTCACGCTTACCCTCATGACACATAGGCTGTGACACTATTTGCCTCCCCTTGATATCTCCAGAGCAAGGTAAAGTATAATTCAGAGGAGACCCGTTGAACAGATTCCGTGGCCACATTGAAAGCAAATGGGGCTCAAGGGTACGTATTGCACACCACTTTGTTGGTATCTAGCCGCAGTCACAGCCGCTGACATGCACACAATTCGCCCAATAGACCAGTCTCAAACAAAACGCACACCATCTCTGCCATCAGAATGCATCTAAGTCTATGACAAAAATGAGGTCCAGCTGGACACACAATGGGTCTCCTGCACTCGCACACTCTCCTGACGACCTCTCAGCACCCCTCCACATGCCTGATCAACATGGGTAGCTAACGGGGACGCCTCCCACCCAACTTCCTTTTTGCCAAATGCACACACACATTCCAACCTTTCTGACATTGTTCCCATACAATGGACTTCGGTCCCCTAATGGCGTTGACCCACAAGTGCTTCGAGGTCATACCAATGGGATAAAGGGGCTTTACAAATGACAAACTACTACCACGACTAATATAATACATTTGCAGGAGGACGTTTCACTTTCTTTCAAAATTGTTCCCTGAAAGGGGTTCACTTTTCTCAAGATTTGACACCACATTCAGGAAAATAATTCAAATTTCTATACACTTTTCTTTCACATATATTTGATTTCATTCTAGTGACTCACAATTGGAGATTCACTTTTTTGTGTGATTCATAGCTATTTGCAGCTAGGAAGCACAGCCAACGTATGAGGGCCCTGTATTGTGAATCCCAATGAGGCGTAAAATGTGCGAAGTCAAGCTCAAAACAAAACCCCAAAGGAAACCAATTCACAGGCCAAATATGGCCTCTAAGCAACTTTCTCTGGGAGTCGAAATGATGATATGGGATCTCCTGCTAGAGGAAGTACAATCTAGGCAGTTTCCCTGTATGAAGAATTGAAGTGATTCTCCTGCCTGTGGAATCTTCCAGCTGCGTCTCCCCATGCCATAGTGTATCGGCATCATGGGTAGATAACATGGACAGAAACTACACTCTGAAGAATAAGTGGTTGTGCAATGGCGGGGTAAAGAGTATCTGTCCGGCATTGATCTTTTGTTGTTGGATTGTGCCAGACAGAGGAGAATAGGTCAACAACCTCCCTCCAAAGCTTGCAGAACAGTGATGATGGCACTATGAGGTCATTGTGCTGGCATACCTTCACACCTTGAAACACTTGTGCATAGGCACGTTATAAATGCCCTATCATATCATATCATCAGTGGTGATTCCAAGGTCCACTATAAGGAGCTGG
The DNA here is from genome assembly GCF_040938575.1 of Ambystoma mexicanum. Taxonomy (NCBI): domain Eukaryota; kingdom Metazoa; phylum Chordata; class Amphibia; order Caudata; family Ambystomatidae; genus Ambystoma; species Ambystoma mexicanum. The sequence goes on from NC_090928.1 coordinate 459,013,117, forward strand.
CTTGGGCCAGAGCAATCTTTCCACTCAAAATCAAACACAGTGAGAAGCTTGTGATGATGCAGATGAATATGTCAGTACCATTTTCTGCCATACCACCCCATGAGCCTAGGGATGAGAGACGATGTATGTTAAGGTAGATTCCACAAAATGTTTTAACAGTAAATGCACATGCATCTGCCATAAAGAATCAGTTAGTTTGTGCAACACTAGTATGGATTAAAACTAGGTTATAGAAGGCACAAGTAGTGTGCTCTAACTAGCATAAAAGGAAGGAGGGTTCCTGCGTACCCAGAGAGGGGCTCACAATTATGATAGGGCAGAGGAAATTATAGGTAGGAAAAGATGCAGAATACACGGGACGGGAAACCAACATATGGCGGATGTACGTAACATGAACAGAAACAATATTGATCGTCAACATTGAGGCAAGAGTGCAGAAGTACAGACATTTTTCCTAACATAGAGGCCGCAGCAGGCCTAAGAATTACCAAAGCCTTAAAATCCAAGATGCCAATATCATAAAAACACATTTATTTCAGATGCTTGAAGCTGCCCAAACAATAGTTCTTAATAAGGTGCCTTGGTCAGAACATGAGGAAGGGAGTAGTGGATGAGCGGATCGTAGGCAGGAGATAACAGTTCCCAGGATGTGAGGCAGTATAATTCCAAGTTAATTAAGTTTCAATAAGAGCATAAATATTCATTGATAGCCATGTGCATAAGATCAGAATGCCAGAAGACTGCATAGAAAATAGATGAAGTGCATCTCAAGTTGTCACAAAGAAGTATAACATGCAAGTAGCTTCGGATCCTAACCAACCCAAACTAGTCATCATTTTGTAATAAATATTGCAGTTTGAAACCACTGATGTAGTGTTTTTAGTTTAAAAGCTGCTCACAATTAATGTACTGCTTAGAGCTGATTGTATGCCATCCCGGCCAAGTTTCAATGCTTTGTATAAAGATGTGATTTATTGTGTACTCTTAGTAGTCCATTATTGAGTATTGTTTTTGACCAGTGTGGCAAATTGGGCCCATATCTACATTTTCATTGGCTGCCCCGTATCTGTACGACATGCCTTGAACTACCTCTAAATACATTTAATAATATTGATTATAGCAAAAACAATGGTAACAGATTGGTTTATGCAACATTGTATATAGCACATTGCCCCATAGACCCTCTGATTGGTGGCATGCTCAACCAACCTTGGACTTTCGGCAGGTTAGCAGCACGTAAGCAAAATGAAACCCAGGTGCTTGAGTCACATCAGATTACTCACCACTTTCCCAATTAGTCCATCATCTCTTATAAATCCAACCATAAGCCACTAACGTTCTTTTTAATTTCAAAGGGTGTAGGGAGTGATATACTTCGGTGAATGATTCAGCTCATCAATAATGTTGTGGCATTGGAGTGATTCCATCACTAAAAGTGAAAGTAAAAGGCAACCATGAATTTAGTGCTTGCTGGTGCACCATACGTTATAGCAGAGCCATTTATTATTACAGGCCCTCTATTTGAAGACAGCAATGCATCGCAGTTGCCCCTACGTATATTCAATTATTAGTTAGGGAGAGAATTACCTGCGCTTTATTTGGATGGGCGTGCATCATGTCTGAAGATTATTTCAGCACATCCGCTGTCATTAAGGAAAGTTCAGGTGTTGCTAAACATGTAACGGCATTGCGCACTTGCCCAGAATGTGCTTACTTGATTTGCAGCTGCTGTATAGCACCGGCAGATAATCTATTAATAGAGAAAAGACATGAGAAGATCTTTTGCAAAAAATGCGCAGTTGAGTTAGGCATGTAACATATTAACATTTGGATGAACCAGATTAGGGCTTACTGTCTTCTCCCTCCCTCATTTCTCCCCTTCCCTCTTCCCTGCACTTGCGCGATCCGAATGAGACAAGGCCTAATATGATCGTTGTTTTGTCCTCCCTTTGTTTCCCTCTCCTTGTCTTGTCGCGCCTAGAAACACTTGTGTACAGGCTCATTATAAATGCCTTATCATATCATATTGCATCTAAAGTCACTCTTTGTGGGATTTTAGTATAATACTAGATGATATCCATGGCTATTAGCAAATGTTCTTTTGGGTCAAATTCAGATCTATCTTGAATCTGTCTAATGATAGCCATTCAGTCGCGAACATATGATTTCATTTCTGTAACAAATGGTTTCAAATAATGGTCAGCGAATTTAGAGAGAGGTTCTAAGACTGAATTCATCCCTGAGACTATGGGATGCCCCAGTGAATCAATGAGAGGTTTCTGAATTTTGGGGAGAATATAGAAGGTCAGAAACTTCAATTTTGTATTTGATAAAAAGACTCCTTCTTGTTTACTGATGCAACCTCTTTCTACTGCTTTGGATATCTTATGTTCAGTCATAATCAGCAGTCAATCTGTGGGATCTTCTGCTTGCTTCTCACAACTATTCTCTTCAGAAAGCATATGCGTCTTTACAGCATACATTTGGTTTTGTTTTGTTATACCCACTATTTACTGCATGCTTACCCTTCAGCAGTATTTTGCAATTGAGAATATAGATAGAGAAATACCTGCCTATTGGTGGTGCTCCTGGAAATGAATTTAGGCCTCCCATTGCATTTTACAACTTCAAGATCTATCAATCTCTTTAATCCATCGTCTTCAAAATCCATTACTCCACAGGATTTCTGCTAGCTGACACTTCATGCTCCCCCTCCCTCCCTCCCTCCCTACCAATAAGACTATCTGTGAAAGAATAAGATAGCAGAATAGTTCATTACTATGCCTCACACTTGCCCCAACAGACTTTCTTGTCCATCTTCTTTGAAGTCTCTGACACCACTGGACTGACTCTATTTCAATTGGCAGGAACCTATTTCTGGGATGCAATAAGAAATTGCCATCAAACACATTTCTCGGTACAATTAAAAATGGACTCTGGTGTGAATCTGACGTTTGCATGTTATGTTTCGGTGTTCAATGTAAAAATATATTGGGTATTTATAAAGCACCTATACAGCAAATGGTGTTTCAAGGTGCCACAAGACAAAAAAGGGGCAGGGGCACAGGGAAGACAAACAATAACGGTCCTACTAGGCCTTTTGTCATTCGGATTGTGCAAGTGCAGTAACAAGAAGTGCAGGGAGGAGAGAAGTGGGGAGGGTGGGAGCGCCGGTCGGGGCGGAAGGGATAATGCTAGGGTGGGAGCGAATTGTGGGGCAGAGGGAGGCATACAAGGCTGAGGGGAAGAAGAGGGCCCCAGGTGCTAGTCAAGTGCTATCGGGAAGGCAGGAGGTGGGAAAGTGCCAGGGGATGCAGGAAGTGCAGGGAGTGAGGACCACATGCTAAGTGTGCGGACAGGTGTGGACATGCTATGCTAGTCAGGGGGAGGGGGCCTGGAAGGACAAGTGCAGGTTAGGGTGGAGGGTCAAGGAGACCGGGGTGCAGGGGAGGAGGGCCTGGCGATCTGTACGACTCAGAAGGGACTAGGGCAGCCAGTCAATGCGACAGAGGGGGGAAGTAGCATGGGAGGGGGAGAGGGAAGGAAGAAGAGAAAAGGAGGGTTTGAGAAGCTCCCAGAACTTAAGGAGATCTGGCTCAAGCCAGAGAGGGGCAGCAAGGAGATTCCAGAGGGAGACTCCTGCCAAAGAGAGAGATCTGCCCCCAATCTCTGCTTGGAAAAACGTGTAATCTGCAGAGAGTTGGAGCTAGGGGCTCTAGCAGGGAGGTATTTAGGGATAGAAAGTTGGATGTAGCAGGGTCTCAGACCACAGAAAGCCCTGTGGATGATGCAGAGGGTCTTGAACTTGATCCTCACAGCCACCAGGAGCCAATTGAGAGGTTTTAGGGCCAGAGAGATTCTGTCCCTGGGCCTGAGGCCAAAGATAAGCCTCACTGTCCTATTCTGGAATAGTTGATGGGGACAAAGGGAGGATAAAGGTATATTGAGGAAGAGGCAATTGGAGTAGTCTAGCTTAGAGAGGACCAGAGCTATGGAGTATTTTGAGTTTCTGGGGGAAGGTGAGGATAGGAGAATGCCTCTGAGGAGATGCAACTGAAAGTGGGCCTTCTTTCTAAGGTCTGCAATGTGAGGCGTGAAGGAGAAAGAGGAGTCGAAGATGATGCCAAGGTTTTTAGCCTCAAGAGAGAGTGATGGGAGGGGACCCATCGAGGGTGGACAGATAGTAGGAGGGAAGGAGGGATTTGGAGTCACAATCAGAAGGATCACAGTCTTACTGGCATTAAGGCAGAGATCATTAGCAGCGCACCATGCCTGAATATTCAGACAGTCAGGAAAAAGAGAAAAAGAAGAGGGGGAAGTGGGCTGAAGCTTTAGGAGAGCTGTGTGTCGTCTGCATAACACTGGAAGTGAGGAGAGAAGATCAAGATCAAGTGGGCCAGGGGGTCAAGATAAAAATTGAAGCCACTGCAAGAGGATACCGCCCTGAGGGACGCCACAGGTGGAGACTGTGGTGGAGGAGAGGAAAGGGCACAGTTCCTTAAGGACACTTTGATTATGCTTGCATCTTTCCCACAGTGGGAGTTGAAAAAATAAACTATTTCCCTCTACATCACCTCTGCTTCCTCCTCTCCACTACTGACTCTTCCTGGGGCAGCCCTGGCACCTATGCCCATTTCCCCCCCCAATACTCCCGATGCTGCTGTCATAATCCAGGGGACAACCCAAGAACCCCTGCCACTGATCCCTCCTCTTCCTTCCCCTCTCAACTTCCTGTCTCTTCCTTCACTCCCAAGGCTCCCCCCTTCAAAGTCCACCTCCTCAATCCCCACTCACCGTTCCTCCTCCATCACTGGCTGGCCCTTTCTTTTCCTTGTTTTGCAAAATGGATGTTTCGCATACGTTTCGTGCATAGTGTCCATTGCGAGGTAGAAGGGCAAATCAATAGACGAGCTCACATATTGAGCTGAACTTTGACATATTTAAAAGCACAGTGCTATAATGGGAGATCAGCACAATGCGAATCATAACAACAGCAGCACCCAATAATACTGCACTGGGGTTTACTAAGCATTTTATGTCCATTACACTTGTGCTGGAAATAGGAACAAGAGTAACATTTCTTCGGGTGCTTATGGGTGGCGAAAGCGAGGCCATGGGGAGCAGTGTGCATGGAGGGGCTGCTGGTCCAAAACCAGAAAGTGACCTCTAACAATGTTCAGGTCATCAAACGGTCAGATCATGGACCCATGACATTTTGAGGGTCACTTTGGAGCAATTCGCCATATCCTAGTGCTCAAGAGGGATTACATGATATCTTCTGCCACAATTGATACATCTGTTGACATTTGTGTTACCATGTGATTAATGATTAGTGACATTTTGTTCTAGTGGACTAGTGCAAGAATTCAGTTATTGGGCAGTGCTTTAGCAATGTGGCAAACATATTTGCCTGTTGTTCTTTCACACTGATCTCATGGGCACATACTAGTTAGTTGGCTGCTGCAGTGACATGTTCCAGTGTACTGTTGCATATCTAGCTACTGAACTATTTCAACATTACTTGAGTTTCCATTAGGAAAGGCTGTTAAATTTGATGGATTTGTTACCAATTTATTAGGAAGGTTCTACTGTAAAATGTACCATACCCCCTGCCCCCCTCAACGCTTTCTGAAATAAAACGATCCACACATTAAACTAGAGTTCGAAGTATTATTAGTACAGCGGTTTGTGCCGTGGTCCAAAATAGCAAATTAATGTGATGGTTAGCCACAGTTTTGTATTCCTTCATGGACCCCTCTCGTGCTCTTTATCTGTGCATACCTTGGACAATAACTATCCAGCTAGTAGAACCTGCCAGCCACTTTGACACAGTTAAACACCCTAATCTCTCAACCCTGGGATTAATGCCAGTGTTCTCGAGTGGACCCCATCCTTCCTCTGTGACGACAAATCTTAACCATGTTACCCTGACTTGATGATCACATGTCTGGATAATTATTGCCTAATTCCATGATGGCTACAGGATGTCTTATGTAGAACTATGCAATAGTATGTACCCCCTTGGCATATTCCATTGCCTTCACTATTCAGCACTTGACTGGTCCAGAATGTTCAAAGACTGTGAATAATCGGACCCCCATTTTTCACTTCCCACTACACCCTACTCTCCCTCATTTCCTCTTGGGGAGCTGTAAAGTGGCTGAATTTGGAGATAGTTATATTTCAACCAAATAAATATAAGTAAATATATCTATTGTAGTTAAGAAATGTACCACAAGGTTTCTGGATGCAATATTTCTTCCGTCAATCTCTTTATCAAAATGAGTTACAAATTTGACTACAAGTTCCATTATTCACATTTCTCAGTGTCTTTATAAAATGTAGTTAGGAACTTTGACTTGAAGTTTCCGAAATGCAATGTTTCTCTTCTAAGTCTCTTTATCAAGTGTCCATAAGAACTGGGACTTCAGGTTCCACCTTGCATTTCTTCCCTTAGGCTGTTTTTCAATTGTGCTTCAATACTTTCTTCTAAGTCATGTCATCCAATGTATATTAGAATTGTATTTTCAAGATCCAGGATTCAATGTTTCTACCAGCACCGTCCTAGTAAACTAGCTAGGAATTATCCCTCCAAGTTACAATATCCAACCGTTCTCCCCTTTAACTTCATATTACATGTTGCTAGAAACATTGTGCCAGATTCTCATAAATAGATCAAATGAAATGAGGGCAGAGAATGTGCTTGTTTCATTTGCGCTACTTTCAGAAATGCTCAGGTCACCTTATTCACATAGTGACCTGAGAATTTGTGGAGGGGCTGGGGAGTGGTGCAAATCGCTCCTGACAATTATGTATGTCAGGCTCCCAGGACCCACAGGGTTGCTGGGAGTGCATTTCCCCTCTCATGCCTTTCCTTATGCCATCTGTAGTGATCCACCAATCTATGAGTCTGCATGTCCTTCAAACCTTTCTTTACTTTTAGGGGCAAATGCGTGTTCTGCTTTTTTTCCTGGTGAAGCTTGCACTTTTTTTTCCTGATGAAGCTTGCACTTTTTTGTGGGATTCCTCTCTTTTCAGAATATTCAGTTCTTCCTGTACATTCTGCACCACCTTGGACCAGGCATTCATATTTTGGAAATAATGGACTGTCCCTGGGTTTTCCAGTTCTTTTATTTCTGGTTTGCAAGGTACCAACATCCACCGGACATTTCTTTAATGCTTTGATGTGGGTACTGCTCAGCCGAGCAAAGATCTGACAGAGCTATCAGATAGCTCATATCAGTGAAGGTCTCTGTCCCTCTTCAGCTCGTCTTGAGCAACATCCTCTTCATTCTGCCGGGTGTTTGAAGGATTTTGGCCACGGTTTGCCTACATATTGCTATCCTCTGGTTAATTCTGCAGGCAAAACACTCATATCGTTTTATGGCATTTTACTTTTCTTAACGTTTGTCCTTATCCTTGAAACGAATGCAGGTGCGAGCAGAAATATATCTCTTAATGTTAGTGTAGTACTCTCTGGAGCTTGATATGGCATTGGAAACCCACCTCTAGTTATCTAATCTGATAAAGTCCCAGGTCTCCCTCAACTCTCACTCAACCGCCATCATTTAAGTCTGAACCCCCCTGGAATATTAAACCTGTTCAGAGATCTCTATTTTCGTGTTGGGTCTAATTGGCATGTTTTCTTTGTAGTGTGTGGTAGAACAGAGCTGCATTGGTCAGTCATTATTTCCATCTTTTCTCTGCTTGCCTCCCCCAGCTTTTCTAGATCCTGTTGAAGTGTCTTCCATTTCAATATAAACTGCCTGCAGAATTTCTGATGGTGTTCTGTTCGTTTATGTTGAGATCCTCCTTCCACAGTTGCAGGTCCAGCACTTTCTCTTCAGTGTTTTCACCTCCACACCCAGCTGCCCACAACTGTAATTCTCTGTTTTGAAAAGTGACTGTGCATCCTCAGCTCTGCAGCTATCTCCTAGTTCCTAGTGCATGCAATCAGCTGAGTAATGTCTCTATCTTCATCTTTTCTAACTGGGCATTTGCGATTGGGCACCACAACTGCCTCTCCTTCTTCTGAATATTAGCAAGCTAAGGTTGCAGGCTGGAGATCTGTGCAGTGGTGACCAGATTCTCTGCCACTTGTACATTTGCTTATTTGGCACACACGGTCATGCTTTGGTGCTCCCTGTTGCCAATTCTAATAGGTCACTCTTCTTCTTCAACCTCAATTGACTCTGTTTAATGATGCCAAAGTCTCAAGTCACTGATATTCTCATGTTGCTCTCTGTAACCCTAACGCTATTCGACCACTATGTGATTCAATCTCTCCTTCTTCAGTATAAGGTGTGGGTTGATATGCGTTATAATTTCTGATTAAAATATAACAGAGGGATTCTTGGGTGCAGGATGGAACTGGCAATGTGCCTCAACACCTACACTTCACTGATATTTGTATTTTATTGTATTTCTATAGCGTTTTAAACCAAAGCGATTTGACCAAAAATAGATGATACAAAAAAAGATGTTGAGCCTGAATACGAGCGTGGAGGTAAGGAAAAAAGGAAGGCAGAATGGTATTACCGGCATCGATTACGGGTCTGGGCCATTACGAGCCGACAACCAGGCAATACCACCACTGTCCGTACCGTGCCCCATCTTACCGGCATGCGTGTGTACACGCGCCCCTTCGTGGAGGAAATACCAGGATGCCGCTAAGAGGAGTACGTCACAAGTCATGCTTGCTAGCTACTTATCGGCATCCAAATGCGGTAAATAGGGCCTGCATGATGGCGGTATTACAGGCATCGCGGACCACCCGTAAATAGCAACCTGCAGTGTAGCCAACTGCCACAGGTGCACACAATCACCACAGGTGGAGTCAAGGGAGCCTGTCCCAGTACAAAAGGAGCACACCGACACACACACCCCTTCGTATACCAAAATGATCCCACTAGCTGTTGCAATCCTGGCGCTGGAGGACATGCCTGTACTGCTACACCAGGAACAACAACAACAACAGGCAGCACAGAGGAGAAGCAGGAGGAGAATGAGGGTGAGACAGGCCCAGCAAGTCCCATCAGTGCAGCCAGCTGTACCACATAGGCAGCCACCAATCCCTCGCATCAGAACCAGTCCATTCAACCTAACCCCTGAGCAGATCCACATCCTGTACCGGTTGGACCGGGACACCATCACCAACGAGGTGGACATGATACACGACGACATTGTCAGCCTGATAGAAATCCACACTGCCATCCCCCCTCTACTGAAGGTACTGTCTGTGCTCCACTTCCTGGCCACAGGCACCTACCAGCACACAGTGGGCCAGCTGCATGGCATATCACAACCTCTCTTTTCACGCATGCTGAACCAAGTGCTGGATGCTCTCCTGAAGCAGGAAAGCATCCACATATCCCTACCACGGACTGCCCAGGAGCTTGCTGACACTAAAGTTGGCTTCCACACACTGGCAGGCATGCCCAATTGCGTTGGTGCCCTCGACTGCACCCATGTTGAATTGATGGCCCCTCATGCCATAGAGGCGGTGTATCGCAATCGTAAGCAATACCACTACATCAATGTGCAGATGGTATGTGACTCCAGCAAGATCATCACACATTGTTCTGCCCGATATCCCGGATCCACACATGATGCCAGGGTGCTGTGTAATTCCTCGCTATCCTGCTACATGGAGCGACATGCTGGACGACGTGTCTGGCTGCTTGGTAAGTTGCCTGACAGGCCCATGGCAGTGCAGTGAGGGGGTTAGATTGGGGGATGCATAATCCACCTGGGTGAGATGGGGGGATGCATAATGCACCTGGGTGAGATTGGGGGGGATGCATGCCCCACCTGAGTGAGATTGGGCGGTGAGTGGACAATGCACATACAGCTAAACACTGTTGCCCTGAACATTCCAACCTGAACATGACACATCAATGCCATAAATAAGACCAATGCTGCACAGCAATGACAATATGCCAGACACGCAAGCAGGCCACCATGGGAAGGTCAAGTGGTGGATGACAAAACATGATTACACCTGTGGCAATGGCGTTAGTTGTTAAGACGGATTTCTGAACTCTGTCCTGGTGGCGCAGAGGTTCAGAAGGCCAACCTAATTACTTGGAACAGGGTAACCTCTGGACAAGCCAGACCAATCAAGGTAGCGATCGCGGCGGTCAAGACTAGGTCTCAAGAGGGGTGAGGGTGACTGAAAGCCCGCAATGAGCACACAAAGCAAGAGCGCTTACAAACTACTCCAAACAGTTGTTTATATCAAAAATAGATACACATTTATTATAAGGCCTTGAAACTAATAACCACAGTAAAAGCAGCAATATACAACGATATTAAACCAACACATACACTATCCACCCAATATATATACAGAATACACAGTTTCACAGCATTAGCAGCACGAAATATGTTATCCACCTGCAGGGGAAGGAAAACAGGCAGTGCGAACCAATGCGTGTGATATGTCCGCCTTCTGAGGCCCCTAACTAGATGGTAGTCCAATCCCTACGAAGAGTGGAGCCTAGCGCTCAAAAGTACCTGCACACGCCGGTGCCAATGGGCAGAAGGTGAAGCTCTTCGGAGGACGTTGAACAGCTCTGTAGAGAGCTCTAATGAAGGAGAACACGGTCCGCGACTCTAGCGCAGCCTCCACTGTGAGGCAGAAGCAGGGCGCGAGTACGGACAAGGGGTGCTGTATTCACAGCGGGGAAAAGCAAGGGGCACTGCAGGAGGGCGACCAGATCCTAGCTAATCTACTCACCGGTCCCCGAAGCAAGCAGGCCCGAGCTTCTCCTCGATAGATGCAGCTTCTGGCAGGTTCTGAAGAGCAGGGAACGTCTCGTCGTCGTGCAGAGTAAAAAGACGTCCCGATCGAAGAAACAAGCACAGTTTTGTCGCCACAGCAGGGCAACGGAACGGCCGGGTGTATTCAAGCCAAACGAGCACTGCTCACCTCTAGCTTAGGACTGCTAAGCAAACGAAGCGTGTGAGCATGCCCCGGACTCAGAATACCACCCAACCTGTCGGCGATTACAGAGCAGGCCTCCTTAGTAAGCTGGTCAGTCAACTGGATGGCCCAGAGACACTTCCGAAGGCTTACAGCAGGAGTTGATGAAGGTGCCGGGAATAGCTGGTCCTGCTATTCCAATAGGTCGAAGCGCCAGTACAGGCCTTCTTGTTCGATCTTAGGTGGAAAGGGCTTCACCGGACGACAGCAATGAGGAGCAGAAGTTCTTCAGGGGGTCACCAGTGATTCCTCGGTCCAGCCTCGTGTTCGCAGGATACTTGGCTCCTGTATCCCTGGGTTCGTAAGAACTCAGGAGATCGACATGGTAGTGGTGTTTCCAGCTCCCTCTTATCCACGGTTCCCTTCGCGCCAAAACGGAGGGGAGCCAATGGGAGATCCGCTCATCAACACACATACCATACGTGGACCAATCACGGACCACAGTGGTCCCAGGCATTCACACCACCCTAGACTCTCTGGCACCCAGGATGTGTATTGGGACCAGACAGCCCAGCCCACATCCTGGGGGCACTCAAACGACATGTAGAAGCCCGCGAAAGCAACCGTGTTTCGCGGGAAACTACATGCCCAAATAAGGAAGGCCCCGGGTCGCCTGACCCGGGGGAAGGTAAAGGGAGCAAGACGGACAGTGGACGAGACAAAGGAGCCTCGTGGTCCGGCCATTTTGGGTAGCCGGGCCACCCTTTTGTGTTCGCGGCAAAAAGGTGCTCAGAACGGCAAAAGGAGCTCAAAATAAACCAAATGATCGCTGCCACCAGCCCAGTCCCTGAATGACTTGCACCGATCCAAAAACCATCCTACAAGAGTGTCTAGGGTCTGTAGAAGGCTAGAGACCCAAGAGAGCTGTAACTTAGCTTACAGTGCCCTCTTGTGTCGTGTTGCACTAAAATGGCGACACGATAAAAGAAACTACGGGAAACAGCGTTCCCCGGTACTGACTGTCTTAAGGGCATGTCAGTTTCCCCGTAAGAAAGGAGCGAAAGCCCAGAGGAGTACGGCAGAAGGCTGCACTTCTCTGGCAAAGTCAAGGAACAGGTTGAAAACAATAGCAAAAAGTTTAGGGGTTGCCACATGGAAGGAAAGTTCCCTACAATAACGAAATCTTTCCTAACACTCGCCCCTCCCAGACTATGGACAGGGGGAACTAATCCACCCCTGGATGAGTCTCTTGTTCAGGTCGGTAAAACATTCTGGACAACCCATCAGCATTGCTATGTTGGACACCTGGCCTATGCTCAATAGTGAAGTCGAAGCCTTGTAGACTTATGGACCACCTAAGCAACTTTGGATTCTCCCCCTTCATGTTCATTAGCCACTTTAACGGCTTATGGTCAGTCTGCACAGTGAAGTGGGTCCCATAGAGGTAGGGCCGCAGCTTCCTTAGGGCCCACACAACAGAGAAACATTCTTTCTCTACCGTGGACCATCTGAGCTCTCTGTCCTTAAGCTGGCGACTAATAAAACCGATAGGGTGTTCCTTACCCTTCTCATCTACTTGTGATAGTACAGCTCCTATCCCAGTGTCAGAGGCATCCGTCTGCACGATAAAAGGTCTTTGATAATCAGGGGCCCTGAGCACAGGGGCCTGGCACAAGGAGTCTTTCAAGCCATTGAAGGCCTTCTCACACTCGTCAGTCCAAGTTACCTTCTTGGGTTTCTTCGGAGTTGTGAGGGCAGTCAGAGGAGCAGCTATGGTGCCATAGTCTGCCACAAAATTGCGGTAATAACCCGTGAGTCCTAAGAAGGCTCTCACTTGGGTTTGCGTAGTGGGGGTAGGCCAGTCTTGTACGGCTTGTACCTGACTGAGTAGAGGCTGTCTCCTCCCTCCAACTACTTCATGTCCAAGGTAAACCACTGAGCCTTGTCCATTTTGGTGAGGGGCCACTCGGACACCCTCAAAAGAGCTAACTGAAGGACTGCTTGGGAACAGGTCGGGGAGAGGTTCAGACTCCTCTTCCTCAACATCTGAAGCCAGGAGCAGTGCTACGATTTCGACGCTTGGGCCGAAAGCCTTCAGCCTATTCACGGGAAGCACTTTGGGAGCCTGTCCAGGCCTTCCAAGGTCCACTGAATAGTTAACCTCACCCAGGGGCTCCACCACTGGGTAAGGGCCTGACCATTTGTCCTGTAAAGCTCGAGGCCTTATGAGATTCATGATCAGGACTTGCTGACCAAGTGTAAAGTTGATGAGGGAAGCTTTCTGGTCGTACCAAGGTTTCACCAGCGCTTGCCCTGCCTTCAATTTATCACTAGTCAAGCCTATCAGAAGTACCATCCGTTTTCTGAGCCCTAGCACATAATCAACTACATTGGTAGTAACAGGGGGAGTGGGCATCTCCCATCCCTCTTTGATGATGGCTAAGGGTCCCCGTACGGGATGACCGAACAGAAGTTCGAAGGGGCTGAAGCCAACACCCTCCTGCGGTACCTCTCGGTAGGCAAACAGCAAGCATGAAACAAGAAGATCCCATTTTCTTCTCTGAGGCTCCTCCAGAGCCCCAATCATGCTTTTTAACGTCCTGTTAAGACGCCCCCCCAGACCATCGGTCTGGGGGCGGTATGCAGAAGAGAACCTGTAGGTGACCCCACATTCTTTCCACATAGCCTGCCTATACTTCGACATAAAGTTGCTGCCATCACCCGGCACAACTTCTTTAGGGAAGCCAACCCTAGTAAACATGCCGAGTAAAGCTTCTGCAACTGGCTTGGCCGTTACAGTTGTAAATGGGACGGCCTCAGGATACCTGGTTGCATGGTCGACCAGCACCAGGATAAACCTATTGCCTGAGGATGTTTGCGGGTCAAGGGGACCAACGATGTCGATCCCTACCCTTTCAAATGGTACCCCCACAACTGGGAGCGGTACCAACGGAGCTTGGATTGTCGCGCCAACCTTACCAGACAACTGGCAGGCGGCACAACTCCTGCAGTGACTTTCTACTTGCACCCCCATCTTGGGCCAGTAGAAGTGCATGGATAACCTTTGCTTGGTCCTCCTCATACCAAGGTGACCAGCAAGGTGAACGACATGCGCCAACTGCAGGAGGAAGGGCCTAACAGCAAGGGAAACCACCAACCTCCTATGGTCTCCTTCTGTAGACTCTGTGGGCTCACTGTACAGGAGTCCACCTTCCCAATAAATCCGATGCTTCCCAGGAGGTTCACCCTCAAGCTGGGAGCAGGCCTGTCTCCTTAGGCCTTCCAGAGATGGGCACTCACGTTGGCCCTTACTGAAGTCGTCCCTATCAGGACCTCCTTCAACTAACAAGTCTTTTAGTTCAGGATGGTCGTTGGGGTCGAACACTTCAGGCATCGCCACCTCCTCGTCAGGCTCGGGCGATTGACCAACTCCCTCCACCGCAGTGGTAGGCGAGTTCGGGGGAATATTCTCTTTCCCCCGTCGGGACTTGTTGACTCCTTTCGCCTTGGGTTTCCCCTTCGGCTGGGGCGGCGTATTGGACTTGGCCAATGCTGCCCGTGCTTGAGACCGTGTGTAGGGTCTTTCGGCAGTGTCTCCTACGAGCCCTAGAGCTCTGAGATCATTGCCCAACAAGACCTTTCCCGGGACGTTTCTCTGAATGCTCACTGGAATCCTAACTGCTGTACCATTTAAAGTTAGATTAACAGGGATCACGGGAAACATACGGAGGGGGCCGTCAGCCAACTTAGTGGGCATCAGAGGAGCTCTGGCAACTTCCTCTGAGTCTACCAAGGTAGAATCCACTACAGTTCGACTGCACCCACTATCCCTAAGAGCTGGAGTATCCACTCCATTGATCAGCACACTGTCTTTAAAGTAGTGCTTGGTATTATCCGGAATCCTAGCATACGCCTCTGCGACTTTAGGCTCCCAGGAACCCAGGGACACTAAAACTACCTCAGCCTCTATTCCGCTGGGAAATGAGTCTGAGGAGAAGGATGCTCCTGTAATCTCTTCTTCCTCGTAGGAGGAGAAGGCCAGATTAGCGGAGTGGACCCCCAAAGGTCTAACCTTACAACGGGGATCCCCCTTCACATGGTCAGTTGCTCCACAAGAAAAACAAGCCCCATTGGGTCTGTTTACGTAGGGAGGCTTATTATAACCAGAGTTCTGTTTCGGAGGCGAACCTCCACTACCCTGTGAGTTCTCGGATGGCTTACCCTTATTTTTCTTTTTGTGGCCCTTATGGGAAGAAGATTTAGCAGATTCCCCACCCTCCACATCTTTGGACTTTTTCCCTTCCTCCTGCTTACCAGGATGAGTTTTGTCCTTATGGGACACTCGATGTGACACCCATAAATCTGCTGCAATGGCCAGCTTCTTAGGATCTATCTCCTTCGAATCGGCCAAATGCTGCTTAAGCTCCGGGGAAGAAGAAGCAAAAATGTGTTCCAGCATGACCAGATTGATCATGCCTTCGAAGGTAGAAACCTTATAACCTTCAACCCAGCCAGTCAAGTTTTTCAGGGACTCAGCTACATACGACACCCAAGTACCACCTTCCTTTTTCTTATACTCTCTAAACCTTTTCAAATATTGGGTCGGAGTCTTCCCAAACTTTAAAATGAGAGTCTGCTTCAACATTGCAAAATCAGCGCGCTCAGCCTTCGACATTTCCATAATGGCACTGCAACCAGAATGGGGCAGTCTGCTGAGTAACCATGCAATCTTATCCGCATTATCAACCTCTTGAACCTCGCATGCATACTCAAACGCATTTAACCAGTCCATAATGTCATTTCGTTCCTCATACACACTGAGCAGATCTTTTGGAAACCGTGGATGAGAGGAAGCCCCAGAACCATGTCCAGGACCCTTGGACCCATTTGCGAACTGAAGCTTGGCCAGTTCCAACTGGTGATCCCTGTCTTTTTGTTTTTCTGCCTGGTCGATTTTCAGTTTGGCTATGCTGAATTCAAGCTCCTGCTGCCTAAACCGCAGCTCTTGCTTCTTGAATTCAAGCATAGCCTCCCCATCAACACTGGCAGAGGAAACGTTAGACATTACATCCTCCCTGTCCTCGTGGTCGTGATGGATCAGTGCAGCGGCAGAACCGTCGGTTCTGCCAGTGAGAGCAGCCCCACCACCTTCTGCACTGTCCTCGGAAGTTATAGCGTCAAGCTGCGCTTCTTGCCACGCCACGATTCTCTGGATCATTTCCAATTTAGTGCCTTGAGAGGAAACCCCTCTCTCCGCACACATCTTCTTCAATGTTTCAGATTTCGAAGCATTTAAGGTTAATAAAGTATTCGTTTCCATACTGTCGATAGGACTATGGCCTTTTTAACGTTATATTCAATACTTTACTGCGTGTCCTGGTTGGAATAACCTGAAAACGCCTTAGCTCGTGCGCAACACTGGATACCTTCAGTCGTATCCCACCGCTGTACACCAATTTGTTAAGACGGATTTCTGAACTCTGTCCTGGTGGCGCAGAGGTTCAGAAGGCCAACCTAATTACTTGGAACAGGGTAACCTCTGGACAAGCCAGACCAATCAAGGTAGCGATCGCGGCGGTCAAGACTAGGTCTCAAGAGGGGTGAGGGTGACTGAAAGCCCGCAATGAGCACACAAAGCAAGAGCGCTTACAAACTACTCCAAACAGTTGTTTATATCAAAAATAGATACACATTTATTATAAGGCCTTGAAACTAATAACCACAGTAAAAGCAGCAATATACAACGATATTAAACCAACACATACACTATCCACCCAATATATATACAGAATACACAGTTTCACAGCATTAGCAGCACGAAATATGTTATCCACCTGCAGGGGAAGGAAAACAGGCAGTGCGAACCAATGCGTGTGATATGTCCGCCTTCTGAGGCCCCTAACTAGATGGTAGTCCAATCCCTACGAAGAGTGGAGCCTAGCGCTCAAAAGTACCTGCACACGCCGGTGCCAATGGGCAGAAGGTGAAGCTCTTCGGAGGACGTTGAACAGCTCTGTAGAGAGCTCTAATGAAGGAGAACACGGTCCGCGACTCTAGCGCAGCCTCCACTGTGAGGCAGAAGCAGGGCGCGAGTACGGACAAGGGGTGCTGTATTCACAGCGGGGAAAAGCAAGGGGCACTGCAGGAGGGCGACCAGATCCTAGCTAATCTACTCACCGGTCCCCGAAGCAAGCAGGCCCGAGCTTCTCCTCGATAGATGCAGCTTCTGGCAGGTTCTGAAGAGCAGGGAACGTCTCGTCGTCGTGCAGAGTAAAAAGACGTCCCGATCGAAGAAACAAGCACAGTTTTGTCGCCACAGCAGGGCAACGGAACGGCCGGGTGTATTCAAGCCAAACGAGCACTGCTCACCTCTAGCTTAGGACTGCTAAGCAAACGAAGCGTGTGAGCATGCCCCGGACTCAGAATACCACCCAACCTGTCGGCGATTACAGAGCAGGCCTCCTTAGTAAGCTGGTCAGTCAACTGGATGGCCCAGAGACACTTCCGAAGGCTTACAGCAGGAGTTGATGAAGGTGCCGGGAATAGCTGGTCCTGCTATTCCAATAGGTCGAAGCGCCAGTACAGGCCTTCTTGTTCGATCTTAGGTGGAAAGGGCTTCACCGGACGACAGCAATGAGGAGCAGAAGTTCTTCAGGGGGTCACCAGTGATTCCTCGGTCCAGCCTCGTGTTCGCAGGATACTTGGCTCCTGTATCCCTGGGTTCGTAAGAACTCAGGAGATCGACATGGTAGTGGTGTTTCCAGCTCCCTCTTATCCACGGTTCCCTTCGCGCCAAAACGGAGGGGAGCCAATGGGAGATCCGCTCATCAACACACATACCATACGTGGACCAATCACGGACCACAGTGGTCCCAGGCATTCACACCACCCTAGACTCTCTGGCACCCAGGATGTGTATTGGGACCAGACAGCCCAGCCCACATCCTGGGGGCACTCAAACGACATGTAGAAGCCCGCGAAAGCAACCGTGTTTCGCGGGAAACTACATGCCCAAATAAGGAAGGCCCCGGGTCGCCTGACCCGGGGGAAGGTAAAGGGAGCAAGACGGACAGTGGACGAGACAAAGGAGCCTCGTGGTCCGGCCATTTTGGGTAGCCGGGCCACCCTTTTGTGTTCGCGGCAAAAAGGTGCTCAGAACGGCAAAAGGAGCTCAAAATAAACCAAATGATCGCTGCCACCAGCCCAGTCCCTGAATGACTTGCACCGATCCAAAAACCATCCTACAAGAGTGTCTAGGGTCTGTAGAAGGCTAGAGACCCAAGAGAGCTGTAACTTAGCTTACAGTGCCCTCTTGTGTCGTGTTGCACTAAAATGGCGACACGATAAAAGAAACTACGGGAAACAGCGTTCCCCGGTACTGACTGTCTTAAGGGCATGTCAGTTTCCCCGTAAGAAAGGAGCGAAAGCCCAGAGGAGTACGGCAGAAGGCTGCACTTCTCTGGCAAAGTCAAGGAACAGGTTGAAAACAATAGCAAAAAGTTTAGGGGTTGCCACATGGAAGGAAAGTTCCCTACAATAACGAAATCTTTCCTAACATTAGTGGCAATACATACTGAGTACCATACATCGCCAATATGGGAGGCAAAACATTGTTCCGCATCCACACTACATCTGCATCAGCATGCAAGTGAACACCCAGCATCATCTGGACAACGCAATCCACACCAGCAGACCACAGTACAGTACAAATTGCATCAAATGAGCTTGTGTGCAAACATCCAGGGACAAGTGCATGTCAACACCATGGCCCTCATTAGGACCCTGGCGCTAAGTGTTTAACGGCACCGTAAAAGGCTGCGGCGCCGTTAAACACTTAGCGCCTGACTACGAGGTCCCTTTGCGGGACCCGACCTGAACGGCTGGTCTAGACCAGCCGTTAAAGTAGGGACCCGCAAAGGGACCTTGGTGCTAAGTACGGTACTGCAATTTGCGGTACCGTACTTAGCGCCTTCCCCAGTCCCATTGAGCCCCATGGGGCAAAAATGGGAATGGGGAAGGGCCAATGTTCAATGGGGAATTACCGCCCCTCCAACCTTGGAGTGGGGTGGTAATTCCCCATTGAACATTGGCGGACTCGTTACGATACCGGCACCAACCATGGTGCTAATAGCGCCATGGTTTAGCGCCAGAATCGTAATGAGGGCCCATATAGCTGCAGCCATGGCAGTGATTTCAAATGGTGTCAGGTCAGATATTGAGTTACACATACCTCATTGTGCTCCCATGCAGGTGTTGGTGGCTATCCCTTGAAGCCATGGCTGCTTACCCCTGTACGGAACCCGCAGACCAGGCACGAAGAGGAGTACAATCAAGTTCATTCCCGTACTCGGTTTGTGATTGAGCAGACCTTTGGCCTGTTGAAGGTATGGTTCTGCTGCCTCAGCAGGTCTAGTGGAGCACTCGTTTACGGGCCTCAGAAGGTGGGAAAGATCACCATGGTCTGTGTCATGCTGTACAACATGTGCATCTGGAGAAACGTACCACTGCCACCTGAAATTGACCTGCATGCACCAGTTGAGGATGATGAGGATGATAATGGAGGAGAAGCAGCACCCCTGGCAGTTTGCGATGCACAAGATGGCCGTGCTGTACTCCAATCAGTGATTGACGATTTCTTCTGAACCACAGGGATGCAGATGGTTCTGTGTTAGTACTACACTGGGCACTGGGATGTTGTGGACATGGACACAGGGTGTGTGTATGGAGTTGAGCACTGTGTGCTGTCATGAATTGAATAAACACACACAAAGTGAACAATGTCCAGTCATGATATGATTTTAACACAACAGGTGTATTGAAATGTTAACAATAGTGTGCTTCATCCTTCCACCTTACACATGCCCTCTCCCCTCCCTTCACCCCCCAAAACGCCCAACACCCCATACCCCCAACACCCCATACCCCCCAAAACCCTCAATACCCCCCAAACACCACCAACACCACCTCCCCCCTCACCCATTGTCATCCCACACACGTTGTGCCAATCATGATTATCCCAAGGTGGCAGTTGGCACATGCAGGGTGGACCTGCTAGTTCCGGACTCTCTTCGGGTCTGGGGGCAGCATGTCCGTGTGGCGTGTGCTGCGCCTAATCATGCGCACAGGGCTTGCCGGAGTTGAGCTGGCAGGTGTGGTCAATGGGGTGGATGTGGATGGCTGTGCGACCGCCAGTGTAGGTTATTGCTGCTGCATAAGGTCTACAATCCTGCCAAGGACCTGTGTAACTGCAGCTAAACTGTCTCTGATGACAATGGTGTTGGAGTTCATTGCCATTATGGAAGCCGCATTTGCCTCCCGTATCTCACGGCGGGTCTGTTCCCCCTCCGCCACATACTGCCGGACAAGTTCAATCATACAGTCCTGGCGGGCCTCAACCCTCGCCAGGTGGGCTTCAATGTTGGTGGGGGCTGTGGAGGTGGATGGTACAGTGGCAGGGTGGCCCATTGCAGGACTTCCCTCTGATGTGGTTGACAGATACGGACTCCCCAGTACAATGGCATGTTCCTGCATGGGGCATACTGGTGTGCCCTGTGTGGAGTGCTGGGGGGTGGGCTGGGGGCTCGGGGTTTGAGGACACACCACATGGATGTTGTCCATGTCTAGGTATTCCTCGGAGTGGTCCTCCATGTCGCTGAGGGGGGCAGTGGCTGCTACCACACCTATGGACCTTGTGGCAGCAGACTGCGTTCCATCACCCTCTGCAGGAGTTGCCGACTCTGTGGTGGCAGTGTTTTCGGCCGGTGTTGTCTCCTTCTCTGCTGGCCTGGGCTGTACTGCTGGCATGTGTTGCACTCTGGGCTTTGGTGTTGCCCTGGAGGTAGAAGGGCCAGTGCCTTCTTGTCTGGCCCTGGATCCCTTTGAGGATGTTGTGGCCTTTGGGGCAGGGTCCTGGTCTTCACTTTCTGCATCTGTGCCTGTGGGGGAACAAGAGATGCAGGGCATCAGTGATTGTGTTACGTGCAAGATGCATGATTTGGTGCTGTTCAGTGGATCGTGTTGCATGCAGTGCATTCTTGTAGGTGTGACGCACAGGGTACTTAAATGGGGGGGCATATTGGTAAATACTGTGGACTCACCTTTCTGGACTGATGTGTACTAGGTGGCATACCATTGTATTGCGGTTTGCATGATGTGTGACATGTGAATGATCCATGTGTGTTGGTTGTCTGTTGGTAATGGGATTGGCACGCAGCATGCATTTCATTGTGCCAGGGTTTGGGCCATCTGGACATGGATCTGTATATATGTGTATGATGGCCCTTGCATTGGCTTGGTTCACTTTCACATCACTTGTGCTACGTCATGCTTTGGTTCTATGGGGTTTGTGGGGACACTCACCTCCATCTGCCGAAGTCGGCACACCTGTCTCCATTTCTCCAAAGCCCTCGATCGATTCCATGTTTGTCGTGGTGCTACATGTCTCCTCCCATAGCATCAATTTGGTGGGTGAGTGGTCCCCGCCGCCTGTAGCTATGGCCTCCCTGCGGTTGGCTGATAGTATGTTGCGCACCCAGAGACGTCACCCATAGATCGTCCCACCTTTTTTTGAAGTCCTTCACCGTGCGGGTGGTGGTGCCAACTGCAGTCACCTTCCGTGCCACCTCCTCCCATATTTCTTTTTTGCGCGGTTGAGCTGCACGTTTGAGGTCATTGGCAAAGACCTCATCGGCATGGCCTGCCAGCGCATCAGCCAGCATGTTCAGCTCCTCGACCGAGAAGAGCTTCTTGCGCATGCGGAGGGTGGACTTGCGAGTTGCCTTTGACATGGTCACTTGATTGGGCCTGCTCTCCACGCTGTACCTGTGCTATGTTAAGAGGATTGAAATGGATTGTGTTTTTTAAGATGGCCGCCAGCGCATTTCCCATTACGGCGCGATGACGTCACTTCCGGGTCCGGTATTGCGAACTCTGTATTTGCATGATGGTATTGCCGGGTCCGTTATTAAGGGGTTGCTAATGGGCGGAGGCGCTATCAGCGGGTTCCGTGATGGCGCTATCGAGGGTTTGGGGGTTCTTTAGCGCCATGGCGGTGCAGCCATTACCGGCATGGGGGTTCGCGTGTGCTTGCACACTCGTAATCAGCCGCTATTAGCGGCGTCAAGGGTGCACAGACGCACTATTACCTCCATGCCGGTAATGACTGTGTTTTTATCGCGATTCTCATAATGAGGCCCATTAAAATCAAACCACATGAGATATTGTATATGATGAATGTAAATAGATATGGAGGCAAGTGTGAAATAGAGAAAAGGATAAAGAATATTGGATATCCAGAGGGAGAGTGTTTTTAGAATTTAGGAGCTAGAAGTGAAGAAGAATGACAGAGAGCGTGAGCACAAGGGGCCTTGGGGACAGTAAGGAGAAATTGGGACGAAAACATAGGAAAAGGGGAGATGAATAGAAAGAGACTATGGAGTAAGGATAGAGAGGAGTCATACCATGGAGAGTTTTGAAGACAATACAAAGAAGTGAAACAATAGGCGGGATTCAAAATATAGCTATGGAAGGGATTGAGGAGCAGGAACCCGGGGGAATAAGCTGCTCTATTTTGTCAGCCACTTTGCGGGCTACCATATGACGCTAAATGTTATGCTGTTGATTGTCAGTCAAAAGGAACAACGTAATGGCATCAGTAACTTGGGATGATGGAATCTGCTGCATTAGCTGAGGTGGATACACATGTTCTATTGAAATAAATGGGTTTGGGCAAGGCAGAGCTGGTTGGCAGACCTATGTCATTGCTGCCTAGGGCTTAATGGCTTTTGAACATCCTGGGCCTGCGAACTGTAAGTGGGGTGTGACCATCAGGGGAGGCTTCAACTGGCTTGACTGCACACACACCCTGATAGCAATAGAAGTTCCAGCTGGAATATTTAAGATCCCAGCTGCAAAAACTGCAATCTACTCACCACTCCAGTAGGCCACATTTTCCCAACCATACACGTTGCATGTCAATTACTTTGAGAAATAGAGCTTGTTCAACTACAGGGAGTTAAAGATGCTCCCTCCCAGCTCTTTTTTATTCTTAATGATGCTTTACAGGCACCAAAAGAAAGAGTAATCCTTATCATGAACCTTTCTGACCACAGTTAATACTGTGGGGTGTCATGGAAACTTTGTCTGTCATAAAGAGGACTTGAACCCCACTTGTATGGTCCTTGTGAGCTGTGACAAAATGCTAAGCTCTACAGGAGTACAGGGATAAGTAGTGGCTAAAATGCCTACTCAGCATCGCACTGATACTAAACTAGCAGTGATTCCAACCATAAAAGTCAAACAGGTGCAGTCAGAAAAGTATACCTCCTTCACTTCTTTTAGTAACGTGGGCCATCGGCAACTATATCTGCGGTGCAAGGGGGGAGGGAGCTGGTAACAGCAGCAATCTATATATATGTAGTGCAATGATTTCAAAATAAAAGAATGTACAATGAATGTTCCATACAAATATAGGAACTTTAATTAAAAAAAACAATCAATGCACCAAACTAACTAAATAACATTCAACACCCACCACTGTAAGAGAAACACAGAGAATGCAGAACTTTATTTTTGAGTAAGAGACTTGATTGATTGATTGATTGATTGATTCATTCATTCATTCATTGATACACTAGGGGCCTCATTACGGGTTTGGCGGTAGCCATGCCGCTATTGGCGGCATGGCTGCCACCAAAACCGGGTCTGGGTCCTGGTTCCCTGAATGGGGAATTACCGGGCCATTCCGAGTTCAGAGGGCCCAGTAGTTCCTCCCTCTGGGAACCCAGAACTGGACCTTCCCCATTCCCATTTGAGCCCCCATAGGGCTCAATGGGAATGGGAGAGGGAGCTAAAACAGGCCGATTACGACCGGCCCGTTGTTAGCTCCCTGGTCCCCTCGCGGGACCCGGTAATGACGCCTGGTTTTACCAGGCGTCCTTACCGAGTCCCGCTAGGGGACCTCGTTATCATAAGGAATGGTGTTAACGGGTCCGCATCCATTAGCGGAACCCATTAACCCATTCCGCACGGGTCGTAATGAGGCCCCATGTGTTTCAAAGCACTTTAAGGAGAGAGGGAACATGGGTGAATACAGTTACATTCTTACACGCCGGTCCGATAGCACAGTGAGTACAGTGCTTGCTTTGACATCTGTGTAGAGCCTGCTGACGCAGGTTCCAATCCCAGCATGGCCAAACTCAGCCTTTCATCCTTCTGAAGTCGATAAATGAGCACCACACACCGTGTGTAATAATAAGCAGTGCTCAGATACCTGAGGGTTCGAAGCGCTATATAAATGCTAAATTATTATTATTATTTACAAGTCCTTGAAACAATTTAGAATGTGAAAAATACTATCATAATCAGCCTGGCGACATTTTTGATAGTGCAAGTGCAAGAACAGTTAGGGAGAGGAAGGGGAAGGGAAGAAGGAGACATAACCAGCAGTAACATTACTATGCCTTACAATAATTGTTGTAGTGCATGCATTACAAGAGGAGGGGGGAGATGAGGTGTGGAGAGAGGGAGGAGTAGAGGAACAAACAAGCAACAATCTTAATAGGTCAGACGACGATTCAGAGTAATGCTGGGAGGGAGTGGGAGGAGAAGACAGGGAGGGAAAGGGGGGACAGATGAGCTGCTATCAGAGGTCAAGGAACAGATGATAGGAGTAAGTGCTATGAGAAGGGAAGGTGGCTGCAAGTCGCGAGGAGGGGGAAGGCGATGCGGCGGAGGGCAACGGAGGGGAGGCAGGTGGTTGCAGATGACAGGCGGCTACAATTACTATGCCTGACAGCAATTGGGGTAATGCCAGACTTTCTCAGGAGAAGGAGGAAGGGGAGTAAGGTGGCTGTAAAAGAGGGGCAGCTACGATTAGTATGCCTAACTTGGCAACAATGTCAAGAGTTTAGGGATATATTATTTTAAAAAATACAGAGAAGGGGGATTAAAATTCACTCTGGTCCAAAACAGTGGACCAGAGGTACAGGGCCTCTTCACAGTACGTGCGATTATTTGTCTTTGTGGTCTCAACAGTGTTGAGCCAGGATTCCAGGAGGTTGCTGAGTTGGTGATTTGATGGTGTATTTGTCATCTGGTTGAATGAGTCCAACATGCAGTGCAGCCTAAGCAGCAATGGAGCATGGCATGAACAAGCATGGGCCAGGCAGATTTACCTCGCAAGCGGGTCAAAGCACGAATTAGGGTCCAATTAGGGACATTTAGATTGCTGGGTGCCCCCAATCCAGATTCCCCCAGGGACAAGATGAGTCCTTGTGTTCTGCTCTCCCACTCCAGGGAGCATTGTCAGCACCGACAGGGGATTCCAGGGGAGTCCTGGTTTCAGTGCAGCCAGCAAAGAGAACTTGGATAAGAGCAGTTCCAGTTCACCCCCAATTATCCCTGTGGATGATTAGGGGACACCACTTTCCTATTCCTTGGATGCATTCTGCATCCACCACTATGGGAGAATCCATTGCTTCATGCTTTATTCCCTACAGTGTTCCAGTGAATCCATTCTGTCCTTGTAAATATCCAACGATGAATCAAATAATGTCAGTGTGCCCCTGCCCTTATAAAAGCAACATATCACAGGGATTGGTCCAAAACAGGCCTTCTCTAAGGGGCTCCATCCAGATTGTTGTAACAAGTGCTCTTTTCTGTATGACATCACACCCAGAGTACTTTGCATTAAACAAATGTTGGGGGACAGGAAAAGGAAGAGAGCACTAACAGAAACCAAGATGGTGGCACCCTTCCCTCAGCTCATCCCTTCTTTCTGATTACTTTAAACCTGCCTCTTCTGATGTCTGCTGGCTTCAAAGACACTCCAGTGGTCAGCAACATGGTGCAAGTGTGGCTTTGTTATGTCAGTGCTGCCTTTGTATCTCGGATTCAGAGGAGATCTCCCAAGGAAAGATTATTTGCCTTGGGGGAAGTTGTTGCCCTTCCTACATCAGGATTATCAGGCATCAAACTCACAATTTTCCCATGGTAGTTGTGGAGTCAGATAAGCAAGGCACCAATATAGATCAGTCCTGTCTTGTTAAGCCCTCTTCACAGAGCTGACACTAGAGTCATATCACATTACTGTGGCTCTACAATGGTGTGGTCTTAGCAGTCAGCTTGCTACAACCAGGCATTGTTTATATTTACAGATGTAAATGCCACCAGACTGATTACTGCAATGACCCCTTGGCTGTGCCTTTTACTCTTCAGACTCCTGTCCTTTGTGCTATCCCAGCAGCTAAGATTGTTTGTAAACACTGTTGGCACTCAGTGACTCAGGAAGAGGTGGTTTCCTTCATGCAGGACAAATGCGACCAGTCTGAAGTACTGAACCTCTAGTAAGTATCTCAGTCTTATGCTTCTGCGGCCAATTAGTTTGCTCCGTTGAAGACTAAGAAAGTTAACTGTCACTCTCCTGCCCCTTGGTTTACTGAAACATTGAAATCTTTCCACCTTCAACAGAGGCGTGCTGAGCGCAAATGTGACAAAACCTACTCCCCTACTGATAGACAACAGTTTCAGTTGGTTATTAAGCAATACCATCTGGCCATTAGGAAAGACAAACGTTTCTTCTACTCTAATAAATTGGCCAATACGCTCAATAAACCCAAGGAGCTATTCACATTGGTTTCCTCTCTCACCTCTAACAATATGCCCTCAGTGGTTATCATTCCACCTCAAGAATTGTCTGATTCCCTCTCTGACTCTTTTTATTCAGCATATAGAGGATATTAGGATCGCATGTATTCTTCTGGTTTAACCACAAATTTCTCAGCAACTAGTGCTTTGCCTACTGACTGTGGTCATTCTTGGTCTTCCTTTCCGAGCTTTTCGGCTGATGATGTTATTGTGGCTAATGGGTGCCTCAAATCCTCACCCCACTTGATTGTATTCCATTATCAGTTATTAAGGAGATGATGCCAGCTATTGCTCTGCAGGTTTCCCATGCAGTTAATATTTCCTTCTCTCATGGTTTCATCCGGGCGGATCTGAAGCATACACTTGCAAAGCCTCGTCTAAAGAAACCTTTACTAGACCCCACGATTCCTGCACATGTCCGTCCAATTTCTCTTCTTCTGTTCTTTATGAAACTCCTGGACACTTAGATCTCTCCTCTTTTCACTACTTTTCTTGAAAAGGTGTTTTTTGACCCATTTAAATTAAGGTCTCGGCCGGGCAGAGGCCCAGAGAGTGAGCTGGTCTCGGTGATGGATGTTATCACTCTGTTGGTTGATAGGGGAGAGTGGGGATGCTGATTCTGCTCAACCTATCAGAACCCTTTGTTGACCACTCCATCTTGATCAGCTGCCTTGTCATGGCCAGCTTGTCCGGCCCAGTCCTATCGTAGTTTACGTCCTTAGTGGCTGAAAGGGGTCAAACTCTTAATCTTTCTTCCATTTTCTCCTCCTCCTCCACTCTGTCTTGTGGTGTCCCACAGGGCTATGCCCTCTCCCCTACATTATTCAGTGTGTTCATGCAGCCTCTTGCATACCTAATCCACTCCTATTGCTTCCATTGATGCCCCTATGCCAATGACACCCATGTTACCATCCTGCTTGATTTCTCCCAGCTGGACACAGGGTATCGGCTTAGCAGTGCCTATTGGCTGTCGGCGGATGGATGGGCAGCAATTGGCTTAAATTGAATGGCTATAAAACAGAAGCCCTGGTGGTAGGATCTTTTCATTCTCATCCCCTCTCTCTTCTTCACTTTGGAATTCTTCTCTTTGAATGCAAGACTTGTGCCCGTCGCCTGCTCCGGTGATAAAACATCTTGGGTTCAAGGTCTATGCATCTTTATCTACTGAGGCACAAGTTAGTGATGTGTGTCAGACTGGCCATTTTCAGTTGGAAATGTTGCAGAAGGTTTGGCTTTTTATTCCCTCCCATCTCCGTCCACCGATTTCTGCAGCACTTGTTCTCAGCCGCATCGACTATTGTAACATTCTCTTTCTAGCTCAATGACTTTATCTTACTCAACGGCTTTAGCTCTTGCAAAATCTGACAGCACGTGTAGCCACTGAGACCCCTTATGGCTCCCACATTTCCCAGGTTCTTCGCTCCCTACATTGGTTACCTGTTTCTAAATGCATCTCTTTTAAATCACTCTGCGTAGTACATTGGGAATTCTGTGGACAAGGAGCAGAGTACTTGCAGTCTAAGTTTCTACCTTACTGCCCCACTCACTCATTACGCTCTCAAA
This sequence comes from Ambystoma mexicanum, assembly GCF_040938575.1. Classification (NCBI taxonomy): domain Eukaryota; kingdom Metazoa; phylum Chordata; class Amphibia; order Caudata; family Ambystomatidae; genus Ambystoma; species Ambystoma mexicanum. The sequence goes on from NC_090928.1 coordinate 459,041,249, forward strand.
GTGGCTCATTATGCTCTCGAAATGCCCATTTGATTCTGGTTCCTTGATTTTTTCCATCCAGACTTGGTGGCTGGTGCTTCTCTGTATCTACAGCAACGCTGTGGAACTCTCTACCACTTACTCTCATGACCACCGAGAACCGTTTGCAGTTTAGATGTCTTCTGAAAACCTATTTATTTTAGTTATTCTATTCTCTATCCCACAGACGATCTGTTGGTATCCTTTGCACCAGTTTGCCTCATCTGATTGTGTGCTTTACACAAACTCATGCCTGGGCTTCACCTTGGATGAGGCAATTCAGGCTGCTTCCCAAATGTAAAAAAATCAAGGACCACTTTTGTAGGTTTTCGCTGTCTCCCCTTTAAACATTCTACACTATGAAAGTGGTACCTTCATTAATTTACAGTGTAGAGATGGCAGCAAGATTGAGAGCTATAGGATTTACAAAGGTTGAGTCCAGGCTATGGAAATGTCCATTTGCTTTGCAGGATTGTGTCTATATCTCATCCGTAAGATTCAAACTGGGTCTAACCTCCTTAGGCTGTAGAGTTGATCGGAGAATTCTGTCTCTATGCAGAAGAATGATGGTTCCTATGGTGGGTTCACTATATGAAGCTCTAGCTGCAATATTGAAGTCCCTCACTCTTGGCTCAGTAGTCAAGTTTAAAGTAAGAGCAGAGCGGATCTTGTCTGAAATTGAGATGTCATCAAACAATCTCCTATACCATCCTAACAAGGTACAAGAAAACTCTATTCAGATAAGATTGGATGAGGAACATGTCCAGGATGAAAGAGTATACATTATATATGAACTTGTCTCCCCTGACCAAACCTCTGGGAATGATCTACACAGCTTTATGGAGCCTGGGACCCCTATACATCCAACTCTCTCTACCTAAATACCTCCCTGCTATAGCCCTTTGGTCGTCTAGCTCTAAAACTCTGCAGATCAGACGTTTTTCAAAGCAGAGTGTTGGAAGTCGATCTCTCTCCTCCGCAGGTGCCTCCCTCTGGAACGGCCTCACTGCCCCTCTCAGACTTGAGCCGGGTCTTCTTATGTACTGGAAGCTTCTCAAGACCTTCCTTTTTTCTTCTTCCTTCCCTCTCCCCTTCCCCTGCTAATGCCCCCATCTGCCGCTTGACTGGCTGCCTAGTTTCTTAAGAGTCTTACGGGGTGCAAAGCCCCCCTAATCCAGTCTACCCCCACACTTGGTCTCCCCTGCCCCAACCCCAGACCGGCACTTGACCTGTCAGGCCCCTTTCCCTGCACATGCCTGGCTGGACCTGCACCCTTTTAGCCCTCCCAACCCCTTAACCTTGCATTTAGCTTGTGGACCATTTTTTCCCTGCACTCTCTGCTTTCCCCTGGCTCTGTCCACCTGGCCACTCCTGGCACTTGTTCTCTTTCACTGGCCCTTCCGCCCTGATCGGCACTTCCCCCCTCCATTCTCCCCTGCACCTCTCGACTGCACTTGCATGATCTGAATGTCACAAGGCCTAGTAGGTTTGCTTTTTATGTTGTCCTTCCTGTTCCCCAAACCCCTTGTCTTGTTGCTTTTCGAAACACATTGTGTATAGGCGCATTATAAATACCCAATAAATAAAATAATTACATAAATACCTAACCACCTAATGGCAACTGAGCATCTCCATTTTGAGATATAGACTGAACATACTAGCCACAGGTGAAATTTGATAAATGAGATCCTTAGGGAGGAGAATGAAAATGGGCTGTGACTTATGCGAGAATGAAAGTTTGCTGCAAAATAGAGAGCACCTTGTCCTGGAGTGCTTGGCATTGAAAGAGTCCAGTTCATTTTGGTTTGGTAGGTTTGTACATAATATTATAGTACTGAATGAAGTGAACTTTTTCACGCGTATTTCTAGTGTGGAGGAAACTGTGGTAACAATAGCTGTGGTAAAGTTATTAAACAAAGCAGGCATTGTTAAGTATTGACTATAATTCTTCATCTTTTAACTATATGTTCTTACTTTCTCTTTTCATTCTGTAAATGTGAAACATGTTTTTTAAAATGAAGGAGAATGTTCACTGTATTTTTAATGTGAAATACTTTGTATGCATGTATATTCAAACGTTTTCGTATAAAAGTTTACTTTTATGTATGAGCAGCCAAAAACACAATAAAAAAAGAAAATATAAAAAATACATAACATAACATAAATGATTAAGGCATACATGTTCATGTCACCAAACTAACTATCACTTACATTTATTATAATTTAGGTCCTGTGTGCAGAAGATTACAAAAAATAATCCCCTCAGTCACTTCTGCTTCTTTCATACCAGACTGCCTGGCCACAATTCAGGAATGGTGTGCCACCAATGATCTCTGCCTTAATGACAGTAAGACTGAGATCCTTCTCATTGGGGCACCTGCTCCCTCCTTTCCTCTCTCTCTATAGCCGCCCACTCTGGGCCCTTTTCCTGCTCCTTCCTGTGAGGCTAAGAACCTTGGTGTTATCTTCGACTACACCCTATCCCTCTCTCCTCACATCTCTGACGTCTCTTAGAAGTCAAACTATCAGCTGCACATCCTCAGAAGTAGTCTTGCTTTTCTCACTTTCCCCCAGAAGCTCACTTTCTCCAGAGCTCTGGTCCTCTCTAGACTGGACTATTGCAACAGCCTCTTTCTAAATCTTCCTGCCTCTACTATTTGACCTTTATAACTTATCCAGAACAGGATTTCAAGACTTGTCTTTGGAACCAAACCCAGGGATCGTATATCTCCAACTCTGAAATCTCTTCACTGGCTCCCGTGGCTGCAAGTATCAACTTCAAGACCCTCTGCATTGTCCACAAGGCTTTCCGGGGCCTCGGGCCGCTTTACCTCCAACTTTCTCTTGCAAAACATCTTCCTTCTCGAACTCTCTGCTCATCCACCTCCAACTCTCTGAGGCTCAGATGCTTCTCCAAGCAGAGAGTTGGGGCAGATCTATCTTCTCGGCAGGGGCACTCCTCTGGAACAGCATCCCTGCCTCTCTCAAACTTGAGCAGAACCACCTCGGTTCCAGAAGCAACTTAAGACCTTCCCTTTCGCTTCTGCTTTCTCTCTTCCTCTCCCCTGCTGATGCACCTGACTGCTCTGCACAATGATCACCTGGTCACCCTCTGAATTCGGGCCCAGACTACTGCATGTCCAGTTGCCCTAGCACTGCCTTCAGGCTCCACAGCACTTAAGGGTCTGTATCGGCAACCTTACAGTCCCTTTTCTCTCTCTGCACTTATGAGCCACCCGCTGGCTGCACTTGGGAGTTTACTGCACTTCCCCCGCTCCCTCCAACCTGGCACTTCTCCCCTTCCCTCTTCCCTGCACTTGCATGATCTGAATGGCACAAGGCCTACTAAGATCGTTTTTTGTCCTTCCTTGTTTCCACCTCCTTGTCTTGTCGCGTCTAGAAACACTTGTGTCCAGGCACGTTATAAATGCCACATCATATCATAACGTCTGTCAACATTAACCTTGTAGTCCTGCTGCGTTCCCGAATACACTTGACTGTAGAATCTGTCCAGTGCCAATGTATAGCTGGGGCTGAGAGCACCTGTTGAATATTTCAGCAAAGGCCCGTTTTGCTCTATAATTTCGGCATGGAGTATTTATGAAATGTGGCTCTGATAAGAAGACCTCCCTTTCAGAATCAGAATTATCTATATACTTTTATGCAATATAAATCAGAAATGTTTAGGCTATTCCACTCACACAAGAAGCACTTCTATCACAATATCTAAATCATAAATTGGCCTACCATTGCAATTAAACGTTCAAACAAAAATTAGTTTGAAAAATTGTTTGGGTCACCCCTACTCGATCATTGTATAATTGATGTCAGACACGTTGATCTAAAAATGGTGGCTCTACTGTATTCAAAGTACCTTTTAACATATTGTTAGTGTTATCGCATTAGGCCTAAACAGAATGCTGTGTAACTAGTCTTCCTGTATTATGTTGGGGTAGCATAAGAATGCTGTGTAACTAGTCTTCCTGTATTATGTTGGTGTAGCATAAGAATGCTGTGTAACTAGTCTTCCTGTATTATGTTGGTGTAGCATAAGAATGCTGTGTAACTAGTCTTCCTGTATTATGTTGGGGTAGCATAAGAATGCTGTGTAACTAGTCTTCCTGTATTATGTTGGGGTAGCATAAGAATGCTGTGTAACTAGTAGCATAAGAATGCTGTGTAACTAGTCTTGCTGTATTATGTTGGTGTAGCATAATAGTCAATATATATTTTGCCAACCTTTTCCACTCCATGTCTCAGTTTATCATTTTCTCACTTCACTCAATAAGCGTGCTCCTCGCAGTGTCGGCAGGAAGGGTTTCTCCTCTTAGTCACTTTCTCAATTTATTTCGGGGCCAAATCGGACTTCCAGGGCCAAACCTGCTCATATTGTTCACGTCGGAAGCCAAACATTCTCAATTATATTTCATTTAACAAGAGGCGAACTAGCTAGGTTAAAAAAGTAAGTTTCCGTGGTAGCAGTGCACTCCTATTTATTCTACCTGGATATGATCCGTTTAGCAGTGTGCAACATACACATTCTAGATAACATTTAGGGTATGTACTTTCAGATGTGGGGAGTACCAATCTCACTGTTAGCCCACACCAAACCAATATGCACACGCAGAAATACAGGGCACGCTGAAAGGCATGTTAGCACCAGACATGCACCATTTAACTAATTGTCTTAATCTTACAATGCGGATATTTCACTGCGTGAATAGACTTGCGGGTTGAAAATATCCGACATAACATGAAGTCAACGTCATCAGCAAATACATTACTACAAAACCACTACAGCATCATTTTAGAGTGAAAAGAAAATGTTGAGCAAAGCAAAAATCTATAAAGAATAAGATGTAAAAATCATTTAATGCAGATTTAAAACATTCATTTGACGTTCTGGACACAAGACAATGGTGATATATATATATATATATATATATATTTATATCGTGTGTGCTTGGGTTGTCTTCGTGTCTTTGCAGTTGTCCTTGCAAAAATATGTATAATAGGATCATCTCCCGCTTAAGACAGGGGGTTCATCTAGAGATGAATGTCCCAGAGACCAAATTAGCAAAGGGGGGTGGGGGCGGGAGCGATGCGCTTCAGAAGTACACGGCTGCATGTCAGCAGCGCATCAATCAGTCTGCCCCTGGCATCACTCAGGAAAACAGCGAACAGATGCCAAGTGTCATTGCCTTGCATCAAAACTCTATTATTAATGAAGCAAAGGTACGATCACAGTTAGTTCGCACAAACAAGGCCTGTATTGAACGCGCTTTCCCTGGGCCATCCCAAAGAAGTGTGCGGCAGCACTGGGGAAGAGGTACCCCAAAAGCTGCATTATCACTGTAATCACAAGTATACAACTAGCACTTAGCTCCATTAAGCCAGGCCTTGGGAACAACTGTATCATACTATGGATTTGAAAAACGAGAGCACCTAGATTTATATGCGGGGAAAACCCGTTTGTAATAAGAGTCAAAAGGACTGATTTACAATAATGTTTTAAAATGGGAAAGCCCCAATGAAAATCATTTTGTAAATCAGACCCAAAATGACTACCATCACTTGAAATCTGAACACGTTGCGAATACCCACGTTAACTAAAAACACTCATTACAACTGAAGTATTTCCCTAAAGAAATCCATCGACCTATAAATGACACCGAAAGGAGCAGTGTTGCAGTGTAAGTTATAGTTTAATTTGTATTACACTGAGATGAGAAGCAGTGTTGTAATGTAATTTGTGTCACACCGAGATGAGAAGCAGTGTTGTAGTGTACTTGCGCGATCCCAATGTCACCTGGTCTAGTAAGATCACTGTCGCTGTCTTCCCACTGTTCCCCCTCCCTTGCCTCATCGCGCCTTGTGTATAGGCGCGTTATAAATGCCATATCATATCACATCATATCATAAGTTATTTTTTAATGTATAGTTTGATGGACTATGTTTGTGTAAGGAAAAGAGAAAGGTGATGGCTGGAAGGTTTTGAATTAATCATAACCACGGGCAAAGCTCTGGGCAACCCTCCAGACCATCGTTTTTCAGCCTGCCAAACCATTACAGAAGGGGAAAAACCATATGCAAATCAGGCTTGGTCCTACCCCAAAAGGGGCAGTCCAGCCCGAACTGCTAGGTCACATCCCTTCTACACGAGACCACAAGCATCCCCAGACATGTTTCAGCCTTTTTGGGCGTCATCAGTGAGGAGTAGCTTAGGTCTCTAGGCCCGGCAGACTCGGGACCCACGTCTGGGCATACCCGTCCCACTGGGGGTGACTTTAGCAAAACAGAAAGGTGATGGCTGGAAGGTTTTGAATTAATCATAACCACGGGCAAAGCTCTAGGCAACCCTCCGACCATCGTTTTTCAGCCTGCCAAACCATTACAGAAGGGGAAAAACCATATGCAAATCAGGCTTGGTCCTACCCCAAAAGGGGCAGTCCAGCCCGAACTGCTAGGTCACATCCCTTCTGCACAAGACCACAAGCATCCCCAGACATGTTTCAGCCTTTTTGGGCGTCATCAGTGAGAAGTAGCTTAGGTCTCTAGGCCCGGCAGACTCGGGACCCACTTCTGGGCATACCCGTCCCACTGGGGGTGACTTTAGCAAAACAGAAAGGTGATGGCTGGAAGGTTTTGAATTAATCATAACCACGGGAAAAGCTCTGGGCAACCCTCCAGACCATCGTTTTTCAGCCTGCCAAACCATTACAGAAGGGGAAAAACCATATGCAAATCAGGCTTGGTCCTACCCCAAAAGGGGCAGTCCAGCCCGAACTGCTAGGTCACATCCCTTCTGCACGAGACCACAAGCATCCCCAGACATGTTTCAGCCTTTTTGGGTGTCATCAGTGAGGAGTAGCTTAGGTCTCTAGGCCCGGCAGACTCGGGACCCACGTCTAGGCATACCCGTCCCACTGGGGGTGACTTTAGCAAAACCGAAAGGTGATGGCTGGAAGGTTTTGAATTAATCATAACCACGGGCAAAGCTCTGGGCAACCCTCCAGCCAATCGTTTTTCAGCCTGCCAAACCATTACAGAAGGGGAAAAACCATATGCAAATCAGGCTTGGTCCTACCCCAAAAGGGGCAGTCCAGCCCGAACTGCTAGGTCACATCCCTTCTGCACGAGACCACAAGCATCCCCAGACATGTTTCAGCCTTTTTGGGCGTCATCAGTGAGGAGTAGCTTAGGTCTCTAGGCCTGGCAGACTCGGGACCCACGTCTGGGCATACCCGTCCCACTGGGGGTGACTTTAGCAAAACAGAAAGGTGATGGCTGGAAGGTTTTGAATTAATCATACCCACGGGCAAAGCTCTGGGCAACCCTCCAGACCATCGTTTTTCAGACTGCCAAACCATTACAGAAGGGGAAAAACCATATGCAAATCAGGCTTGGTCCTACCCCAAAAGGGGCAGTCCAGCCCGAACTGCTAGGTCACATCCCTTCTGCACGAGACCACAAGCATCCCCAGGCATGTTTCAACCTTTTTGGACGTCATCAGTGAGGAGTAGCTTAGGTCTCTAGGCCCGGCAGACTCGAGACCCACGTCTGGGCATACCCGTCCCACTGGGGTTGACTTTAGCAAAACAGAAAGGTGATGGCTGGAAGGTTTTGAATTAATCATAACCACGGGCAAAGCTCTGGGCAACCCTCCAGGCCATCGTTTTTCAGCCTGCCAAACCATTACAGAAGGGGAAAAACCATATGCAAATCAGGCTTGGTCCTACCCCAAAAGGGGCAGTCCAGCCCGAACTGCTAGGTCACATCCCTTCTGCACGAGACCACAAGCATCCCCAGACATGTTTCAGCCTTTTTGGGCGTCATCAGTGAGGAGTAGCTTAGGTCTCTAGGCCCGGCAGACTCGGGACCCACGTCTGGGCATACCCGTCCCACTGGGGGTGACTTTAGCAAAACAGAAAGGTGATGGCTGGAAGGTTTTGAATTAATCATAACCACGGGCAAAGCTCTGGGCAACCCTCCAGACCATCATTTTTCAGCCTGCCAAACCATTACAGAAGGGGAAAAACCATATGCAAATCAGGCATGGTCCTACCCCAAAAGGGGCAGTCCAGCCCGAACTGCTAGGTCACATCCCTTCTGCACGAGACCACAAGCATCCCCAGGCATGTTTCAACCTTTTTGGACGTCATCAGTGAGGAGTAGCTTAGGTCTCTAGGCCTGGCAGACTCGGGACCCACGTCTGGGCATACCCGTCCCACTGGGGGTGACTTTAGCAAAACACAAAGGTGATGGCTGGAAGGTTTTGAATTAATCATAACCACGGGCAAAGCTCAGGGCAACCCTCCAGGCCATCGTTTTTCAGCCTGCCAAACCATTACAGAAGGGGAAAAGCCATATGCAAATCAGGCTTGGTCCTACCCCAAAAGGGGCAGTCCAGCCCGAACTGCTAGGTCACATCCCTTCTGCACGAGACCACAAGCATCCCCAGACATGTTTCAGCCTTTTTGGGCGTCATCAGTGAGGAGTAGCTTAGGTCTCTAGGCCCGGCAGACTCGGGACCCACGTCTGGGCATACCCGTCCCACTGGGGGTGACTTTAGCAAAACAGAAAGGTGATGGCTGGAAGATTTTGAATTAAGCATAACCACGGGCAAAGCTCTGGGCAACCCTCCAGGCCATCGTTTTTCAGCCTGCCAAACCATTACAGAAGGGGAAAAACCATATGCAAATCAGGCTTGGTCCTACCCCAAAAGGAGCAGTCCAGCCCGAACTGCTAGGTCACATCCCTTCTGCACGAGACCACAAGCATCCCCAGACATGTTTCAGCCTTTTTGGGCGTCATCAGTGAGGAGTAGCTTAGGTCTCTAGGCCCGGCAGACTCGGGACCCACGTCTGGGCATACCCGTCCCACTGGGGGTGACTTTAGCAAAACAGAAAGGAGATGGCTGGAAGGTTTTGAATTAATCATAACCACGGGCAAAGCTCTGGGCAACCCTCCAGACCATCATTTTTCAGCCTGCCAAACCATTACAGAAGGGGAAAAACCATATGCAAATCAGGCTTGGTCCTACCCCAAAAGGGGCAGTCCAGCCCGAACTGCTAGGTCACATCCCTTCTGCACGAGACCACAAGCATCCCCAGACTTGTTTCAGCCTTTTTGGGCATCATCAGTGAGGAGTAGCTTAGGTCTCTAGGCCCGGCAGACTCGGGACCCACGTCTGGGCATACCCGTCTCACTGGGGGTGACTTTAGCAAAACAGAAAGGTGATGGCTGGAAGGTTTTGAATTAATCATAACCACGGGCAAAGCTCTGGGCAACCCTCCAGACCATCGTTTTTCAGCCTGCCAAACCATTACAGAAGGGGAAAAACCATATGCAAATCAGGCTTGGTCCTACCCCAAAAGGGGCAGTCCAGCCCGAACTGCTAGGTCACATCCCTTCTGCACGAGACCACAAGCATCCCCAGACATGTTTCAGCCTTTTTGGGCGTCATCAGTGAGGAGTAGCTTAGGTCTCCAGGCCCGGCAGACTCGGGACCCACTTCTGGGCATACCCGTCCCACTGGGGCTGACTTTAGCAAAATAGAAAGGTGATGGCTGGAAGGTTTTGAATTAATCATAACCACGGGCAAAGCTCTGGGCAACCCTCCAGACCATCGTTTTTCAGCCTGCCAAACCATTACAGAAGGGGAAAAACCATATGCAAATCAGGCTTGGTCCTACCCCAAAAGGGGCAGTCCAGCCCGAACTGCTAGGTCACATCCCTTCTGCACGAGACCACAAGCATCCCCAGACATGTTTCAGCCTTTTTGGGCGTCATCAGTGAGGAGTAGCTTAGGTCTCTAGGCCCGGCAGTCTCGGCACCCACGTCTGGGCATACCCGTCCCACTGGGGGTGACTTTAGCAAAACAGAAAGGTGATGGCTGGAAGGTTTTGAATTAAGCATAACCACGGGCAAAGCTCTGGGAAACCCCCCAGACCATCGTTTTTCAGCCTGCCAAACCATTACAGAAGGGGAAAAACCATATGCAAATCAGGCTTGGTCCTACCCCAAAAGGGGCAGTCCAGCCCGAACTGCTAGGTCACATCCCTTCTGCACGAGACCACAAGCATCCCCAGACATGTTTCAGCCTTTTTGGGCATCGTCAGTGAGGAGTAGCTTAGGTCTCTAGGCCCGGCAGACTCGGGACCCACGTCTGGGCATACCCGTCCCACTGGGGGTGACTTTAGCAAAACAGAAAGGTGATGGCTGGAAGGTTTTGAATTAATCATAACCACGGGCAAAGCTCTGGGCAACCCTCCAGACCATCGTTTTTCAGCCTGCCAAACCATTACAGAAGGGGAAAAACCATATGCAAAACAGGCTTGGTCCTACCCCAAAAGGGGCAGTCCAGCCCGAACTGCTAGGTCACATCCCTTCTGCACGAGACCACAAGCATCCCCAGACATGTTTCAGCCTTTTTGGGCGTCATCAGTGAGGAGTAGCTTAGGTCTCTAGGCCTGGCAGACTCGGGACCCACGTTTGGGCATACCCGTCCCACTGGGGGTGACTTTAGCAAAACAGAAAGGTGATGGCTGGAAGGTTTTGAATTAATCATAACCACGGGCAAAGCTCTGGGCAACCCTCCAGACCATCGTTTTTCAGACTGCCAAACAATTACAGAAGGGGAAAAACCATATGCAAATCAGGCTTGGTCCTACCCCAAAAGGGGCAGTCCAGCCCGAACTGCTAGGTCACATCCCTTCTGCACGAGACCACAAGCATCTCTAGACATGTTTCAACCTTTTTGGGCGTCATCAGTGAGGAGTAGCTTAGGTCTCTAGGCCCGGCAGACTCGGGACCCACATCTGGGCATACCCGTCCCACTGGGGGTGACTTTAGCAAAACAGAAAGGTGATGGCTGGAAGGTTTTGAATTAATCATAACCACGGGCAAAGCTCTGGGCAACCCTCCAGACCATCGTTTTTCAGCCTGCCAAACCATTACAGAAGGGGAAAAACCATATGCAAATCAGGCTTGGTCCTACCCCAAAAGGGGCAGTCCAGCCCGAACTGCTAGGTCACATCCCTTCTGCACGAGACCACAAGCATCCCCAGACATGTTTCAGCCTTTTTGGGCATCATCAGTGAGGAGTAGCTTAGGTCTCTAGGCCCGGCAGACTCGGGACCCACGTCTGGGCATACCCGTCCCACTGGGGGTGAGTTTAGCAAAACAGAAAGGTCATGGCTGGAAGGTTTTGAATTAATCATAACCACGGGCAAAGCTCTGGGCAACCCTCCAGACCATCATTTTTCAGCCTGCCAAACCATTACAGAAGGGGAAAAACCATATGCAAATCAGGCTTGGTCCTACCCCAAAAGGGGCAGTCCAGCCCGAACTGCTAGGTCACATCCCTTCTGCACGAGACCACAAGCATCCCTAGACATGTTTCAACCTTTTTAGGCGTCATCAGTGAGGAGTAGCTTAGGTCTCTAGGCCCGGCAGACTCGGGACCCACGTCTGGGCATACCCGTCCCACTGGGGGTGACTTTAGTGTAAGGGCAATACTTATATTTTGTCTAGTAATAGTGTTTGTCCAAGTGTGTTGGCTTGTGTGCAGTGCCTGTTTTATATGGATACTAGCTGATATACCCAGCGTTGCCCAGGCTTTCATTCCCTCATAGCTACAGGTAACTGTGTAACATTTGGTGCAGATTGGTGAAACAGTGTAGAATTGTATAAGGAACACCGCTTCGCCAAGCCACAAACCCACACATTTTGGCTTTTTCTGAATTTCCAAGGACATGGGTCCGTTGTACAAATTGCATGTACCTAGTAATGTTCAGAGGGTCCTAACAGGTGACTGCATATTTTGGTACAGATTGGTGAAACGGTGTTGAATTGTATAAGGAACAACTCTTTGCCAAGTCACAAATCTACAAACCCACAACCAAATGTTCACTTTTGCTGGAAACTGGGGAAAGGGTTGGGGTTTCCAGATGTCATGTAGCCAGTAATCTCCAGAGGTTCCTAACAGGTGACTATGCAACATTTAGTGCAGATTGGTGAACGGTGTGTGAAATTGTATAGGGAATTTATTTATTTATTTATTCATTTATGTATTAGCATTTATAGAGTGCACAGCAGCCTTTAGGCATCATGGCGCTTTTACAGAGAAGAGACTTGCTGGTTGCAAGGAGGTGGAGAGCATAATGGTTACAGGCCGCAGCTTAGCTAAGTGGTTACAGGGTAGCTTTTCTTGAGGTTACAGTATTTTGTATACATGATGGTTACAATGATTACAGTGGATATTAGTTACATGTTTACCTCACATTGAAAACAGTAGGTGTTAAAAACATTCATGGCTTAGTGTTTAATAGGGCAGCAGAGGGGAATAGTTAAGATTTAGCTAGGAGCGTGCAGCAGAGTTAGTTGAACAGAGAGGTTTTTAGAGTTTTGCGAAAGATGAGGAGGGATGTTCTCCTCTAAGCTTGCTGGGGAGAGCATTCCATAGTTTGGGAGCAATGTGGGGGAAGCCCAGGCCTCCAGCATTGGCTCTTTTGATGAGCGGGACTTGCAGTTGGTTAGCATGTTGACTTCTTTTGGGGCGAATAGAGCTGACTCTGTTGATAGTGTCGGTTAGATAGGTTGGTGCAGTGCAACTCAAGCATTTGTGCATAGTGGTTAGGATTTTAAATTTGACACATTCTTTAATGGGTAGCCAGTGAGCAGCTCGCCTGGCCTGGGTGATGTACACTCTTTTGGGAATGCTGAGGGCTGCATGCAGTGCATTGTTCTGCACTATTTGGAGCCTGTTTATGTTTTTGACTGAGGTGCCTGCAAGGATGGCATTGCAGTAGTCCAATTTAGCTCCGATAGTGGCAAGGGCGATGGAGAGGCAGTTTTGAGGGGAGAGAAACTGTTTGATGGCATTGATGAGTTTGGTGGTGTGGGCTGAGGCTGAAGCAATGGGGCTGACCTGTCGTGTCATAGAGAGGGTCGAGTCTGAATAGACTCCTAGGGTCTTTATGGAGGAAGAAACAGGGATGATGGTGTTGTCGATAGTAAAGTTGTCATATTTTTGGTTGAGTTTGGGTAAGATTTCTTTGGGACCCAAGAGTCATTGCCATCCAAGTTTGTATGATGGTGCAGATTTGGAGGAGGGCTGCTGCGTCTTGGTCGTAGTCACCAGAGAGTGGGAGCAGTACTTGTGTGTCTTCGGCATAGTTTGTGTATGCTATGCCTAACGAGTCATGTAGGTTACACAATGGCTTGGTAATCAAGTTGTAGAGGGTGGGGGCAGTGCAAGATCCTTCGGGTACTCCGCAGTGAATGGTGTTGGGGCAGCATTGGCCTGATCGGAGTACACCTTCATGGCTCTACCTTCTAGCTGCATTGGAGAGATGGGAAGTCAGAATGTTGTGATCTACAAGATCAAACGTGGTGGAGAGATCTAGGAGGACTTGTTTGCACTATCCATGATGTTAGTGATTTGGGTTTTGAGATCTAGTAGGGTGGTTTCTGTGCCGTGACCTTTCCGAAAGCCAGATTGTCTATTACCTAAAATTGCGTTGGTTTCCAACTAGTGTTGGATTTGGGAGTGGGCAGCTTTGTCAAGGATTTTGAGGGGGAATGGGACTGTGGTGATGGGACGGTGGTTGTTGGGGCATGAGGGATCAGGAGTGGGTTTCTTTATGAGAGGGCGGACCCAAGCTTCGTTTAGGCTTTGGGGTGCAATGCCTGAGGAGAAGGAGGCGTTAATGAACGCAGTGATGATAGGGGTAAGAGTGTCAGTGCACTCTTTAATGATAAAGGGTGGGCATATGTCACCTTTGCAAGTGGAAGGTTTGATGTGTTGGAGGAGGTCGAGGACTTCCTTTTCTGAGACATTTCTGAATGAAAAGAATGGGGTGTTGGGAGGGTGAGAGGGGGGTTAGAGGTGGGCAGGTTGCCGTAATTGGGTAAGGCTTTGTATTGACAATGGATTTTTTCCTTGAAGAAGTTTAATTTTTTTGAGGAGGGCTGATTGAATGCTGGTGCACCAGTCTTCATCTTTAGATATTGTGTCTGGTTGAGTGGGTTGGGTAGTGAGATCTTTGAAGATAGCAAACATTTCCTTGGATTTGGAGTTGGCATTGATTATTCTGAGATTAAAAGATTCAGATTTGGCTGTAAAAATTGCTTTTTATACGTGGTGGCGCAGGTTTTGAATTCGGTCAGGGTAGAGAGAGATGGCGATGATTGCCATTTTGCTAGGGCGAGGCGTTTGTTGTTGCGTAGGGCTGCTAGTTCTACAGTAAACCAGGAGTTAGTGTGCATGGATTTATTTTATTTCCTATCTTCTAGCGGAGCTATGGTTTCAAAGGCTTTGGTAAGAGTAAGGGAATATATGTTAGCAAGAACCGTAGGGTTGTTGGAAAATGGAAGTTTGAATTCGGGAATGTCAAGAAAGGGAAGGAGATTGCTTTTGGTGAGTTTTTTGGAACTTCTTACCTTGGCTGGATGGTCATACAAGAGTACTTTAGTAGTGGGTTTGGTTGCTATAGTAAAGTGTATGCAGTGGTGGTCTATCCACAGGAGGGCTGCTTTTTCGGTGATGGCAACTGTGTAGTTGTAGTCAGCGATCCAGTCTATGGAGCGACCTTTGCAGTGAGTAGGATCCGAGACTTAATGGGTGAATCCCAGGTCATTGAGGTCTTTGGCAAATGATGCAGCTTATTTGTTCTTGGGATCATGAAGCCTAGATTGTGGTCTCCGAGTAGAAGGGTTTTAGTAGAGCCTTTTAGGTTGTTTCCAGGAATTTGAAGGAGGTGCTTCTGGAAGTCAGGGGCTGTGCCAGGTGGTGATGATATTTATAGTACAGTTGGGGGAGAGTGAGCGCTTAGCGTAAATAAGGTCTGCGTTATTTTCCCATTGTTGGTTGCAGAGTCTAATGGATAGGGATTCTTTTGCAATAAGAGCTACACCTCCACCTTTGGAGGTCTTGCGGTCCTGTCTAAGAATGGTGTAGCCGGCTGGTAGTGCGAAAGAGTTGGCTGGACCTGAGGCTTCATGTAGCCAGGTTTCTGCAACTGCTAGCAGATCGAGATCCAGGGACCTAATGAGGTCATTGACCTCTAGAGCATGTGCAGGGAGAGAGTGGGCGTGGACCAGAGCACATTTGAGAGCAGTGGCACGTATGGGTTTGTTGATGGTAGGGTTGGCGAGTTAATGTAATTGGCGAGCTTGTGGTTCATAGAGGTGGGCAGGCCTAGACAGGGAGGAGAGCTGGTAGGTGTGAAAGTGGGACTCGGTCGAAGGTGGGCTGATGTGACGGGGGTGCGGGAGCTGAGTCTGAAGATTCTAAGGTGAGTGGTGAGTGGGATGTTGGGGAGTGTGCTAGGATCTGTGCGGACCCTAAGCCTGGATAGTTTTGTGGTTAGGATGGGACGGTGAGTAGGTTTGGCATGGATTCAGCTGTGGAGTGAAACCGGAGTGTGTGTTGACCAGGATTGGGGCTGTGGAGTTGTAAGATTAGTGTGTGAGTGAATATCGGGCATGGTGTGAATGAGCCAGTGTGTGGTTAAGAGGAGTGTTTGTGAGAGGAGGAGGAGCCGATTGGTGGTGGGGCATGGTGTTTGGAATGAGTGCGAGAGAGCTGGGGTGCAGTTTGGCTGGCAATACATTTGTAAAAGGAGGGCATGCAGTTCAGCTAATTGCAATCAATGGAGATACCGTTGCAATGTATCTTGCAGATTGGGTGCAATATACGACTGACACAGGTTACATAGTGCGATACGTGCTGGGTGGTTAGCGATACAGATTGAGGAGCACAGGTTGCGGGCACAGCAGCAATGGGGATCAGTTGTGGGCAATATGGAGCAACAAATCAATTAGTAGGCACAAGGTAACAGTAGTATTCAGTTGAGGGCAGGGATAATCACTTGTGGGAAATGCTAGGCAACATAATCAATTTTAGACAGTATTGGGCGCAGTGATCAGTTTTCGGTAATAATTAGCAGCAATAATCAATTTTAGACAGTATTGGGCAATGGTAATCACATTTTCGGCAATAATGAACAGCAATAATCACTTTGCAGACTGTATTGCCACAACCAACACAGCCCAGTGTTGCATACACAAAGCCACATCCCCACAACTCATATACAAATGTTCACTTTTTCGTAAACCGGGGAAAGGGGTGGGGTGTCCAGATGTCATGTAGTCAGCAATGTCCGGAGGGTCCTAACAGGTGACTATGCAAAATTTGGTACTGACTGCTGAAACGGTGTGGAATTGTATATGGAAGTCACACAAAGCCACAAATCCACAGCCAAATTTGCACTTTTGCTGAAATCCAGGGAAAGGGGTGGGGTTTCCAGATGCCATGTAGCCAGTAATGCCCAGAGGGTCATAACAGGTGACTGTGCAAAAAAGTTGGTGCAGATTGGTGAAGAGGTGTGGAATTGTATAGGGAACATATGCGAAGCTACAAACCCACAAACCCACAAAAGTTCACTTTTTTGTTTAAAGATAGATTGTGCTAATTTGTATTATCCACATATTATCCAGAGCGTATTATACGGAGCTTGTGTCTGTTGGTCATGGAGTTCACAATTACTTATTTTCACTAAACTTTCTTCCTTCCTGAATGTATGCATGTGTAGCCTGTGGCTCAAAAAGGGTGTGTCTAGTAAGGGCTACATGCTTGTTCCCTAAGGAACAAACCATAGAATTAACGATGCAGACACAAGGGTTTAATATAAATACTTTATATAATGTGTGTGTGTGTGATTGTTTCATTTTTTAATAGTCTATCCAGTCCATCATTGGGTTGGATGGAATGTTGAGAAAAGAAAAGGAACGAACAAAGGGATGTAACTCCCCTATCCAAGTATGGGCTGGGCAAGGGAGAAAAGAATAAACATAGGATTTAAAAAAAGAAGACAGTTATGGGAAAGTAAAAAGAGCAGAGACCAAGAAAAGGAGATAGAAAGAGTAACCAGCAGGATGACAAAGAAAATGCAAACCCCATTAGGGGCGCACCCTCGTGTGGCCCCTAGTGCCCACAGACATTCTTCCACCTGGCCGCATGCGTGTGGGGACCCAGTGGGTAAATTGTTGGGCCATGCTGCATGTCAGGAGCATTGCAGGCTCCCACAGGACTGTGCCGGTTGTCAGCCCACCCTGGGCCAGAAGGGGGACCAAAGGAAATGAAAGGGCCTGGGCACTGTGCATGGGGCTGCCCAGATTGAAGATAAAGAATGGCCTTGTCTGCACCACATGGAGGAGGAGGCCTGGACCAAGCAGCTCAGCGATGCCCCTTGTGTGGCCCGACGTCAAAAAAAGTCTGCCTTGGCCACCTCTTCCACACAGACCGGAAGGTGAAGAGGAGGTCCATGCCTCAGCAGGCACGGTGGTGAAGGAAGCCCTGAGGATTTGGAAGTCCCGGGCTGCTCTATGGGGCAGCCCATGTGAAGACTGGAACCCTGGCATGCCAGCCAGAGCTCCCGAACAACCGCGGCCAGTTCCCTGTATCTCCATGAACGAAAGTAGAGTGGGCAGTGCTGTGAGCCTAGAGGAAGTTCGGGGGTGCAGCGGTCAGAACTGGCAGCATCCCCATTGCTATAGAGACGCCTGCCAGAATTAAAGATGGGGTGCAGTGGTGATTTAGGTGGCCCCCACGACAACAGAGCCATCCTAAAGATTTGCAAATGTCTGCAGACAGCGGCAGTGTGTGTGGGTCAGCACCCTAGCAGATAAGGCCAACCTGGAAGAGTTCATTGGTGCACAGGTTTGCGCGGGTGATGGGCAGACACTCACCAGAGCAGGGGGCCATCCAAGAATGTTAGCAGAGCTCGTGCAACACAGTGATCATGGGTGTACCCACGTGGTGGACGCGTCCACCAAGATGGAAGAGCAGTAGTAGGGCCATGCCCCAGAGTCACCAGGGGACAAACCCCATCCAGCCACATCACCACAGCCACCAGAGAGAGCCCTGTAAGGTATTGAAAGTGGTCAACCAGCTGAGGAAACACCCAAAAAGACAGAGGGCAAAACGACCTAAGCCCAAAAGCCTGGCCCCATTTGTCCGCATAAATATATCTGGGGAGGTAAAGCTAATAACAAATGTATAGGGATAAGGTGTGAGGGTGTGAGGGGGTCTCCCCCGCATATACATATGCAGATAAATGGGAAAAAAGAAAAACAAATCTGGCTTTTGGGACTCAGGCTTTTTTATCCAGCCTTTTCACACCGATCCACCCGCTGCAGCAGTCACTGCCATTGTGAAATAATGTTGCATTTGTTTATATTGTATATGATATATGTAATAATTAGTGTTTATATATATTTTGGTATATATAGTTAATTGTATATTAAAGGTGATGTACTATCATATATATTTATATTTAGGCAGAGGGAACATAGAGGGAGAAATGAGTAGAAGGTATGTTAAGTAGGACTGTTAAGTAGGAGTAGGATACTAGGAGTATATATAATGGAGTAGAAGGGAGGTATCCTAGAATGAGGTAGCAGGAGGAAGCATTGACCACCCTGAGGCTGTCTAAGTAGGGTAGGGCACCCACAGGGTCCAAAATAGCTTTAGCTATCCCAAAGGGAGGCACCTGCTGAGGATACGGATCTCCCTCCAAATCTTTGCTTGGCGAACCAGCTCACTCACAGAAGGTTGGAGGTAGATGAGCAGTGGGCTTGTGAGGGACAGTATTTAGGGAGACAACATTGCAGGTAGGTAGGTCCCAGGCCCCAGAAAGCCTTGTGGACAATGCAGAGGGTCTTGAACTTGATCCTCGCAGCCACAGGGAGCCAGTGAAGGGATTTCAGCACCAGAGAGAGGCAGTTCCCTGGGCTTGAGGCAAAGGATAGGTCTTGCGGTTCTGTTCTGGATGAGTTACAGAGGGCATCGGGCAGAAGCAGGCAGGTTAAGGAAGAGGCTGTTGCAGTAGTCCAGCCTAGAGAGAAGCAGGGCCCCGGAGACAGTGAGCCGCTGGTGGAAGATGAGAAAAGGTAAAGTCCCTCTGAGGAGGTGTAGCTGATAGTTAGACTTTTTAGAGATGTCTGAAATGTGGGAGGAGAAGGAGAGTGGAGTTGAAGATGACCCCAAGGTTTTTAGCCTCGCAGGTGGGTGAGGGCGCAGGACCAAGGGAGGCTGGCCAGAGTGAAAGTGGGAAAGCGGGACCAAGGCTCTCAATGCAAACAATATCATACTTACAGGCGTTGAGGCAGAGGTTGTTTGCAGCACAACGTGACTGAATAGCGGTCCAACAGTCAGATTTGAGCATGGAGGAGGAGACAGTGGAGGGTAGCCTGAAGGATAGTTGCGTGTCATCTGCGTAGAACTGGAAGTTAGAGGTGAAAGTGTCAATCAAACATGCCAAGGTAGCCATACAGATGTTGAAGAACCAGGGGGATATGTTACATCCCCGGGGGATGTCACAGGTTGAATGAGCGATAGTTGAGAGAAAGGCTCAAAGTTCCACCTAGGATGGGCGGTCAGAAAGAAAAGATGTTAACAATGCCAGAGCCTGACTTGTGATTCCCAGGGTATCATGCAGATGTGGGATCAGGATGTTGTGGTTCACTTTGTCGAAGGCAGAGGAGAGGTCAAGGAGAATGAGGACAGAGGGAGTGTTAGTGTCAAGGTTTGAGAGCAGTTCCTCATTCAGGAGAACAGTTTCCATGCCTCTCGATGCTCTAAAGCCAGAGTGATGATCGTGGAAGCAACCAATAGATTCAGTGTGAAAGGTCAGCTGAAAGATAGCCTGAAAGATAGCCAACTTCTTCAGGAGATTGCCAAGAAAGGGGAGATAGAGATAGGGTGGTAGTTTGTCAGAATGGAAGGGTCGGCAGAGGGTTTATTGAGCAGAGGGTGCACAAGGGAGTGTTTAAGAGCAGTTGGTAAAATACCAGTAGAAAAGGAGAGATTGTAGAGATCAGCCAAGGCTGGGGCGAGGGAGTCAATATTGTCCTTAATGGTTTTGGAGGGGCAGGGGTCCACCTGTTTGGATGAAGCCTTCATAGACCGGACTTGTCTGGAGACCTCATCGAGTGTGATGGGTGAGAGAGAAGAGAGGGGGAGAGGAGTGTTGGTGTGTGCTGTGGTGTGGAAGTTAGGGTGGAAAGAATGTCTTGGGTTTTAGTGATAAAATGTGCAGCCAAGCAAATATCCTGGGTGGGTGTGATAGAAGAAGAGGCTGCTCTAGGAGTGTCCATTTCCGTACAGACTTTGAAAAGTTTGGCCTTGTTGCTTGATGCCATGGAGATGCAGGCTTGAATAAAGGCTCTTTTTTTGGAGTGGATGTAGAGTCGGTATTGCGAAGGAGGCGGCAGGCCAGTTTGTCAGATTGTTCGCCTGCCGAATTCCATTTCCGCTCAGCTGCCCCACAATTGCGTTTAAGGGCAGCCAGATCGGAGTTATACCAAGAGTTGCACTTTTTGGAAGGCTTCAGTCGGACCCTGATGACAGGGGCAAGAGTGTCGAGAGTGTTGGAGATAGAAAGGAGAAGGTTAGTGAGGGCTGTATCAGGGTGGGAGTTAGCCACCGGAATGGTAGGATTAGAGTCGGTGGAGGCAAAGGCAGCCACTGTCACTTTTTTCATGGGCCTGGTGACTTTGAAGCCGAGTGGCCATACAGGATGCGCTGCTGTAAGAGGAGAGGAGAGCTTTAGGTGTGTTGAGAGAAGAGAGTGGTCAGTCCAAGAGAGAGAGGTAGTGAGAGGGATAGAGAGAGGGATGTCAGTGGATATGAGAGCATCTGAATTGTGTCCAGCAGTGTGCGTGAAGCCAGAGGGTGGGGTAGAGAGGTAGATAGAGTCACACAGGTTGCATAAATGAGCTTAGTAGTTAGGAGAGTCCAGATGGATGTTCAGATCACCCATCAGGAGTAGTTGAGAGGAGGAGGATGTCAGACTCCAGTCTTCAGGCTCAGGAGTGGCACAAACCAACCATCCCCTCAGCAGTCTGGGCACTTGCAAGTCAAGTTACCGTGACTCCAGCGGGGAAAAAGGGTTAGGGACTCGATGGTTGGATAGGTTCAATTGTAGGGTAACCGGTGAGAGGGTTAGGTGAGGGGAAGTGGACAGGGAGGAGAACATAGGATAAAACATTCAATATACATTCACAAGAAACAGTGTACACATATACAGCAGTAAGTCATAGAAGATGGAAATAGACTTAGCTCTGGGGTGAGTACTGGCCTCCTGCCTGCGTACTCTCTGGTCCGATCGTAATCTGGAGCGTATTGCCACTGCAAGAGAGCATGGAGTTACAATCTTGTGTGTTACTTCACACACACACACACACTCAGAACTTCACTGGCCAGCATGAGCATGCAATTGGTTATTCACACCCTATTGCGTATGCTACAGTTCAGAGCACTATTAGTTAGTAGTTAGTTTGTGCGCGAGTTAATTCAGTCAACCAACAACACGGTGTCGCCGCGTGGGGCCCCGCACTGTACTGATGAAGCCACAGGGTCGATCCGCCTATAAACCAAGGAAGCGCGGTGTCGGCTGCACGTGGCTTGCAGCGGCTCGAGCACTCTGCTCTACAATATTTTCCCACGTGGCTATTGCCATGCAAACATCATGCACTGCGCTGGGTTCGGGATTTCCCCAGGGTTACACGCGCGATATGCCAGGTTCGCGGTGCAATGCCCAATCGTGACTTAGCTTTTCTTTGGCAAAGGGGTCAGTAAATGCGGGCGGAGTCCCCCTTGCGCGTGCCCCAACTGCCTTCCTGGAGCTCCGTGGTGGTGTCACCATACGTTCTCCCCTTATCTCTGAAGTCCCCCCAGCGCGAGCGCTACTTAGCTTTTCTTGGCGAGGGGCCAGAATGGGAGCTGGTTGGGGCATGGCCCCTCGTGCTGATCCCCGACCTCGGAGCTCTTCCGAACACGTCTTCTCCTCCGGGAGTTTAAGCACAAGCCCCGTGCCTGGGTTTTCTTTGTGCGCACGCGCACGCAAGTCCCGCCCCTCTTGGGCTTGGTCTTGTAGTTCTGTACCCAGGGGGATCTGGGTAATGAAGTCTTTGCTGTCATTCTCCTGCAAATGGGACATAACAGTCTCCTGTGAGGAAGTAGTCTGTTTCTAATGATGCTAGCCCGTGCTAACCTTGGAGTCTTTAAGTTTTGGTCCCCCTTTGGGTCCATACTGGAAGGATTCATGTCTTGCCTCCTGACAGAGGAGAGTAGGGAAGAGGCCAGGCCATCCCATTCCAAGAAGAAGAGAGTGGACTGTCCTGGTTGCCAATAGAAGGTGGCCATACGGAGAGAAGATTTAGGGGAGAGTGAGAGACTGCAAACTCTAAAGGCCTAAGTAGGGATGATGGACACAGTTATCCATTCTGAGAGGATAGCGCCACTCCCCCACCTGTCTCCTTAGGCCTGGGCACAGAGAGGATTTTGGAGCCTTCAGGGAGGAGCATGTCTAACCTTGTGACAGAGCTATCCTTGATTCAAATCTCTGTGATGGCGAGCACATCAAGAAGAGTTTGAGGAGGTTGAATATGTCAGACGTGTGTTTGACGGCAGAGTGAGATTTGAGAGTGGCAATGTGGAGCAGCTTGCCATCTTTAAAGGCCTTCAGACATCCCCCCTGAGGGTGCCAAAGGGCCAGAGAGATAGTGGAGAATGGCAAAGGAGCCAAGGCTGACAAGGGAGCCGGGACAGTACGGCAAGGTAGGGGCACCTGTACACAGTATGAGGAGGAAGGCACAGAAGGCAAGGGGGCCTGTGCAGAGGAGGAAGAAGGCACAGAAGGTAAGGGAGCCTGGCCAGAGGGGAGGGGAGTTTAGAGAGGTGAGTGAGGAGCCTTTCAAAGAGAAGAAGATTAAGGAGAGGACACTGAACCGTGATGGTTTCATTGCGATAGACATTAATGATGACAAGAGGTCAAGGAGAACCTCCCAGCGAGGGCAACCATTAATGGGAGAAGAGGCGATAGGAGAGAGAAAGCCGACCATGTAGCAAGTCCATAGGTCAGGTGCATTAATGAAGAAGAGGATGTCCGTGAGAATGTCTCTGGTGTAAGCCGTGACATAGGCATCTCCAACAGGAAGGCCTGGGTTGGAGCCCAGTATGTCCTTCTTAAGTTTCTTCAGGCCAGATTTAGTGATAGGAGGATGGGAGATAGTGAAGCAGTTGGAGAGGATAGGAGAGATAGATAGCAACATGGTTGGCTCAGTGGAGGGGGAAACACTTGCCAGTCTGTAGCACTGATTCAAACGAAGGAGGTGGGTCGGTGGGGGGCACAGAGGGTAGCACACCAGCTAATGAAGACACCAAACAGCCACAAGGCAAAGCTAGATTTAATTTCAGCAGGACAAGGTGAAAACACATGCAGCAACCGGGCATAGCTATGTTCAATTTTTGGCAGGATATAGTGCAAACAGGATGCAGCATCTGGGCACAGCTAAATTCAATTTTAGAAAGACAAGGTGAAACACACCTGGGCCATCCGTGAGGAAGGCACTGCAGCTATATCTGCAGTAAAGGAACACAGCTTGCACTGCCATGCTGTTGGGAGAGTAGCCTGCCAGCTGTGTGAGTTGTCTTGGCAATAGCAGACTGGAAGAAGAGGTTGTAGTTAATGGTAAATCTTTTAGATTTAGTCCAAGAAGGCAGATACAAAGGTGCATCCATTATTATTGATATGTATATATCCTAGACTGACCCTTTTATATCCAGTAGTTAGTGATCTAAAAAGGGTTATTGAATTGTACCTTTCAGACACTCTGCTCACTTTGGTCTCCTCCTTTTAATACTCTCCTCCCTTCACTACTCCCCTTGCTCCCCTTGCTTCTTATTCTACTTCTGTCCCTCAAATGTTTCCACTTCTTCTAAGCCTTACCTTCACCCTTTGATGTTACTACTCTCTGTCCAGGACACTTCACCCTGCTCCACACTGCTGCTCCCTCCTAAATATTATTTTCCCCTCCCCACTACGAGTCTCTCCTCCTCGCTACTATCCCTTCATCCATACTACTACTTCTACTACACCCACCTTCAACTCAACCCCCTACTTTCACTCACACAAGCACCTCACATTCAATCCATACTCAAAGGTTACCAAACATACTTGCCACTCTTTCACACACACTCACAATGCAGTACCGCTTGCACCCACTGAGAGTGTCTGAGTATCAGTAATGAATGACATGGCTAGGTTGATCAATGGAGATGGTGTAGGGGCCCTGATATTACTCGATCTATCAGCGGCCTTCGACACTGTTGAACACCCCATACTCCTATCGCACCTGGACTCCATCAGCCTCTCTGGTCTTGTCCTGGTGTGGTTTACCTCCTTTCTGACCAACAGGGGCCAATCAGTATATTTATCTCATTTTCTCACCTCTCTCTATTCTGTGTTTTGTGCCATCCCCCAGGGCTCTGCCTTGTCCCTGATGTTATTTAACATTTTTTTCAGTCTATGGCTGACCTCATCTGCTCTCACGGCTTCAGGTGTTACTATTATCCGGATGACACTCATATCCTGGTCCGCTTAGATCGGGACCGGGAGGAGGTGTCGTCGCATTTTTGTGACTGCCTGGCAGCCGTGGGAAACTGGATGAGTGCTAGTTGTTTCAAACTCAACAGGGAGAAGAGGGCAGTACTGGTGGTGGGCGCTTCTTCTGAATCTTGTTCCTGGTCTTCTGCTTTTTGGCCATCTTCACTGGGTGAGTTTCCTATTCAAGTGACAGTAGTGAAAACTCTTTGGGTCTATCTTGCTGCTTCCATATCTATGGCATCACACGTAAGTGCAGTGTGTCCGACTGGGCACTTTCTATTGATGATTGTTCAAAGGGTTTTGCCTTTTTTGCCCTCCTCTGTTCACCCTCCAGTCGTGGCCTCCCGAATGTCCAACAGGTTGGATTATTGCAATGCCCTATATTTGGCAAAGCCATGTGGCCTGATTCATCATCTTCAACTGCTTCAGATCCTGGCTGTTCGGACAGCCACAGCCACTAATCACGGTTCTCAAATGAGTCCAGTACTGTGTTCTTTGCACTGGCTTCCGGTGAAACAAAGAATAGTCTTTAAATCTATCTGTCTTCTTCAATGGGCATACTACTGGCTTGGTGCTGATTTTCCTCAGGACAGGTTCACACCCTATATTCCCTGCCAGCCTTGTCAGTCCAGCAATGATGGTCTGGTCATGGTTCCCAGATTTAATCTTCAAAGTCGACGGTTAGGCTTTTTTCTGTGGCTGCCAGTACGCCATGGAATGGTCTTCCTTTAACACTGAGACAGACTATGAACCACTTGCACTTTCACCCCCCCTACTTAAAACTCAGCTTTTTTGTTAGTCCCAGTATAGTTAGCTATACTGTGAAAATCCTCAGACCAAGATGCCTTTGGGTGAACGTGCATGTTATAACTTAACATAACTCACTAACTAGTGGCTCACCTGCTCCATAGATATCCTCCACATTCAACTCAACAGCCCTTCCTCATGCACTCCACTTGCTCTGCCACCTCCTTCTCCTTTGACCTCACCTAAGCAACCCACAACTTTCTGCTTCCTGCTGCCTCTAAACCCTCTCCATATCCACTGATTAGTTTTCTGGCCCTGGCCAATCTGGCCTTGACTTCCACGCTGGGAGGGATCAGAGTTAAAGGATGTCTCAAAATGTGGGTTAATTCCCACCATTTTTCCGGAATGGCAGCCTGCATTGTGATGTGTTCATTTTTTGTGGAAGGGGACCAAAGCATATTTCCCTTTCAGGTGAGCATAGTGTTTTGGAGCATTTGACACTCGGATTCAAGTCCATGACAGTGTAGTGGGGCCACCCTGTCACCCTCTTAATGTGGCCTGAGGGTCGCATGCAGTGTGCGGCTGTGGGAACTGCAGTATAGGACCTCTGGCTCTTGTATCTGTTGCTTCCACTCCCATGGCACTGATTGCATAGTGCTTGCAAAGGCTTGCTGAGGGGGGAACTGGGTCAGTGTCTCTCTCTCCATTGGCTTTATTTTTCAATTGAGGTATTCACGAGTCTCAATGTGGGGTCCTGCTGATTCTCTGCTTTGTGGGTGTTCTCCAGCTGGATTTGTTTTTTCTCTGAAATAAGAAAAGCACACTGTGCCAGCTTTTGTCGCATAGGCATGTGATGAGGCAAATGGGTACTGAACATGAATACACTGTCACATAGGACCGGGACAGGAATTGGGTCCCTGTCAACTGCCATTATCCCTCATTCAGATAGAATTGGCTCTGGATTCCTCCTTGATAGGTCTCCCACACCATGCTGAGAAGGTCTCACATCCCCTCTTGAGAATGCCAGGGAACTGACCCTGTCACAGGGATGACAGGATCGATACGCTGGTATCTGTCAGCAAGGTAGAAGGTGAACCACAGGAGAGCATGAGCCCAGGTTGTAGAATTCTTGACAACTATTGAGGATGTTGAGAACAACATTATGATGGATGGTTCTGAAGGAATTGTGATGTTCAAGCAAGGCAAATAGACACTGGTTTACTTGGTTCATGATGTACATGTTGACATCATAACCTACATGGTGGTGGTTTCGACATTGCGTTTTGCTTGGAATGTCCATTGGTAGTTTCCTAGGAGATTGTGCTTGATAATTTGTGTGTAGTTGAAAGTTGGCTGCTTCTATACTACCTATTAAATAAAGGGCTGGTGTGTGGCAAGATAGTAGTGTGAGATTGCATGGATTAAGTTGAGGCTTGCTCAAACGGGGGATGACTTGGATTGTTCTCACTGTTTTGGGGAAGATTTAATTGTCTGGTAGGATGGGGGATTACTGTAGTGTGAGTAGGACTAACCATATGGTCTCCAATTCTGCTTATTTTGCCTGTGAGCAATGAGTTGACAGTGTTGCATCTGTCTGTACATTGAGCTCTTATCTAGGTTAAATTAGATGTGTAATGCAGTGTCTGAGGGATTTGACGGGTCATAGTGGCAATAACTTTGTAGCATTACCATTTTCACCAGATGATGTCTTGTCAGTGGATGTATGTTGCATTTAGCTACAGATCTTGCTGGTAACAAGATGCAGAAGAATTTCATCTGTTGACTCAAGGAATTAGAATCCACAAATATGAAACATTTCCGGCAGGGTGTAATTGAAGGTGTTCCATAGTAAGTGGCATTTGACAGGACGATGAAAGAGGATACTAATAAAAAATGTGGCCCATTCCTGAATAGTTACTAAGTTTAAACATAGTTTTCACTCAACCGAAAACTTGAAAGATCAATTTAGAATGACCGCTCTGTAAACGCACAGAGTGGTCATTCTGAAGCGAAGTTTCAGCTCCTGCCACACAAGTGTGTGCAGGGGCTGACAGGGGAGTGTCTGTGTCTGCAGGTGTGCATGAGTGTTTGTCTGCGTGAGTGTTTGCGTGTATGGATGTGTGTGGACTTGGTGTGTGTTGTGCTGGGAAGGGGGTGGTGGGTGGGGAAAGACAGGGTTGGGGTTTTACATAACAGCCGAAATGTATTCCCTTTGAAATTATTAGGTATGAACTAGGTTTAACTTCTATTGCCTGCATTATGCATACAAAAAAACTAGCACTGCTAAGAAAATGCTTTATTGCAGTTAGTGAATCACTATACTGCTACCTAAAAGTAGTAGAAAGGGGAAACTTTATGTCTGCACCAACAATGGCTTGTGAAAAAATATTGTTGAAAGTGGGTTTGTCAGGGGAGACTTTGTTAAGAAATTATGGAAAAGTTAAAGAAACTGTAAAAGCCTATGATTGGTTGGAAAACAATGTTGTACTGATGAACACAAGGCTATATTCTCAAATAGTCTCCTACTGGAAATGGTTTCCGAAACCAGAACATTATATAGTAAACTATCCTTCCAGGCTGTTTAGGAATAGAATGATGTGATTCAGATTTAATGCTCTGAATTCTAATGAAATCTTGACGACTCGTGGTTTAAACATGCAGGGGAAGGTTGGTTGTAGATTTTGTAATCTCATAGAGGAAAAAGAAACCCTGATATATCTATTATTGGTCGGTCCTAACTTAGCTCAACAAAGAATTGAATGTTTTTCAAAATTTGTATTAGATATATCTAATGTAGATCGAGTTAAGCTGTGGAATGAAATGTTACATGGAAATTCTATTGCCTTGAAAATGAAAGAGCATACATTCTTGTATAATATCTGTGCGTTAGAATGAACAATAAGGCCGTATTTGCTGTTTAGCAGTGTTCGTCGCAAGATGTCTAATAACAACACAGAAGAATTGGAAGCTTAATCTTGACTGATGTATTAACGGCTCAAACTGTAGACATGACGAATAAAGGATTCTTAGATAAGAAGTATTAATGTGCTAGTTGAACCCGTACAAAAATGTATTCATTATCGGGTAATGGCCTCTGAATAACATAATGTAAAGAAATAGTATTATTACTTTTAAAAATATGTTTAATGTTTTTTTAGGAGTGTTTCTTGCTTTTATTCTTTTATTGATGTATAAATATATGAATTTAGAAAATTTGGAAAATATTTGTAGATTCTTGTAAAATTGTAAAGGTTTATATAAACCAAAACAATAAAGATAATAATAATAACAGCCAGCAGGAAAGGGTGGGGAAGGGATCCCCTCCGAGGTGTGGGGGGTCGGGTGGGAGAATTTCATATTGACTTGGAATTCCATCCTTGGAATCTTTGCAGGACACACAGCCACCAAAAGTTCTGTTTTCATCATATTTACAATTGACACTATTGTGGTGCACACTCCCTCCCCCACACCTCCTAAAATGCCTCTATGCCTCCTTCTGTCACAAGTACAGATAATTTGTAATTAAACATTAACAAAGAAAATTACAAAGAAAAGGTGTGGCAGTAAGTTAACTCAGCATCTGAAAAGTAGATACCCAGAGATGAGGTTTTCCTCCAGTGCTTTCAAGGGAGAGTTCTGAAAGGATCATAATGGTGTCTTGTTAGTTTTGGGATTCTGCAAATGTTGAACATTTAGTGGTGAAGCTGATTTGCTGCATCAGCAAACTCAGCTGCTGAAAAGTGCATGGCAGCAGATGAGGTTTACTACCAATATGCGCATGGAGCATTTCAAGAACTGGAGTTGTGGTCTATTGGTTAGATTTGGGAGGTTGAGAAGTAAGTGGCTGGGTGGGATGCATACTACACACTGCTAGTAGCATACAGTACTATACAGATAATTACTGTATTACAGTGAATACTAGGTCGAGTATGCTATCTCTGCTATTACATTATGTGCTAGTAAATTGTAGTATCTGGAGTATTGGTCTGCACTGGGTGCACACTGTGCAGACAGTAGATTGCAATGATGTCATATAGAACATGATGGGGCATCAAGGATCTAATTGTTACCGTTGGGATCTCCAGGATGGGAGAGCTTACTGACAAGATGTGTTTACACCTAGCTCCTGTCTCATTAAACTAAGCTTACCCTGTAACTTGTGATAAAGCCTACTACTTTTCTATAAACCTGCTTCCAACATCTTACCTGCTTCTCCAGTGTTGTGAATACTACATAAATTAAGGAGTGTTTATCTTGTTTTCAATGTTGGCTAGTTAATGTTGCCAAAAACGATGTTGTTAAAGTATTTGACAGAAGATGTTGTGATGCCATCTCTGATTACCTGAAATATATTTTTCCTTGTAATTGAGATTGCGAATTGAATTTGCAGGACAGTAGCTCCATTGAGTTCAGTCCTGATAATTCCTTGTGTGAGAAAATGACTGACAGCAAGGCTTACTGTGGTCTTTCCTATGCACTCAATGCCAAGCTTGCTGTTGGTTGAGGGATTGATGATGTTGTAGATGTGTGTATTGTGTTTGGAAACATGTGGCAGGATAAAACAATAAAACAAGTGTTGCCTGCCTTTGTCTGCCCTTAGCTGTGGAAGTTTGGAGGTGGAAATTCTGTATGCTTTCACATACGTAGCATTGTAGTAAGTCACGTGACCTGAGGTATTACCAGATTACGTGATGTGTTGAGCTAGTGGAGTGTTAGTCCTTGTGCAGGATTCTCTACCAGTGGTGGGATGTCAGGTCCTGAGTCAAATAATCATCAATAAATGATGTGGTCAAAAGCTCAAGTGATCATAGGGGTCATTACTTCAGCAGATGTAATTGTCTCTGGTAATGCTTTTATGGGCTACTGAGAAAGGCATGGTTTGACCAAAGGAAGATGACATCTGTTGTTACACTGGCATGTGACACATTCATCCAGTGTGGTATTTGTCATGATGCAGGCTGCAGCTGGGTGGTGGAAAAAAATGGTCTGGTCTTAGGACAAACCGATTGTCATTGTACTGTGTGGTTCAGAGGTCATCTGACCACAAGGTTCAGTGCTTCACTGATTGGGTGTTATCTGTGGTGCTACTGCAAATAGACAGTCGAGGTAAGTCGGCCACAAGATTATCTGCAACTCTGACTGGTCCGGCTTCGGATCCCTACGAGACTCCTATACCAACGTTCTGATAGAAAAAACACAGAATTACATCTATTTTTGTTTTCCTATGAGAGAGCGGACACATCCCTATCACTCTTGCAGCTGGCTGCTGAGCACTATGATGGGATTGCCCCATTATCTTTAGAGTCTAAAGTATTATTGGTAGGGTATAGTCTCCCTATTGCCACTGAGGGGATGTTTGTTTATCTTGATGCTCTGTGACTTTCAACATGTGCTTATGCTACAGTGTTGTACAATATGCGGCACATACATCTTCTGTAAATCTAAAAATCCGTCAAGTGCACAATGGGGAGTACCATATTTATTTGAAAAAAAAAAAGAAGTGTCTATCTAATATCAAGAGCTGTATCTGAGTGGTCGACATTATAAACACAATATAATAAAACATTTGAAAGTACACCAATAAAATAACAGTTCATAAATGGATACCATAATAGTAAAGTTAGGGCTCCTCAGCCCAATTCTGCATGCGCTAAACACCCAGCACTGTCTGGCTCACCGCTCCTGCTGCGGGTCAGGCCTTTCGGAACAGAGGAGGCAGAGATGGGCCAACTGTTCACATAGCTTTATTTCCCTAAACTACTCAGTTCCCTTCTAAACCATCACTTCATTCTCCACCCCTAACCCATACTAAGTCCCACCCACACAATGAGGCTAACAGGCCTCCTATGCTAACTCCCCCGTTCTTGAACATGAAGAGGGATCAGTCTATGAGTCTAATGAGCTTCATATTGACGCTCACTGTTCGTCCAGCTGGCTGGCTTTCTGGGTCCGCCATTGGGGTGGGTTTTCGCAACATCTCTTTTTTATCCCCATTCTTCCTCTGACGCCCACTGTCTCCCAGGTACAACTCCTCTGAGTCCCTGTAAGTGTCTGCTTCTTTGTCGCTATGACTGAGAGTCTCCCTCCAGCTTTCTTGAAGTGAGAGATGTTCCGTGAGATGGTCCATCCATCGCTGTTGCTCGCTGTGACCATCGTGCCATTTCTGTTGGACGCTGTGAAAGTCCTATAAGGAAATGTGGGGTCCTCCTTCCTTTGTTATGCTTGTTTCCCCAGCACCCGATCCCCAATGTCTAATGTTGTTTCCCTGGCTTCTCTCCAGGTGTCAGTTGCTTCTTTCATAGTTTGCTTTGAAGCCACATCTCGTGCCCTCATGTCACAGTCCTTGAGGCGCATCGTCCCTTTCTCTGGGATCTGAGGGAGCCGTGTTCTGATTCAACAGCCAAACATGATACCGTACGGGCCCTCACCCGTGGAGCAGTGTGGCGTGTGCCGGTACTCTAGCAAGAATTGATATAGGACTTGCTAAAATGGCTTGCCCGTGACATGAGCTATCTGCAGTGTCCTCTTAATGTTGGACAAGAACCGTTCAGCCATGCCATTGAATTGAGGTCAGAGGGGTGTTATCTTGCGATGCTTGAATCCTATGTAATCGACAAAGTTTGCGAAATCGTGGCTCGTGAAAGGCAGCCCATTGTCCAATTTGATAGTCTTCGGTATGCGATATGTCGTGAGAATCCTGCTCAGGGCCGGTATACCAGTCGTGGAGGGTATGAACTGGACTTCTGGGAACCTGGAGTATTTGTCAATTAACACTAGTACATACAATCCATCTCTCATGGGCCCAAAAAAGTCAATTGCTCACACTTCCCAGATGCCATCTGGCAGGCACTGCAATTGGTAAGGCTTGGGTGGTGGAGCCACTACCATGCATATGGTACAATTTTGCAGTGCGTCCTCCACTCTGTTGTCTAGCTGGGGGAACAAGCACTTCTGGCAGAGCAGTTTCTTGGTAGACGCAATTCCCTGGTGACTATCATGGTGGAGATCAATGACCCTCTGTTGAAGTGATCTGGGTAGTATCATCTTGCAGCCTTTGAGGGCAATGATGTCTTCCGTGACAGTGAGTTCCTCTTGGACAAGGCACAGGCTCTGCATGTCATCCTGGACAGCTGATCCAAGTGTTTCGCCATGTCTTTAGCATGTTTCATTCTTCCTGCCCGAAGGCACTGGGCTATTGTGGAGAGCACAGGACCAGCTTCTGACTCTTGTTGTACTGTTACCCCAGCAATTGGGAATGACTCCATTTGATGGATGACATAGATCAGGTATTCTTCTGCTATCAATTGTTCTTGCCGGGCCGACCCCACCGAGTGGTGAGACAGGTAGTCTGCCGAGTTTTTATCCTTCTCCAGCCGGTGCTATATAGAGAATTTATAATCCTGTAGATGCAGACCCCATCGAGCAATGCGTGGGGGCATCCTGGCTTATGGATTTCTATAAATCGTGAGCATGGCTTGGTGGTTGGTAATAACAGTAAAAGCTTTGGTATATAGGAAGAGGTGGAAATATTCACATGCCCAGACTACTGCCAGGCTTTCCTTCTCGGCCTGGGAGTGCAACTGCTCCGTTTCCATGAGGCTGCAGCTCAAGTACCCAACCACCTATTTATTGTCGGGTGACTTTGTGTCGAATTGTGACAAAATTGCTCCAAGTACCACAGCACTGGTGTCTACTGTCACTTCTGTGTCATTAGTAGAGCTAAACTAGGCTGTGTCTGCTGGTGATGTGATCTTTGAATGTATGTCCTCAAAACTGGCTTGACACTACGGCGACCAGTTGATTTCTTGGCCCTCATTGGTGAGTTCGCAGAGTGATGCGCTGATGTTGGCGTTATTTTCCAGTTATCTGGAACAGTAACTGTTCAGACCCAGGAAGAATTGTAGGTCCGAAACAGTGGTTGACCTGGTTGTTTTCTTCAGGGCCGCCACCTTTTCCGGGTCCGGTCCCAACCCATGTTTTGAGAAAATGTGTCCAAACAAATTCAGCATGTGTTTTTTAATTTCACATTTGTCCTTGTTCAATGTTACTCATGCTGCCTCCAGCGCCAGACAGACGCAGTGCTGCATGACGTTGTGCTCACTGGGGGATTTGCCAAACATCAGAATGTCGTCTCTATAATTTAAGCAGTTTGGTATGTGTTTTATGATCTGATGTATCTCCTTCTGGTATATTTCCACCGCTGATGATATACCCAAATTAAGTCTCTTGTAGTGAAACAAACCCATGTGCGTGACAAATGTAGTGATGTAGATGGAGAATACGGTGCTGCCATTTAGCAGGTGGATCATATCAGTGATCCAGGTTGCCTGGTATCGTTCCCTCTGGATTGCTTTGTTCAGACTGTGCATGTCCATGCACAACTGGATGGATCCCTCCGCTGACTTTTTGGCACTGGGACTATTGGCAAGACCCACACTGTGGGCCACTCGCCCGTTTAATGATGTTGAGGTCTAGTAACCAGCGGAGCTCCTCCTTGACTTGCTTCTGGATGCTTATGGGGATACCCCTGTAGTGCTATGTGACCGGTTTGACCATGGGGTCGATATACAACCGGACCTTACAGTTCCAACATTTTCCCAAACCCTTGAACAAGTTCAGGAACATTTTGACTGTGTCCCCATCGGGGGCCATGTATTTGTGTGCCATAATGCTGTACAGGATATGCACAAGGCCCATGTCCATCGCCGTTGGAATGCAACCACTGTTGGCTGTCGTGGATAGAACATTTGTGTGTGTTCAGGGTGGTGAACACGCCCTTGCAGGGGAGCAGGGTGTCAGGCCCGTATGGGTAGATGTCTACCTTTGAAGGCTTCAGTTTAGGGGATTGTGGGAGTTTGTTGTATGTCTCTGCACTCATGACATTCACGGTGGCCCCTGTCTCTATGAGGAGGTTTGTGGGTTTATTGAGGAAACGCAGGGTTAGCATGGGGCTATATTCTTTTGGCAACTCCTTTGTTCATTAAATCCGCAAACCGCTTAACGGTTGCTTACGGCTCCGCGGGGGCAAGTAATACGTAACTCCAGATGGAATTCCGCAACAGTCCAGAAAAAGAGCACACAATAGTCCACGCTCAGCATAAACATACGATGCAGGAATGAAATAAAGTAGAAGAACAGGATAATCGCATCCTTGACAGGAGTTGCTAATGTTTTCTTTGTCTTGGCAAAGATGGTATAAGGCGGAGTGCGGCGAGTTTGTTGTCCGTGTTGTTTCCCTGATTCACTGAGGAGCTGCAGTCTATCTTCTCTTTCTACTGGCGTGGAGGTGGAGCGACCAGTACAAAACATTCATTCACACGCGGAGCGTCACGGAGTGCGGCGAGTGTGTTGTCCGTGTTGTTTCCCTGATTCACTGAGGAGCTGCAGTCTATCTTCTCTTTCTACTGGCGTGGAGGTGGAGCGACCAGTACAAAACATTCATTCACACGCGGAGCGTCGCGGAGTGCGGCGAGTGTGTTGTCCGTGTTGCACGTGGACACGGGGGCATTGAGCTCGGAGCCCTGATGGTAATTCAATATAAGCAACATCCCGGAAATGGAAGCTTTCCTGCTTCACAACTCGTATCTATGCAGGGACCCAGCACCTCCGGACTAGAACACATGGCATACAACGAAGCAGTGTTGATTCAGAACACAAGTCCAGATGGAGGAGTTCATCCACTAACACGGCAACAGCGACAAATTTTATCCGCCGGAGGAAAGGAGTCACCGGAGCAAATGGCCCTGCCCCCACCGGTAAGTGCCCGTGCTATACGAAAAAGGACTTGTGTTTCAACTATGTCCACTAACTCTGATGTTTTTTTAGACTGCTTTGGTAACAGCTCCCCAGTATCCCTGACACCCACCCTGTTAACTCCAAATATAATCATCGATCTGGAGGGTAACATGGATAAGGAGGCAGCCATAGAGAGATCGAGAGGTACTAAAACGTCTGTGGGCATGACCACTGGGGTAGACATGAGTGGGGCTACGTGCACAGAAAATGTGGAAGTGGAGGCGATTAAGTCCACCAGTCCAATGTGCGCTGGCATTACGCGGACTAGAGAGACAACTGGTCTACCCTCAAACAACGTGGGAAACGCTGTCCAAAGAGTCCTAACTCTCCAATCCTCGGCTTGTCAAGACGCTATACTTGCCAACAACTGTGACATCAGTGGCACAAATGTATACGATCCTGAGACTGAAAAGTCGATAATCTCCCTAGATCTACCAACAGGAGATTTGATTTGGAAAAAAGTAACATTGGAAAACAAAATGATCCAAGAAATTGAGCCTGACAACTCCCTTGATGAAGGCAACAGCTTTCATCCTCTAAGTGGAAAATCATCAACAGATCAAGCAGGAAACCTACAGATTTGTCCTGATTGGGATAAGGCAAACTGCCTGTATGAGGAAACGGGCAGTCTCACGACTCGTGCTAATAGGCGTAGCTCTATTGTGGTCGTTGACAAGGTTTTAAGCGACCTAAAAGAGCTCAATGCAAAATTTGGAAATTTACATCATCTTGAACCAAACTTAGAACAACGTGCAGAACAACCTTCAGAGTACTCAAATGCAGATAGCCCACATGATCAGTCATGTGGGGCTCAAGGTACCAAACCTAAGAATCTAGCACAACTACAAACTCCTGATATCAGACAGGATGAGAAACTGTATTCGTGGTTGCGCCCCCTGGCAAAAAGGAAGAGATTGGAATATTTAACGGAAGAGTATGTGCCGCATTCACAAAAGAGATTAACCAAGGAACTACAAATTGGATCTCCTTCCCTTTTCTCAGCTGCTAATGACTTCTCCGAGCCACCAACAAAGTCCCAGACATTCTGGGGAGCAAACTTAAACGGCCATGCTACAAACGCCAAAAGCCAACCCAACCATTAGCACAAACTTTAGCTAAAAAAATTGCTGAAAATCTGAATACCATAATAATGGCGGCTCATACCACATCCTTGGCACCTTATATGAAACTTTACGAACATCTGAACGACAATGCCAAGGACTAGACAACTCTATTAGCCATGATGAACACCAAAATGATGGCAATAGAACAAGAACTAACGGCGACCAAACAAATTTTGGCCAATGAACATGCGGAATCTGAAATGAATGTAAAGGTAATATTGGAGCACACCAAGAACAGTGCATCAGATAAGCGCCTGTTTGCTGAAGTTGCCAGAGAAGCAATTGCCCTGCTGAAATCATCTAATGTGAAAATGCCAACACTGGATAAACACCACGCAACCGACGATCAGAGAAGAATTGCAGGTGAAAAGATGTACACAAATCCCAAAGAGAGAACAACCACAACAGAAGGAAATTATGGAATTGAATTAAGTTCTATGGCTAGAAACATTAACGATACCTTACCTGCAAACTCTATCACCATCGCGCCACCTCAAAAATGCAAACAAAAGGTGAAATACAGTAAGGAAGTGGAAGACAAACGATCATCAAAAGAGCAACATAGTGGAAGTGGTGCACACAAGGCGATTACAAGAACCTTGTCGTCTGAACAAGTGGCAGATGAAGCAAAACAGTCCACACCTTCCAAACTGCTACCCATTACGATCCAAGATCTTGAATTGAGTCCGGGTGCACTAGAAACAGAGGTGAAGAGTGATACTCCCTGTCCAGCTGATACGGTAAATCAAACAGGCCATAATAAGACTCAAAGCCTACCCACTCAAGGGTCAGCCAACAAAGATGACCGTGTGGAAAATAGTGCAAAGGATATCTGCCTCATAGAAGAAGTATTTTCAATCTTCAACCGAAACAAACTGAATGTTGCCACAAAGAGTGGCTCAAATCACATACTGACAGAAAAGAAATCTAAAAACATGAGAAAAAGGAAACCTCAGCAAAGATCACAGGTGCAAACGTTTCTAAGAAACATCAAAGGCTTCAGTATCACAACAACCTGTGATAAGACACACAAAGGGCTAACAAATCCCAACACGGAAAAGAGTGAAAAAACGAAAGCCGATGAACAATAAAATCACGGCATGCCTGGTGAGGACCATTCTATGAAAGCCGATAGCATCCCTGGAGAGCTGCTAAACGTTTCGACTTATGAGGACTATGAAGAAGAGCAAAGCGAAACGGTACCGCCCACAGCCACTGACACATATGTGGCTTCTCAACCGCCCTTGGCAAATATAAATATCGATCTACGTTCACCTACAAATGGCAACAGGGAGTCGGCTGAGTCACCACAAAACAAGTATCCAGCAACAAAATCGACTGCCCGGAAACAAGGGCACTCACATCTAACAACCAAAGGCGGGTGACTGTTGATGTAAAAGAGCAGGAAGAAATCATCTCGATACCTTCAACCATTAGCTGTGAGAAATTCCTCACCTTAGAAGCTAAAAGAATTCGAATCGCTAATGATAAAAGATCTATGACCAATGAACTAGACGGAGTATCACCCAATTATGATGAAAAGAACGATAAACAAGAATCCCACACATTAGAGTCAAAAAGAACTCTGATTCATGCAGTGAAATTTCAAGAAAGCCTAAACGCACGAGCAGTGAAGCATAATAGCGAATCACCTAAGCAGGAGACAAACACAAGAAGGACAGATAAATGTCACTCCATAACAAGAAAGATAAAATTTGATTGCTATAAACGAGGGGCAGAGTTATCAGATGCACCAGTAAACAAACAAACGAATCGTCAACCCAAAATAGATAATGATCGGAACAAATTGGGGAAATACCTCATACGGCTTGAACAAATTGAAAAAGAAAAAGATGCTCTGATACTGAATCGGAAAAATGTGATGCTGTTACTTCACCACATACCGCA
Source organism: Ambystoma mexicanum (assembly GCF_040938575.1). NCBI lineage: Eukaryota > Metazoa > Chordata > Amphibia > Caudata > Ambystomatidae > Ambystoma > Ambystoma mexicanum. The sequence continues at coordinate 459,079,296 of NC_090928.1, forward strand.
ATTGAGTCCGGTGGCCTCTGAGGACATTCAAATTGTGGAATTTGAAGATGAAAGTGACCGTGACCGTGTTATTTTACACATAGCATCAAAAGTAATATGTGACTCACTACTAAATAGTAGCATCACTTTGAACTCCCTGGGGTTTGATATCACTGAAATTAATAAGAGCAATGGGCCGGAGGAGCCCAAGAAACGTATGTGTCCCTCAGATGGCCGCTTACTTGCAATCAAAAGCCCCCTCAAGCAAGGGAGAGTACGTAAAGCCACGTGCAAGAAAAATGAGTCGCTCCATCGAGTGAGTGAGGACAAGCAGATCTTTGAAGATGAGCAGATCAAAATGACGATCAGCAAGATCGACAAAGTCGTCCAGCTAAGCTGTCCCGAACCCAGAGAGGAACAAGACTGGACCTGGGTTGCCCAAACCATCAACTGTTGTAACAAGAGCTAATGCCAGAGACCATGTCAACAGGAGGAGATCTGTATTGCCTCGTGGAACACTAGAGGCCACAGGCATTTGTTTGGTGAAATTCCAATGAATTTAGAAGTCGTGGATATTTTGTGCCTACAGGAGACCTGGCTTTTGCATCTGCCTGTCGCTGACGGCTACGAGATTGCTTTTAATACTGCAATCAAAGGAGCCAAAGGACGTCCAATGTCAGGGCAGCTCACACTTGTTAAACTTGGAAGTGGCATATGTATTTTATCTGCAAAAAACATATCAGCATATATACAAGTAGTTGAGATTAAACTGCCGACACAGCAACCTAGAAATGCAGATCAATTAACACTGATAAATGTCTATTGGCAACACACTGCGATGCAGACAGAAACATTCCTGGAACTAGTCACGGAAATAATCTCGAATATCAAAGACAATGGGACAGAATCCAAGATTTTGATCTGTGGCGATCTTAACATAAACTGCCTTACAGATGACACTAGAACTGACCGTGCAAATGGGAAAGAGTCTAGTGATCCAACTGTCTCCGCATGGTTACAAGAAATGAAAGCATGGAATCTGAAGATACTTAATGGAGAAACGCCAGGTGATATTCCGGCATATTTCACATGGAAAAGGGACCAACAACAGTCTACCATCGATTACATGTTCGTGTCAGAGAGAATGAAACAGGATGTTGTTCGCTTGGACATCATTGAAATGGAGGCGAGCAATCACTGTATGCTAAAAACAACTCTGAAGATTCAACGTGCAAAAGGGAAAATCTCCTATCAATGTACAAACTTGACTGTGGCACCAGGGCGCAATCGTCTAAAGCTCACCCAAAATAAGTTAGAAAAGCTGAAAAAATCACTGGAGAATAGGCCTGCCACAGGGAAAATTGAATACACAGCTCTATTGGAAACATATCGAGAGAAGCAAACTGTGAAGCCACGACCTGACTTTATAAAATTACATACTTGGGATCGTGAGATTGTCATCAAAAAGAAAGAGCTGAGTAAAGCACTTAGAAAGCTGAAAAGAACGAATACTCGTGCTAATTGTGAAAAAAGACGAAACAAATGAGACAAACCTACAAGAATTTGTTGATTAGTCATAAACATGTTATGCTACAAAGAGATGCAGAAGTAATGATGGAAACAATAGCCAAAAGGAACACCAGTGCATTTTGGACCTACTTGAACAACATAGTGACACCACAAGAAGCTATAACAAAAAATATGGTGTCGGAGAAAGATTGGGTCAAACATTACTCTGACACATTTTACAACAATAACATAACATGCAGCAAACCATCCAATCTGAGCAATGACTGGTCTATCAAAATAGACAAAGAAGACATACACAAAAATATCATGAGACTCAGCACATCCAGAGCCCCTGGACCGGACGGGCTTACAAATCAGATGCTAAAACAACATCCTGACTTATGGACAGACTTGTGTCACACTTTAGTTTCGACTATCTTGCAGGAGAAAAAGATTCTGACCACATGGCAAAGCGCTATTATTGTACCAATTTTCAAAAAGGGGGCACGCACTGATCCAAGAAACTACTGCCCAATAGCCCTTTTAGATGTGTTGGGGAAAATATTTGCAACTCAACTCCAGATTAAACTGCTTAAATGGATTCAAGAATCTCAAAGTTATGATGTTCGACAGGTGGGATTTGTCAAGGGTGTCGGCTGTGGCCTAAATCTGGCAATCATAAATTTCCTTAAAATGGAAGCCATCCATCAAAACAAGAAGATCTATATTGCATTTGTCGACCTGTCCAGCGCATTTGAGACCATCGATCGTGGAATGCTCTGGGATAAACTGGAGAAACGGAATTGTCCAGGAAACTTATTAGATCCTATTAAAGAGCTACATACCGACACGGAAATTAAAATCAGATTAGATGCTGGGGGGACGCTCAGCGAATCTATAAAAACAAACCAAGGAGTAAAACAGGGTTGCCCACTGGCAGCGACTTTATTCGGCCTTTACTGGTCCGATATCGGAGAATCCATCGAAGCAGTAAACTCCAATCCACCGAGAATTAATGGAACGAGCGTAAACTGGTTGCTATATGCAGATGATATTGTACTGCTCGATTTAACACCTATTGGACTGGCAAGAAAACTAAAGAGTCTGGAAGAATATGTGGAGAAAAATAAATTGAAAATCAATCCTGCAAAATCGGAAGTCATAATTCTGCAAGATCTTACACGAAATAACAAGCAAGTCAAAAGAAATAATTTGACCTGGAAACTGAACAACGAAAAATTGAATTGCGTCAAAAAGGTAAAATACCTGGGAATGTGGATCAACAGCAACATAAATGATGCTCCGTGGGCCGAAAACGCAAAGCAAAAATGCAAACAACTAGCATGTCAAGGATTGATAATAAACAAAAGATATGGGAAGTTTTTCTTGCTGCCTGTTTTAGCCCACTACAATCAAAAAGCAGTCCCAACATTGATTTATGCAGCAGAATGCGCTCTAGGAGTTGCCTCGAATCTATGGGGACAACTAGAAAATCAATACTGGAGGCGTGTCCTTCATCTACAAAGAGGCATTCCAAGCGCATGTCTACGGTATGAACTAAATCTAATATCCATAAATGCACGAGTCTTGTGGAACACGCTGTCGATCTACAGGAAAATAATTGTTGATGAATGTACACCACAATTTGCAATATTACGAGACGCAATGGAAGGAAACCAGGAATCTGTACTGAAAAAATTGATTGATGCATGCCAAAGCCATCTTGCTGAAATAGGCACTAACTCTGAAATACTGAAAACTAACCCAAACTATGTGAAAAAAAAGCTATGGGTACGAGATTGGTGTGCAACAGTGGACGACAGAAATCGCCATACACTGATGAAAGATGCGGCTATTGAAGCAAAGGACCAAAAAAAACAACTGCACTATGTGGTAAAAACAGCTAATGCCAGACACAGAAGGATGCTCCTAAAATTCATGTTAAATTTTTTTGACACAAGATCAAGTTTAGACCTGAGATATCGGAAGCCTGATGTGATAGAGAGTTGTCGATTCTGTAATGACCACTCTGAGACACTAAAACATCTCACGTTATATTGCCCTGGTCTAACAGATTTGAGAACTGTGCATCTGAGCAAAGTAATTAACCAATACTCAACCCTATCAGGAGAGGAGCTTTGGTTGAAATTTGCAAATCCACTACAGAAAGACGTTTTTGGCCTGACAAATTTCCTCCAAAAATTGGAAATCTTATTATCAATGGAAAACTGAGAGATATTACCTCAAGAATCGGAAACTACAAAGGGGCAGAGATGTCGAAACAGCAACCTGAGAGACTAACTGAAACAACATCAACTGATGAGCATATAGTAGCTGTAATCAACGTGGATTGGACTTTACTCCACCGTGAATAGCCTTTCTTTTTAGTCTGCTTTCGACACCTTTCTATGTGATGAATGGAATAAACTGTGCTAACTTGGGCCAATAGGGCTGTTTGCGAAATCTCTGCCTTTTGTAAATGTGTATCGAAGGGAAAATATTTCAAAAAGTTTGTATAAACTAAATGAAATAAAATTAAATAAAAAAATAAAAAATACAAAAATAAAAATATGTTATTTTGCTGTGTCATTCTGCAATGCCCATATATATCCTCATTTCAGTTGGTCCACAGAGGAGCCTGATGAGTTGCTCGCGGACTGTGAATCTGCCTTTGCGCATCTGAGGTTTTGTCTCAGCGGCCGTCACATCCTTCTTTCTGGAGATCTCTGCAGTTTCCTTTCATGGTATTTCTCATATTCCCCTTCTGCTAGCTTGTTTCTCCTGGGGTCCTGGGTGCTTCTTCCTTCCTACCTGTGGTATTTCGTGTGTCACCTGCTGCTAGACAGTGAGGAGGCATAAGGTGGGGTATGGGGTGTGTTCTTGCATACCGCGCAGAAGTGGTCCTCTTACCCGCAGGCTGCACACTTCTGTCCCAGGGTGGGGCACGTGCCCTCTTAGGGGTATTCATAACTGCACTGGTAACATGACAAATTAGTTTTCATGTCGCTCACACCTGGAATGCATGATAACTTCTGGACAGACTCACAGTCTTTATTTGATGAGTGTTTTTTTGGTTTCCCTACATTCTGAATTTAGGAAGATAGCAAAGTCGGACTCGCCCATTTCCAGAATGTCATCAAGCGATCTCTGTTTTTGTAGTAGTGTTTTGCGAAAATCAGAGGACTCACACACTGATATTACTTGGGACCTGAGTGCCTCATCATTAGAGTAACGGTGAAAAGCGCAGTCTCATGGCAAAATTGTCAAGGCTCTCTCCCACCTCTTAAATTGTTGTATGGAATATGTGTTGCATGTAGTCGACGTTGGTATGTGGGGCGAAGTAGGGTGCCAGGGCCTCTTGTATTTCTGGAAACATAGCTTTCTCTTTGTCCACCAGCTCATATAGGATGTCGCGGACTGCCGCCCCCACAGCCAAGGTCAGTAAGTGCTTCTTTCTCTCTTCATACACATACCCCATTGCCGCTATTTACACTTTGAAGTCTTTTAACCAACTGGCCCACCTTGGGCCCAAATTACTGGTGTCAGTCAGGTTGAACACAACTGGAACCTGCCATGGAATGGTTTCACTCTGCGTCATGTGGAATGTCTCTGAGGGGCGTTCAGGGACGGTGGTTGGTATGTCTTCCCCTGACACGGTCACTCAGCCTCCCAGTCACGCGTTGCCCTTGGGGCCCTCTTGTGGTGCTCCTGGGTGGTGCCTCTGAGTATGCCATTGTGGGCCCACTGTGGTCTACTGACAGGCTCCCCTACACATAGTGCTTGTCATGAGCTAAACAGGGCCTTTCTCAGGGAACTGCACCCTTTTCTTAGGACTGGCAGCGAGGGACACGGCAGCACTCACCCCGCTGTCCTGGGCTCCGCTTTCTTTGCTGTGTGGAGACCTCTCCTGTTCACACAAGTGCTGCCGTGCACAGGTGAGGGGATGTCCAGGTTGCCGTCTCGCCCTCTCCCACGCGATCGTGTCACAGGGGGCAAGGCCTGCTCCTCAAAGGAACAGCTGCAGGCCGCACTGCCAGCAAATATCGCTGCTGCTGCCCAGGCTTAATACAAGGGGCGCAACACGGTGTTCGTAAGCCGATCCGCCTACGAGATGTACCGCTGCTGTCTCGGTGTGGCGCAGCTTCTGCCTCAGCCGACGCGCTTCACAGGTGCACACGTGGGAGCGGATATCCGCTCATTGCCAATGTAAAGTTCAAGCTCCTCAGCCCTACTCTGCATGCGCTTGACACCCAGCACTGGCTGGCCCACCACCCGTGCTACGGGTCAGGCCTTCCGAACAGAGGAGGCAGAGATGGGCCAACTGTTCACATATCTTTATTTCCCTAAACTACACACTTCCCTTCTAACCCCGTCACTTCCTTCTCCACCCCACACCCTGATAAATCCCTCCCACGCAGTGAGGCTAACAGGCCTCATATGCTGGCATGACAATGATACAAAAAAAGACAGTCACAAGGGGGCACGGATGGGGTGGTGTTCAAACAGTTAGGATGCATGCTGACAAAACCATTATATTAAAAAAAGACAGTCACAAGGGGGCACGGATGGGGTGGTGTTCAAACAGTTAGGATGCATGCTGACATTATTTCACATTGCAGCTGTATAAGACTGAACCATGTTTCTAGAAATAAATTCCAACCTCACGTTTTTAGTTTAACAAAAAAAGATAAATAGTCAATCATAACCATGAAATAGAAGATTTAGCCAGAGAATATTTATGGCAACATTAGCTATGGCTTGGCAAGGGTACATAATTACATGAAATCATCAAAAAAAACTCGGAAGCCTGAACAAAGAGCTTTAAAATCAAGATTTAAGAAGATCTTAAACTGGATGTGAGTATACAGGGGGAGCCTGTGAAGTTGGGCAAAAATGGGAGAGTTATGGTTAAACCTCCTGACATCATTCAGGCGGCGGCATGGATGACCACCATCAGACGAGTAAGTAGTGGATTTTGGGAACCCAATTCAAATGCTGTGCCTGCAATCTAAGTGCAGATAACAAGGGTTTGAATGAACCAATAACCAACATCAAAGCCAGGAGAATCTATTTAATAGAACAAAGAAAACGGGGGAGCACTGTCAGCTTTAAGCAAGGGCTGGGTGGGAACCTGAAAGGAAAGGGGAGTGTCAGCGATTTCCTGGATTGGCAAAGAGATGGAAGAGAAGGAACACTCGTGCATACAGCCAGATTCACACGCCAAAGTTCTATCAGCAAAGAATGCTTCCCAGAAATAATGAAATCATTATTTATTTGGGAATTAATTTTGAAGCAGTTCCTCTCCATCCTCTTATCAAGATGACCTACAGTTATATTTGGGTACTGTTAGCATGCTGGTAGTGGAGAATGCCTGACCTGGCAAAGATACCCTAGCAGTTGCATTTAAACCCAAGAGCACATCAAGTAGAAAAGGGAGAGGCCCTGATTGGGACCTGCACATTTTGACTTGCTGGCAGTGATGAACCAAAAAGGGACAAAACCAAGATAGCACTGTACCAGCGCTAACCTTGTGGTTCTCCAAGATCTTAAGGGAAACCCATTGCCAATTAAGTCAAAGTCCTGTGAGGGATCCAGAAGAACAACGACAGATGTGCTGCCTTTGGGCGAATGCAAAGGCTGTCATCAAGCAACTGCATGCAGGCAGTTTCTGCACCACAATCAAGCCATAACCAAGACTATTTCTTAAGAATTGTATATATCTGGCTAATCTTGGAGGAGGGAAATTACTCTGAGCTAAATGGAGTTCACCATAAAGATGAGAAAATCAGTATGGAGTAGACATGAGAAAGGTAAGGGATCTCCTCCTTACGCAGTGGGCATATGATTAACATAATACATCTAAGATCATCAGAAGATACATAACTAAATTGAGAACAGGCAACTTGAGCTTTGGTTACCAGACAGGAAGGGGAAGTTTGGATTTTGGAGCCAACATCTGTGATTTTCTTAAGGAAATATTTAGCAAATGGGTACAGTTATAAGTAGAACAAACGCACAATTTAATAAGGGTAAAACCTGTAACAGATTTTGAAAGAGAAACTAAAGCTTTGGGACTGTGCAACAAATGATTCACTCCATGAGAATTACTTGAGGACTTAATACTATGGATGGCATGATTGTACTGATTGTGCAGTAATTCAAGGGAACAAAGCACAGGTTGGATTGAGGATCTTTGCCATGTCACTACTAATTCGTGTACCTCTTTTTCTATAATATTTAAATCTATCAAACATCCAAGTATCAATGGCTTCCTTAGGCTACCTCTCCAGAGAAAAAAGTAACAGCGAACCCACGCAGAAACATTTCATGAACATGTTTCTGTGCCCAATTGTGTGTGCCTTGTTTTACCCCTAACCTTTTTCCCAGCATTCCATGTTTTTGTTGCAGGGCATTGTTCCCATATGAGGCTGATTGCCTTTCAGGGCCCTCTTTTGTAATAAACAGCCACAACCACCTCCTCTGCCTCGCACACCCTTCTGGTGGCATTTTCTGCATCATTCCTGCATGTGGGAAATACCCACCATCCCACATCCATCCACTCCCCTTCCTTCTCTCTTGGCCCCTGCAACCACCCACCGTTACTGCTGTTCTTTACCAGAGTTGTCTTTTACCCCGATCCATCCATGCAGGTAAAATTGACTACGCTCCTAGCCACTTGGCAACTTCCATGCTGTCTGAAAAGGGCCAGAGAACCTTGGGGGAAAGTGTGTTCTTCAGGAAATTAAGTGGTCTAAACTGGGCCACTTACTTTAGTTATAATGATAATGATGTGTTATTTATATAGCACCTTAATCCAAAGCACGTTACAGAGCACATATTTACATACAATATAACCCAACCGAAATTGGTACTTATTTATTGACCTCGGAAGGATGAAAGGCTGAGTTGGCCTTGCTGGGATTCAAACCTGTGACCTGCAGATCACACTAGCGAGGGCTCAACCCACTGAGCTACCGTACTAGCCTAGAACTAACCATGTTTTTTACAGAGGTAGACTCAGGTAATTTAATAGTGGACGGAGAGTACTCAAGGGTTGCAGGCATTTGAATAGGCTGTTTTGGAATTGGGGTCATCTGAATTGCCCTTTTTATATAATCGCCCAAGAAAAGAATAATTCATAGCAATGTGGTCAGATCAATCAAGCACACAGAAATAGAGAAAAAGAAAACATACGCAGGAAAAATAATCAGGTCTAAAATATTCCCCTCATCATGGTTGGAAACGAACAGTGTTGAACTAATTCATTGATCCTCAAAAATGCATCAAGAATGATAAAAACTATCAAAAATCAAGATAATTTACAAAGAATTAAATAAGGCGTCAGTAACAAATTCCATAACTCTTCAACAAATAAATACTAATTCTTACGTGAATAACAAATTCAGGATTTAGGGCCTCATTACACGGTAGGCGGTAAGGGTTTACCGGTACCGGTATTTGACCGGTACCGGTAAATCCTTACCGCCTTACTACGAGGTCCCTTTGCGGGTTGGGGAATTTAACGCCTGCTTTTTGCAGGCATTAGAAACCAACCCACAAAGGGACCAGTGGAGCTAATTACGGTACCGCAATTTGCGGTACCGTAATTAGCGCCTTCCCCATTCCCATAGAGCCCTATGGGCCAAAAATGGGAATGGGGAAGGGCAATGGTGGAAGGGTGAAATACCGGCCTGCCAACCTTGGAATGGGGCGGTAATTCCCTTTTCCACCAAGGTGGTGCCGGTATTTTACCGGCATGAACCATGGCGCTAATAGCGCCATGGTTCACCGCCTTCCGTGTAATGAGGCCCTTAGTATCAGAAAGATTAACACCAAGCACACACACTCAAATGTGCTGAAAAATATAGTGATTACTCGCTACACTAAAGATCTGCAGACTTCATAATTAAAGTCTCCGCACCCACAAAAGGATCTTTTCTGTCAACAAGGAAAATGTAAAAGCCCTCTGGCAAAAGAACATCCAGAGTACACAGTTTATGACATGGAAACCACGTTTCATTTAAATATCATACAATATTCTTCAGTTCAAGCAAGAGAATGATTTCATTACCAAGAGAAACAGCAGAATGAACATTACAAAAATACATTACAAAGTAAACGAGAGGGGCTGCAGCCGTGTGGTGAGTTAGGTGATTTTCCACTATCACTTATGATAAAAGCATAACTTGGGAGGTACTGACCTCACTGACTGTGCTCAAACCACATAGTAGAAAGATTCAATTAATTAAAAAAGAGAAAGATATCATAAGAAAAAACACAATCATGTTTAATCCTTCTTTTGTAATCAGACATGTGAGGAAGTGAATACACATTTATGGTTTTAGTACCACATATGAATGAAAACGGAATTATATCTATTACACCCGTATACACCAATATTAATTCATACTGCGTGTAATTTGGCAACGATAGATAGCGCATATGATTCAAACATAAGTCAAGGGAGTGAAATCCTCCACCAGTATTGATTCATACTTCGTGTAGTTTAGCAAAAACACGCCAATTTAGCAATGGCACGCCAACACGTGTTTCGACCTTTCAACGTCATCCTCAGGGCGTACAAATGTTCAGTGAAACCCACAAATACACTTGGAATTATATGTCTGTTACTTTTAGTCAAATCCTGTATCAGAAAAAGGGGAGGAACAAACACGAGAAAGGGGAGAGAAAACAGCAAATACAATGTCAAAACAAATCGGGACATTGAAGTAAACATAACTAAAATGCAAGTTCACATCATTGGAAAATATACTCCATTATCAAAATGAACTTGACAGTAAAGTAAACCGTAAAACTTGTATATATATGAGCCTTAATACTCTTGCTATTACTGAATCAGGTATTTGGACATGATCCTGGTATTCTTGAGGCTGGATCTGGTGTATCTTTTGTTTGTATCTTTCCCATACCCTCTTGTTTGCTCCTCTTCCTCCTCTGAAGTTGTTGGAGTAGTTACAATATTTGGGCCTAAAGGGACATTTTTGTTGGAATCGCACTTTTTTATTTAGTGGATTGTAACTTGCTTGGTTGCCCTTTTTATACCTTTTAATTTCAGCAAGGAATCCTCTTCTATGATGACGTGATGACTCTGCAGCTGGTATCTGTTCCTGTTTACTCAAATTTTCATTTGCGATTTCAGATTCTGAATCTGCATCCGAGTGACGGGTGTCACTGTTGGTGTAACAATTTGTGACTGATCACCATCATATTTAGGCTGACATGTATACATAACAACCTAAATATGATGGTGATTGTAACCAAGCAAGTTACAATCCACGAAATAAACAAGTAGAATTTTACAGGGATATTAGTATGCTGTTATTATCAAGTGCAACCAAATGCATGAGTGGCAGTTGGGCAGACTATCCATTTGACAGAATATGTATTTTAATATAGCTCGACATATGAAAAGCATTTGTGCTTGGCAAATGCCTATTTAATACATATACACAAGCCAAAACTGTTGGCTAAGCCAGTGCTTGTTTTTACCAGAAATTCACTGAAGGACCAACATGCTGCTTATAAATTAAATGGCGGAAGGTAAACCTGGTTAAGATATTTTTATTACACAAGTCGATTGTTTGCAACTCCAATTAATTCACTCTCAGAAGATTGCTTTGAAGAAACTCTGGCTGGCACTTTGAGTGGAAAGTTTGATGTGAGGGCTTGTTAACGTTAGCTAAAAGAGATCCCAGGAGGGGGTGTTTTGGACGGGGAAGGGTAGAGTGGGTGCGAAAACCATAGGGATTAGCATGGCCATGTGCATTCAATGGGTGGGTGAATGACCAAGCAATACCAACAAGTATGGGGTCCCTCCAAATTCCATCTCCCCCTTGGCTGTACTCCAATGCAATAGTTTCCGCACGTATAGGTGGCACCAAAGTACCACCTTATAGCCAAAACAAGAAATTACCTAGTTATGCTATGTCACTTTCACCAGACACAGCTCAACTAGTTTGTGACCGTTTAAATTCCAGACCTCCTGTGAAACATCATGGAAATCTCACACCCTTTTGTGTAGTAGGTTTAGGCATGTTCTACCTCTCATCCAGTGATCATTGGTTCTGTGTCACTTGATTATCAGATTCACTTGGTTAAAACAACTCTTGGAAGGAAAGTTGGAATAACTGTTATTTGTAAAATAATCTTGCAGCTGACCCTCCTCCCATTCCCAAATTAATTAGAATGATGGGTTATGATGAAATTACTACTGACCCACAGAAGCAGGGTCTCCTCAGCCCTCCTTTCTTCCGCAAAGGCGTGAAGTCTGTTTAGTATTTCATGATCACTAATCTTATTGCCACAGGGTAATTCTTCTTCCTGACACAGATTGTGAAGAGCGACAACTTTCAAGCCCTGAAAAGGCTTCTAAGCTCTTACCCAGCACTGGACTACTACTAGCACATCAGTGATACCAGCTATAAAGGTAAAACAGGCACGGCATACATGGTTTATTTACTTCATCTCTTAAGATAGCGTTGGCCGAGGGCAGGCTGGCATCCTAAACAATAGTAAGATAAGTGCCAAAATATAAGATATATCCAATCCAGGTTCTATAATGTAAGACTTTAATTAACCTAAAAGCAGCAGCAAATTTTAAAAAATACTAACATCCACCATTGCAGTTTGAAACATAGAAAATACAAACTTTGAGAGAAAAGGGTACTCTCGGTATTGAAGAACAGGGGTCGCCAGGTAAATAGTCTGGTAGAAAGCCGAATAAAGTTCAGAATTATTTCTTCAAGGCACAAAATGGGGTCTTAAATGCCACTTGGAATCATAGAGCAAGGCCAGGGAGGCAGAGAATCACCACTGAATGAAACCTTTTTATCTACTTTCATGGTCTCAACAGCCTTGCATCAGAGTTCTGAGCACTTTTCGGGGCTTTCGAGTCGGCTGGCTCAATGGTGTTCAACAACATGGCGCAGTTTGACAAGCAGCAAAAGCTCCTACCCTCGAAGAAGTTTAGAGCAAGCAGGAGATGCTTGAGTTGGCATAGCTGGAAGGCTCGATAGGGTGTCAATGTGAGGAAAGTGGAGATTCGGTTTCAGTGCATTTTAGCGTTGGCTCGGCTTGAAGTAGGAAGCATGCAGTGTTCAGTCAATGTCCACAACTTGATGTCTCAATGGTAATATCAGTGGCAGCTCGAAATAGTGTGAAGTATCGAACAGATCAAATTTGCTGAGCGTGCAAAGGAAGTTCTGTTCAGTCTTTGCAGAGGCTCAAAGGCACTCAAAGAGCTTGCCGCAGTGTAACATTGCAGAGAGAGGCAAAAGCAACTTCTTTTCGTCATTCCAGTCCTGGTGGGCCTTCCAATGGATCCCGGAAGAAATGTCAGTCTGTCCTTTCCCCTTTAAAGGCATCAAGGTTGCGAGGGACACTTATAGGTTTGCCACTGTAGCACACAGAGTCCTGGGTACCAGTATCTAACAGCAGTCATACTTTCTTCCTATAGGTCACTTAAAATGTTCCACAGAAGTGGTTAGGGAGAGAGTATGAATCCACCTTGGAGGTCCTTGCCTTCACCCAATGTGTGGTACTTTGGGCTGCTTTTACCCAAAAAGGTGACACTGAAATATTGCTCAAGTTCTTCTAAGATGATTCCAAAATGACTTGTAAAGATTATGTGTAAATATGCTTCCCCAAAGTGATATCATAGGTGATTCAATTAAGGATGTTCTCACCCACTTACACTGTCACTCTGCCCCAGCAGATTTGTCCAGTGCAGGTTTTCTGTAAGGAGGCATTCATGGATGGTGTAACAAAGGTTATTATTTGTGATGCAATCTTCTAAAGTACCTTGTCAAAAAGGAAGTTAGCGTAGTCTTGGGGAGGAAGTGAGGTCTGGGCTTATTCAATATGGCAGTCCCCTTCTCCAGTGTTCAGTTCCTCTCTCATCTACACTGAAATTCCTCTTCTCTTCTATCTGTCTGAGCTCTAAGAAACATATGCCCTGAGTTTCTTCCCAAGCTCGCTATGCCCAGACACCCATGCTATACCCCACTGACAATGGCCAATGAACCTGAAACTTGTCTGGGGTTGTTTGTGGTTTCATTCAGAAGGGATGCAGCCTAGCAGTCTGGGCTGGACTGGCACTTTTGGGGTTTGACTAAACCCAATTTTCATATGGTCTTTGCCCACCTTCAATGGCATGCAAGCCTGAAAAGCAATAGTTTGGTGGGTTGTCCAGAGCAATGCTAGGGGTTATAATTGATTCTAAACATTTTAGCCATCATCTCTGTGTTTTTCTCAGATCAAAGGGAAACCAGTGTGACTTCCCTGTTATGTTGCAGAGAGCCCCTAAAAGCTTACAGGGCAGGCCCACCATCTATGTAGTTGAAAAGCATAAGGCCAGACGCTAACACAAAAATGTCTCTGCAGAAGATAGCTCGGAGCTGGGGGTAATTCTGGTACCGCACCATCAAAATCTGCCGGTATTACCAGCACCAGTGTTACCAGTGCCAGTAATACTCCCCCCATGGTGTCCTACGAGACTCAATGGAATGGGGAGTAACTGCCCTTACTGGCACTCAGAATCTGATGTTAATTCCGCCAGACCGAGTGACGGTAACAGCAATTCCGTTTGGTGATATCCCGCCGGAGTTACCATCAGGATAGCACCAAACATATAATGATGGGCATCACGTCTTTCCAGATTTCCAGGAACGTTTGTGATCTACCCTCATTCCCAGCAATGTGTCTGATAAGCAGAAACATGCTGCTTCTTAGTTCAACTTTGAAGCAAAATCTGTGAAACAAATAAGAAGGAAACTTGAATGTCAATGGTATACACATACGAGGGAAAACGATGAGATTGTGTACACCCTGCACCCAAAGAGCTTTGAAAAATGTATAATTGAGGCTAACGAACATAGGACCATAAAACTGACTCCTCAGCCAAACAATCATTGACACGTTTTTTTAGTGAAGTCACTGACTATATGTTCCAAGTTTAGAACTCTCCCAAGATCTATGGAAAAAACTGACTGGTTTCATTCTTGAAAAATGTTTCCTCTTTAAACAAAACCTGAGTGTTATGGGAAGGAACAAAGGTTTGATAAATACATAACCTTCTTACACACCACTTAATAAGGAAACCTTCCAACTACAGTAATTATACAAATTCAGAGTAACAGGGGTAAATAAAACATACAAATTCAGAGGTCAACGCAATTCCTGGGTGTCTCCTACTGGAACATCTCTGTTTATGTTATTTCACTTATAATGCTAACTAGAGTAGTACCTCACAACCTTAAGGAAGAGAGGTACTACATGAAAAAGGGCATTCGATTCTGCTGTTTTAGCCAACTTCCAGACTATAACTAACCATTAGATCCTCACCAAAATCATGAACAGATTTGCAGTTTACCAATTGAATTCTTTTCTTAAGGAGGAAAAATGTGATTCATCATTGTAAAAGGGCCTTTATACAAGGCATCAAACTGAGACAGCCTTAATATACCCTGGAAACTGCTGATTGAGGTCATGTGATGTTCTGGTTAGATCTCTATGACCTTTGGCACAGTTGACCAGTCTATTCTTATTATCACCTTATCTTCGGCTGCTAACATGTGCAACACTACCCTCACCTGTTTTTGAACTTTACTGTGATAAAGAAACAAGTGTTCAGTTTGGTCTTTTTTATTTTTTTTGGTGTGCTCTGAGACTTCCCTGTGGAGTTCCACAGGGTTCTCCCCTGTCCTATTCAATATGTACTAGATACATCTTTCTCACTTTCTTGCAGCTTCTGATGTTGCTATACAATCATAAGCAGATCAAACCCAGTAGTATGTTGAGCTTATTGTTGAGAAATATAAATCTCCACATCTTCAGGACTTCCTTTTTACCTTATTGGAATGGATGGAAACCTACCCTCTTCAACTAAATTGGCCAAAAACCGAAATTATTTAGTTTGGCTTTAGCAATCAAGGGCCCATTCAGTCCATTGTTATTCTGGAAGTGTTCCACATCTTCCTCTAAGCCGGTAAGTAAACACAAACTACACGTTCCTTCCTTTTGATGAGAACATGTCTTTTCCCCCTTATTTTAAATCTCTGACCAGCAGCTATTCTAGCCTGCTGAGAAAATTAAGAAGAATGCAGCAGTCCGCTTGATTTGGGGATTGAAGAAATTCGATTAGGTATCAGATGTGCATGGTCATCACAGATTCAAAACAGAATACAATGTAAGATAGAGTGTTTGGACTTAAATGTATTTAGAATATGGTGCCAGCCTTCCTCTCGATAAATGTGTCTCAGCATCTATCAGACACACAATCTTTGTAGTGCTCACCTTCATTATTCCAAGTCCCAAGTTTTTGCCTGAACACCAAATGTGGATGGTATTTCACAGGTCAATCCACCAAGATTTGAAATGTGCTACTTTTTGCTATTCATTCCATCAATTCCGTTTTGCTGTTTTGGACACAATTCAGTTAGGCAGTTAGCAGGACAGTGCCTACAGACCCTTGGACATTAGAGCACTATTTAATCAATCATTGATCAATCAATTAATCATTCTACTCTTGTCAGCTTCTCACCCACTTCTAATGCACCACCCAGGCATACCCCTCCATAGTAAAGTGAAGTACCTATCTACATGCATATTACTGGTGAGATTTGTCCCTGAGTAATAGCATTTAAGCATTCAATTGAGTGGGGGTATGGGAAGTGTCTCTGGTCAGAAGAAAATAACCTACATCAAGTCTAACCCCAAAACCCAACAGCACTGCTTATAAAGACAGAATAATACAACACCCCTCCTGTTCTTACAATGTGGCTAGCCTAGACTCTGGAAATATCACATGGGACAGGCCAGCCCAACATTCTTCTGAAACCTATGGGAGGCCTTATTAAAAAGGCAGCCGTCTTCTTTCTGGCCCCGGGTGGGGGGCAAAGGTAATTACCACCATCAATACAGTATGGATTTTCAGTCAAAAAGCAGGGTGTAGGTCCACTGGTCTAGGAGGCAAGAGAGAACCATCATTTATATTCCTTCTTAAAGGCATTCATTCTGGACCAATGATGAGTCATTAGTCGCTTTCTTTCCTATTTCTATGAGGCTCATAGAACCTTCAGAAACATATAAATTATGCGCCTTTATAATGCAGACTTCACGTGTACTGTGCAGTCGCATTATAAAAAATTCCAACTCCCATAGCTGCGACCAAGTGGAGCACGGGTTGCGGGGGTGTCCCCCGCATCCCTTGGTCGCTGTAATGGAAGTCAGGGGCTGCGTGGTGTCCTCTGCATACCATTGTGGTAAGCAGGGGACATGAAAGTAAAAATTAAAAAAAAGATAGGACCCTGCGTCAGCTCAGACCCAAGTAAGTGGGAGGAACTGACGCCACATAGTGGGGAGTCGGCAGCGCACACAGAAGTGTGCCGCCTTAAAGGTAAGTGTAGGCGGGGGCGGGTAGGGCAATGCAGGCCAGGGTATGCGGGCAAAAGTGATCTATCTGAATCACTGCACCGCACCATAATTGGAGTCAACATTTTCTTTGGCGGAATTACGAGTGGCGCAGTGATCACATAGATCCTAACCTTCTTCCTTTGCTACATGCACATTACTATAAGTATTGACACAGAACAAAGACGTATAAATCTTGCTTCTGTCTCCACCGCACTTTATTGGCGGGTAACAACCATAGCTCTGGCCCATCTTTTGCCTCCTTAAGGGAATCAGTAGACTCTCATGATTGTTATTCTGTACATATTTATGAAATCACTAGAGGAAGCATATACCTATGGAAACAAAACCACCACATGGCATAATGAGGCGTGTTGAAGTATATCACGATTGCTTTTGGTAAGTCGATTGTTTAAAATTACATTCCAAGTAAACTGTTGTTTGCAATCGAATTGAACCAAACGAATTTTAAAAGAAAAATCCCAAATAAAATGTTTAAAATAATGTTATTTAATTATCACTTCAATAGAGTGTGGGCAAACTCTAGAGACTGCATTCGTTTTTTTATAGGTCCAAGAACTTCAACAGAGTATAAAACCAATCTTACGTACAGTTAGAAAGTGTTTAGTTTCTGTTGTGATTAGAAAAAACAACACCCGGTACCTCAGTTCACCACAAATCCCTCCACAATAACTTCCTCTGATGTCCATGCTCGAATTGCACAATAATGAAACACGACTTCAATATGGAGTCCCTAATCAAAACCTAAAAGGAAGACGTTCACTGAAAGGACACCTCTCTATCAATACAAAAATAAAAAATAAACATTTGTATTACATTTTTACAGGTTTATTTTATTGACAAAACAATTTGCAGAACAAGTGATGCAGCTCAAGAATACTGTATGAGGAATGTAATTAGGTAGCATATTGTTACGTTTCCATGCGAACATTCTAGCAATACAATGACACAGATTGATATTCATGCATTCGTATAATACACAATTGTCAGCTGTCGTAAAAAGATCTAATTTCGATAATGCGTACTGAGATGGGGCGCCTGTTGGTTAATGACTGTTCTGAAGAATGCATATGCTGCTCTACAAAGATTTCCATCCGTGAATGTGGCATTCTCCAACAGAGACAAAGGACGTAGAAAAACGTAGCTTTTGCAAATAAAACACAGGCAAGAAAAGCAGGCTGGAAATACATTTCTGTTGCGTGAGGGGGAGGGGGAGTGGTCAGACGTTTGCCGATTCTGATTCTCCTGGAGAAGCAACATAAAGTAAGGTGACCTCCAACTCCACGCATTCCAATCACTGTAAGTAAATTCAACAGCTGAGAATGGTGATGTGCTAGGAATTGGCACTGTACAGAAAGGAACTGGCGTCATCAGCGTTACGTTTGGGACATAGTTCCTTTTTATTAACGCTTCTAAAATCTGTGTTTGCTTTTCCCTATTCATTACTTATCTTTCAAGCCTTTCGAGGAGTATGCACTCAGTAAGAGTATCATTCCTAGACCCAATGTCTCAGCTGCTCAGTTTGTTTTCTAATTGTCACACGTTTTCAACAGTGGTGCTGTTGTTGCTGTAACTCATCTATTGGTGTCATGCATTCCATATGCTGTATCAGTCTCAGAATGTTCTTCCGCAGTAAAAGATACCGGAGCAAATCATTACCACGCTGTCCATCCTCTGATCAACTCTTGAAATCTTTTTGGGCTTTCCTAATTCTTCCGGTTCCAGTTCTCTTAAGACAACAGGAAGTGGTATCCAATTACCCATTGCTTCCTGTCTATGCTACAGGGTCCCAAAATCCTTTTCCTGGCCTGGAAACTGCCCTTTCTGAAGCAGAGTCAGGGCTGCAGAATCCTCCTTCCCCACTGATTATGCTATGAAGTTTGCTGGATTTACTACTCTACATCTAACAATTTTGATTGCTGGGTTTGAAATAATGACTTCAAATTCTGATGCTCTATGTTTAGTCAATGTACTTTTGGGCTTCTCTAAAATGGCAAATAGAGAATGCTCGATGAATAACATCATTGAGCACCCGATTGTAATACTAGCAGCCTTTTCAATCGCAAAAACAGAATCATCTAACTTTTGTATCACAAGGATAATGTATTTTCATTACTGGGTCTAAAATCCCGATCCGACTATAGTAATCTTATGGTATATGTCCATGTCCTAATGTCGTCTTCAGCATGAGGGTTGCTGTAATTACTTCTCCATTTGAGTGTGAGAATAAGTAAAACTATTTATTATAGTCTTGAATCCCTAACACATGGGCTTTACAGATTGCCCTTTTTAATTCTTCAAATCCTTCAGTCATCTCATCTGTCCATTTTATATTACTTTTGCCTACCTGTGCTTCCTTGAGTCATTTTAAAAGTGGTCAAATATATATACTGTAATCAAAAACCCAACCCCTGTCATACTTACATAGGCCTAAAAGGTGTTGCATTTCCGTCACTGTTTCAGGTTTTGGAGTCTTTTTGATTGCTTCTGCTATCTCAGGTGTCACTTTTCTCCCTTCAGGACATTCTAAAAGGGTCAGTGGGGATAAAGGGATGATGGGATTATTACCTGAATTTCACTTTGATGCCTCAAATTATTCCTTCATCCCATCATCCCCACTGACCCTTTTAGAACATGCCCTCCCTTCTTGAGAGTTTAGCTGTCCTATGTTACAGTACCTCTTCCTGGCAGTATTGTAATTTTTCTTTGTCAACTTTATCTACTTTTTCTGCTAGTATGGCCATTAGCTAAACTTAATCTTTTGGGCACTTTTCCTCTGTCTTGCTGCACACTAGTATATCATCTAAGCACTGAATGATTGTGCTTTCAAGTTGTATGTTATCTAGGTCCATCTGAAGGACCCTATTACAGATCGAAGGGGACTCACAGTACCTCTAAGGCAGTCTTGCTTGCTTCCGGTGCTAGTTTCTTTATGAAAACAAAGTCAAATATTGTGAGTCATCGTGAAGGGGAATTGAGAAAAAAGGTGATCTTGAAGTCTATTACTGTAAAGTACTTGGCTGTGGCTGGAATATTCTATAATATCATAGCTGGATTCAGAACCAGTGAAAAATCTGCTTTGACAATAATGTTTAGGGGACGTCGATCCTGAATAAATCTCCATGAGCCCCCCTGTTGATTTCTTCACTGGGTACACATCCGTGTTACATGGGGATTCTGATGGCACCAATATTCCCTGCTGTACTAAAGCAGAAATGGTTTCAAATAAACCTTCATCTACTCTATGGACATGGGGTACTGCTTTCCTCATGACAAAATTACTTGAGGCTTGAGCTTAATATTAACTGCTCCTGCTCCACTCTTATCTACTGCTGCTCCAAAAAAGATGCTTGGCACCTTTTCTAAATCTTCCTGGAATAATTGTGGTCTCCTTTTTATCAATGCCATTCATTGTGGTATTTCTCTATTCTCTACTTTAATTCAACAAGTGAGAATTTATGAAAAATATATATTAATCATCTGAATAATCATCTCTGAACAGTTCTTCATCTGTCAGGTCTGTTAGTCTATATCCTTCAAAAAGATCTATTACTGCTCTCGTTCCTCTTCCCTCATCACCTATCCCATGTGCAACCACCCTTTACTCTCTGACAACTGCTGCCTATAGTTTTATGGGGATAACCTGTCCTTCTTTGACTTCCATAGATATTTCTGACCTAAATAAAAATTAATCAGGAATTCTCAATAAATTACCTACCAGTGTAGGAAGCCACTTTAACAAAATAGTTACTCCATACAAAAATACCTCTGGGTCTAAAGTAACTCCCTGTAGTGCCTTTTGGCCAGCAAATGATTATATAAACCATCTTCCATTCATGTAATGTATCCCTGGAGTGGAACACACTATCCCTTTGTCAGTGAACAATATTGTCATGATTCGTTCTTTCATTCCATTATGTTAACTGGTGTCTGGCGAGGATACAATAGTGGCATAGACACATCATGTTCTAGAATAGAAATGGGTAAATAATCAGTAAAAATAAATAAATTCATAGCCCCAGAGAATCCCTTCACATTAACCACAATACCAGACTTTGAGTACTTTTTCTCCAGAACACAGGAACGAGTGGCTCCAGTGTCTACAAGAAACAAACATGTCTTGCCTCTTATTGTTACCCTGACCCTCGGTTCGTCTTGGGGGTCTGGTGTCAATGACAGTACTGAACACATCCGGTCACTCTGTGGGCTTTCCTATTGTGGATATATATTCATCCCTGTACCTGTGAAAGGATTTCCTTCGACGGACACACTCCCTATCCTGGATGTGGATACTTGAGGGGCTTGTGTATTTGCGTTCCATTGTTGCACCATTGCTTGTTGTGTCTGTACTTGCTGAGTGTGTACTTGTTGTGTTTGTATAGGTGCTTGCTGTTGTTGCCCTTGTGGCAACTGTGCTTGCAATTGTACCTGCTGCACTTGCTGTATTTGCAACACATGTGTCTGATTATGTGTGTAATCTTGGGCATAATATTTTTGTGGTTCTGTTTTATACTGTGGAGAATAGTCCATCCCCCCTCTTGGAGCTTGCCAGTTCTGCTGCATGCCCAATCTACTTTTACATGTTCAGGGCATATGTCCTGTCCTCAACCAATTCCAGCATTGCTGTGGCGGTCCTCCATTAAATCCTCCTCCCCCTTGAGTTTTTAAAATCTGCCTCTTCCACTTGATGCATTCCCTCTACCTAGTGGCCAAATATTGTGCCCACTGTGATCTATAGGTTACCCTACATTGCTTGGCTGTGCTAACTCTTGTGTTGCCACACCTTCACCACTTGTCAATACTGCTCCTTCTATGACAAATTTTGACAGTTTTTTCTGAACCAACTTTGCTTCTGCCTTTTTTCTCTTTACTTTCTTCTCATTCTTCTCTTGTAATAATCGACATTATGTACAATAGTTAGCTGTGTTTCTGGCCATGGCTTCGCTTGCATCCCAACCTGTTTCTTCATCTGCTGTTGCACTGGCACGGGCAATCCCTTACATAAAATATGATAAAATAATTGCTACCATTTTATCCCATGGTTCCCTCATCTCCATATGCCAATATTATTGAATCTCTTGAATACAAGCAACAGGATCTTCATCCTCACCCATTTTCCTTGTCATAATCGCACCCATGTCTGATGTGTCGAGATATTACACTCTAAGTGCCCTCCATATGTCTGCGCTACAATTATAAAATGGTGCTCCATTGTTTGTCGTGTTTTGCGCTGTTACACTTGCATACCCTGCTTGTCTCCAAATGTCATCCACTCTCTTCCCTAGGATAGCTCCTAGCAGGCCTTTTATGTCACCCACTGCTAACGTCCTTCCCACTGTCATTCTTTCTAACTCAATCCATTTTCCCACACCTGCAGTCAAACTAGGTAATTTACATTTCAGATTATTTTTGTCCATTTGGGGCCACAGTATATATTGTCTTCCCTTCATCCTCCCCCTTTCTCTAATAATGGGAATTGTATAAATCCTGGTCCACAATCATACCGCCTACACTTCTCGTCTTCCAGGTGGGGATAGTTTTTCCTGTTCGTATTTGTCCTTGCAATTACCTTAATATGCTAATATACAGTGGGGATCAATGCATGACCATGGTTCTTGTTGTTCAGTAAATGGTGTTGGTTCTGGTGTTTTTTCTTTTGGGTCTTCTAAATCTGACCATTTTACACCTCTTTCTATGCTTGGGTCTATTGAAAAACTGCATGTGCCTGCTCTTTGTGCTCTTTTGTTTTCCACCCTTTCTTCATCTGACATCATTATACTCCAGCTTGTATGGCTGTCTTCCGTTTCCTCATTATCAAGATCTAGTCTACTTAAGGACAGCGTTCTATGCTCCTCCATCGTTACGTCATCCAATCTGCCACCTGTTTCTTTCGGTGCCGATCCTTCGATGCTCCGTTTGGTTTTGTAACCATCTTTCTCACTCATTTCTCTATATAAAGCCCCAATCCTTTCACTATGCCTTCTGCCTCATGCTCATCAGTCCATGTCTGTATTCTCGGTATCCCTTGCAGCTCACGCCGGGTCTGTTGTGACACTCTCTCTTCTTCCCATTGTTCTCATGCTTCGATTGGCACTATGCATCTATTAATGAGCTGATCTGTTTCGTCACTCATTTGACTCCTTCTCATTTCTTATTCACTTCTTCCCATCTCCCTTTTCTCTTCTTCCTTTTGCCTTCGTTACAAACTATGTTCTTTCAATCTCTGTGTTTCTATCTCATCATGTTAATTCACCTCTATTCTCTCCTTCTCTTTCTTTTGTTCCTCATACCTTCTTCATTCTTCCTTTCACTTTCTCTCTTTTTCCTTCTCCTCTGTGCATGTGCCCTCTCGTTCCTTTTCCTTCTTTTCCTATTTTTCTTCTCTTTCTCTAACATCACTGATACCCTTCACGTCTAACTTGAGTGCTACCTGTCCTCCCATCCACTCTTTCTGCTGTATTGTCACTTCCTTACCTTTGTCCTTCCTTTCTTTTTGTCTCTTAGCTTGTTCCCCTATCTCGATCTGTCTGTCCCTTCTTTCATTGCGCTCTTTATATTCATTGCATGTTGTCCTCACTGTTATAAGTGGGGGCTCATATGTTGGATTAACATACCCTGTCACTGCTTTTAACTCCTTTAAAGGATAGAATCCCTTGTTCTCAGTGTCTGTACCCTTGTTTTCAGAAGGGGAAAGAGGCGTCAAAGGTCTTCCGTCCTCCCCTTTGTGCTGATTAAGCATCCACTCCTTTTCGGGCGGGTATTCCTTCTCGCTATAAAACATCTTCCACAGTTATAAACTTGCTAACCTTTTCTGTAACTTCTTCCCTGCATATGCAGCATGTAAGTGTGTTGTCATATGTTTCAATACAGTTCTTGATAGCGAACCCTCTTGAGGCCAAGGCATAACCAATGGTCAGCCGTGCCTTTCAACCATTCGGCATGGTACTTTCTAATCTTGGGTGTGTATCGCGGTAATGCCTTAGACAAGTGTAGGATGGATGTGTCCCCTATAAAGACAAGTCCTTTTTAACTGTCAATACTTACCGGACTTTTAATTCTTTTATTACTTTAATCAATTATACCCCAACATTCAATTCGGGCAAGCACCATCAATCGCCGCCCATTACCAAAAAACAATTGTTCAACCAATTTTAAAGCCTATACAATGATGTTCTCTTTATTCCTTCATTTATAGTTATATTGATTCTTGCTGTCCTGCTATTTTATTATTGATACTCTAAGAATCTTATTTCACGTATTATTTTTTCTCGACTTTTATCCTCATCTGATTGCCATCAATCGCTTGATTTTTAGAGCCTAATAACCAGGTAGAGTATTACTATAGTTTTATGTCTCTTAGTTTATACAAATCAAATGTTTTACAGTGAAATATTTATAACCCCAAACAAATGTGCACTTTAATTTTCTATGATTGTCTTCTTTTACATTCTGTAATAAATGTATCTCATCTCAAGTGTACCCTATTTTGGAGTGTGACATGCATTCTTCATATTGGCTTTGCCCCAGAAATCCCCCCAAAATACCCCACTTGCAGTGTAAGGCATGCCCTTTACACTTAAAATGCAATCCCTCCCCTTTATTTGCCATGTTTGATGCTCTACTTACATCCTTTGCTCAGCTCAAGTCCCTTGGTATCAACACTTCCCCAATTGAGAAGTTCGCCTTCAGTACGCGAGGCGCCCGTGGGGACTGGACATGAATTTCTTCAAAGGGGCACCTGCCGACCGTCTTGTTTTCACACGTGTTTATTTCACCGCTTTCCACAGGAAACTCTGTGATCTTCTGGCTAATGGTGGTAGATGTCAAAAATCTGAGAGTCTGGAACAGGGCCCGGGAGACTGGACCAGAACCATCCACACCGCTACCAAAATGTGCAGTAGCACCTGGAAAATTCAAAGTGCCAGATGGAATGACCGATTAACGATCTCAGACCCAAATTCCAGACAGACGCAAAGAATATGGCAAAATACTACTTTATCATCAGCTAAAATAAAGTAGGGAAACCTGGTGAACAAACAGGTTGCACCTCATTCACTCTCAAATACATTTCAATTACACAAAGGTTTTATACCATGATGTACGTCAGCTATTACGTCATCCTACGTGGTGCACAGAAAAAGCCTATCGAAAGGAGGGATTGTTTAATGGAAGATATATACCTATATTTTGTTTTGGTGTTAGTAACATAATTAGCTGAGCTCTATCTGGTAGGCACGCCTTGAGCTACCTCTAGCTATGTGTAATACAGATTAACAGTAGAATAACAGCAGCTTATTGGCTTCTGCAACAAAGTATGGTGCATTACTACATAGGCCCTCATTATTGGTTGGCATTCTCTCCCAACCTTGGACATTCGGCTCGTTAACAGCACGTAAGCGAAATGTAACCAGGTGCGGGGAACAACGTCAGACCACTGCCCACTTGGCCAATTAGCCTGCTTTCTCTCATCAGCTAGGCCCTAAGCCAAGGCTTCTTCTTTGTAGTTGACCCTGCTGACTGTTCTCTTCCTCAGAACCTTCAAGGGAGTGGAGGTATATCGCTATCTCTGTCTGGAGCTTAATGAATAGGCCTTGTTTTCTGGTCTTGCACCACGTGTGAGGACACCACGATTTTGTCGACTGTGACCTTTTATTTAGTGCTATTTGATTCAGTTATACTGGTTGCCATTACTCCTCTTGGCTTCTGGAGACTTGGTTGCTCTGTCTTGCATGTGCTTTCTGCATCTTTGATTGTTCAATACTTGGCCCTTGTAAATGTTCACTCCTTTACTTAATCTAAGATAAATATGCCGTGTGTATGTAGTTTATCCTCTTCAACTCCTCTTGTACCTTGCAGTTACCTCTTGATGTGGCATCCCTGATCCTTAGCCAAACAAACAACCGTTGTTCCTTGCACAAAGCTGTTTTCCAGCACCTGTCAGCTCTGCAGCCATCGTCGCTCTCCTCAAGACTTCTCGCTTACTATTTATTCAGAGTCAACGTCCATCTTTTCATCATGGCCGCTTTATATTTTCTTCTGCAGCAAGCTTCTATATGTCTCATCTACCTTATGTTTCTATGTATATACCTCTACTAATTTTCTTCCCACTTATCATCTCAGTTTATATGATTTCTTTGTATATGCATAAATGTTTATTTTGTTACTTCAGTTATATCTTCATGAGATCACTTTACTCTTGTCTGAATTCATTTATAACTCTTCTATGTCCAATTGTGTATGCAGACATCCTTCCACCATGTCAGTGTGAGGGTATATTCGATACGGTTGTCTCAGTGCATAACGTCTCTCATATCTTCGATGTGGCATTGGGATGATACGTGATGTCATACCAAATTTCTTCCTGTCTTTCTTCCAGTATGAGAGATGACGTGTACATCTGCCGCTCTACACCGCTGTCCAGGTAGAGTGCATCGTCTGATGGTAGGCCATTATGTCAAAGCCATTTAAGTAGTATACCAACTTCCTCCTCACTCCGCAACTGAATTTTCACGTAGAAGGCATCAGGGTTGCAATCACTGGCAAAGGATGCACAGCTTGATTACAGTCACTCTCGGAATATGGTGCAGTGATTCATTTCCTTTGTGCAGTGTGTGAGGACATTGGCCCTCATTACGACCCTTGCGGAAATCAACCGACCGGACCGCCATAGCGTAAATAGCGTTTCCGCCATTGCACGATGGAGCAAAGTGCGGCTCATTCCGACCCATCGGGCACGAGCACCACGCCATGGCGGAAGTGCAAAGTCCGCGATGGCGGAAATGACCCCAAAACGGCCCACACCGCCGCCGTACGGCGCCCTAGGTGCAATACCGCCACCCATCTCAGCGGACACCGCAGTGAGCGCCAACCGGAAAGTACGGTGACCGTAAATATACGGAAACGGAAGTAAAAGCATGGTCCCGGAACGGGAAACATCCCGCCGTACACCTATAAAACCACAAATTCCACACAACCATTAAAAATACTACCCTGAGACACATCCCAACCCGTCATCCACCCTAGTGAAACCAAGAAAAATGGGAAAAGTAGCGAAGAAAGCGTGCGACCGCAAGCGGCAGGTCCACTTCTCCCGTGAGGAACTCACCGTGCTCACAGAGACCCTCCAGGAGAATGCTGCCGCCGTCTTCTCCACGCAAATGACCAGGACGGCACTTGCGAACAAGAAGGCCATATGGGCCCTGGTGGCACAGCGGGTAAGTGCGGTGGGGACCGCACCCCGCAACCCACAGCAATGCAGAAAGCGATGGGACGACCTGCGGATACGCGTCCGTAGCATACTTTCTGCTAACCGCAACATTGCCACAGCTACCGGGGGAGGATCGGAATCACCCATCAAGTTGACCCCCTGGGAAGAAATCTGTGCCTCCACCATTGGAATGGAGAGTATAGAGGGAGTCGGAGGGATGGAGAAAGGAGTGCAGACATCCGAAGAATCAGGTAGGTGGGCCAAATAAAACAATGCCAAAACCACAACGTCCAATCATGTGAAGTACCACGTGCCCACATAGTGCAACAGGAACACATGTCCAGGAGAACGTCCACATACATAGGCCTGATAGCACACTTTAAAACTCACATCAAATACATCAATAATTAAAAACCCTAAAAACACCCTCTACACGTGCAGCAGGCACACCCTAACTGCAGGCTGCCAAACAACTGCACCCTCACTCCACACACAAATGAAACCACCTCCAAGGCCCCGACCCAAATCACCCTCAGGTACCACCCCAATGCATGTGATACATTGCCATTCCAATTCCCACAGACCCATTAATAACGCTCGCCCTCCTTTACTCCACCACAGGGTCCGATCCAAACGACGAGCTCCAGGACACCCCTACCAGCACACCTGCAAAGAGGGCCAAGACCAACGGCCAAAGACCCTCCACCTCAGCTGCACGCATCAAGACACGGCAGCAGCACAAATCAAGTGACAGCACACAGGAGGGAACTCCAACAGGCACCCCAGCAGCCAGCATGCCCACAACAGCACCACCACAGGTCCCCCCAATGGATGCCACAGTAGGCACTGCTTCTGGTGGCAGCAGCACCATAGGTGATACTGCATTAATGGCAGCATGCTCCGACACAGAAAACGGGGATGTCGAAGTTAGATCCATCCATGACCTGTCTCAATCCCCCTGTCTGTTCCATCCCGTACACCATGAGGATACCACGCAGGGGCACCCACAAGATGACGACTGGCCATCCCCCACAAGCCCTGTGGCAAGGCAACATGAGGTGATCAGCCCCTCTGTGACACCACCGCAAATGGCCATGGCCCAGCAGAGGCAACAGTCCCTCGACCAGGTAATCGTGCAACAGCAGCAACTGGCCACGCTCCTCAAGGACCATGCCGATGAATGTGGGGGCACTAAGGCAGACATAGAAACATCAACTGAGACACTTAGGGCAGAAATGGAGAGAAGTACAGAGACACTAAGGGCACAAATGGAGAGTAGCACCGAGAGCCTGAGAGTACAAATGGAGAGAAGCACCGAGAGCCTGAGAGTACAAATGGAGAGAAGCACCGAGAGCCTGAGGGGGGAACTGCATGCGACGTCCAAAGACGTATGTGCCGAACTTGCCGCAGTGCGCCGTGTGCTCACTGAGCTCTCACAAACCCTTAGGGACATGCATGGACGTGAGCAGGCAGAGACATCATCCGTTGCAAGTTCCGTCCAGGGCAGCCCCCAACGTAGATCTGGGAGGAACCTGCGCTCCACAGGCAGGGGTGCCCCTGATACCCGCAGAGGGGGCTTGCAATAGCGACAGCCCACTGACAATGAGCATCTTTGGACACTGGTGTTCGGGGGGGAGGTAGGAGGGTGGAGGGGGTGTGTTGGGCTCACTTGGGTGGCGGGTCGATAGGGTGTTTAACATGATATCACATATGCCATAAACAATGCACGATCATGCAATGAGATGTGTGGACATTGATCTTTGTGTACGAGGCCATTATAGGCGTACAGTCCATATTGTGCATGTTCCAGACACACACAGTGCCACGAGTCCCGTGTCCATGTATCAGCCACCAGGCGTGAGTGCTAGAAGCATGCATCTATGAGATGCTGACGAATGTCACGGCCCTCCTGTGCCTCTCAGACTCCTTGAGGTGCTGCCACATCCCCACCCTCATCATGACCATCATCAGGTGCTTGCAGTTCTGCGTCAGGGGGCATGGGCACATTTCTACGTACGCACATGTTGTGGAGCATGACACATGCCATGACCATCTTTGCAACCTTCACATGGCGGTACAGGAGTGCCCCGCCAGACCTGCTGAGGCAGCGGAAACGGGTCTTCAGTAGGCCGAATGCCTGTTCTATGACTACACGGGTATGTGAGTGGGCATGGTTGTAGTCCTCCTCATGCTGGTCCCGTGGGTTCCGGACTGGTGTGAGGAGCCATCTCTTCAGTGGATACCCGGCATCACCTGTATGTGGACAAGAAAGGAATTTTGAGGAATGCCATTGCTACGTACGCACCCCCCCCCCCTTCCTGCCAGGTCATTGCCGCATCACATACCCCACATCATCATGCATGAAATGAGACTCACCGAGTAGCCAGGATCTGTTCCCTGCGTGTCGCTCCATGTAGCGTGGTATAGTAGAGTTCCTCAAGACCATAGAATCATGGGTTGATCCAGGAAATCGGGCACAACAATGTGTAATGATCCTGTTGGAGTCACACACCATTTGTACATTCAGAGAATGAAATTGTTTTCGGTTGCGGTACTGGGCCTCCATGGCATGTGGGACGACCAATTCCACATGGGTGCAGTCGATGGCACCAATGCAACCCGGTATGCCGGCAAGTGCATGGAATCCCACTTTTGTGTTGGTAATTTCCTGCTCCGAGCGTGGTAGAGAGATGTAGTCGTCTGCGTGCTTCAGGAGGGCATCGAGCACTTGCAATAGTGTCCGTGAGAACAGTGGCTGTGATATGCCATGCAACTGTCCGACTGTGTGCTGGTAGGTGCCTGTGGCCAGGAAGTGGAGTACAGACACCACCTTCAGTAGGGGTGGGATGGCGGTTGGGCTATCTATCATGCTGACAAGGTCAGCCTGTGTCATATCCACAATGGCGGTTATGGTGTCCCGGTCCAAACGGTAGAGGGTGTGGATCTGCTCATCAGTGAGGTTGAACAGATGTGCTCGGAGGCGTGGGATTGCGGGCTGCCTGCGTGGTGGTAGTGGCTGTGCTGGCGGCCCTTGCTGGCCCTGCCTTGCCCTCCTCCTCCTCCTGCGTCTCCGCCGTGCGGCCGGTTGTAGTTGGTGTTCGTCTTCTTCTTGAAGTTGGAGTACTTGCAGTGCTATCAGGTCCCCCAGGGCCAACATAGCTAGTCCTGCCAGTAGCATTTCGGAGTGGGTGTGGTTGTGGGAGGAGACTGGGTGTGCAATTTATGTGTTTTCAGGCTGTATGGCCTCCACCTGTGGTGATTCATTTCACCTGTGCAAGCTGCACTCCCCTTTGGGCGAGCACGTCCCGCACACAACGCTGCAATTCGACGAATGGCATCTTGCTATTGCAATCATGTATTTGTACCCGATGGCAGTGTAACATTGGTTGATATGTTCATTCGGCTATGGTCCCATTGTTTCACATACTATCTTTGCAGTCGCGAACAGACTTGTGAAGGGTCAGTGGAACGTAGTACTCGAGTAACGGTGGACCCTCATGCAACACTGTACCGAGCTTCACCGACCGGCGGGGCGTCCCATTTGTGAGTGAAGGCAGTTGCCATTTTCACACACAGCCGCACTAGATGGATTAATTTGTGATTTCAAGCGGCCACAGATGCCTTTTCGACGTGATGTTGCAAATGAGGAATTCGAAGGGCGGCGCTTTCGGTTTTCAGCTAGCGGCGAGGAGATGCCCACAGGTCTGACTGCAAATATAACGTTCTATTGTTCAATGTCCTTGGGACAGGGGCCATGGCGAGGATGCAATGATTGATATGAATAGTTTGGGATGCGCAATAGCGACGTGGGCGATGAGGCCGGACGTTCCCAAATACATGTTACTTCACAACACTGGAATTACGGGCTGGGGCACAGTGGATTTTGCAGGCTGCATAACGCACAGACTCAATGGAAATTTCACATGTTATGTGTGTATGGAAACAGGCGTTTTCATTACGGGATGAGGGAATGATGTATGGATGCATGGACAGATGATTTGATACAGAGTTTGCCATGTACAGGGCTTCTTGGAATCTATCCGCCTCCCCTGCGCTATGTGATGCAGGGCTGCCATAGTGGGACCATCGTCTATCTGGCCTTGTTGAGCCCTCCCTGTCTCGACGCGCCTTCAGACACTTGTGTCTATGCACGTTACCAATCCCATCTGATGGATTCTGTTTTAACAGACGCATGCACAGGTACACTCGTTTGTGATAGTGTTTTCACCTCGATATAGATAGTTATGATTCGCAAGTGGTTTTTGGGTGGTGATGATCCTTTGGAGTGGGCTAGCATGCATATGGCTGTGGATTTGGTGTGATCATTGAAGTGAGTAATTCAAATGTAGTTCTGATGGCCATACTATTCTTTTTCATTTCATTTGGGTGACAGGTATCTCCTCCCCTTTTGCCACTGCCATCTGTATGCCACTCCTGCAGATGGATTTTACTCCCGACACCTGCTGCTTCGTGTTAATCAGTGGAGCAGCATTACGATCTTATGGGACGATCGCCAATGGGCCACATGCCCTTACGCAGTACTAGTGGCTAGGAGCAACATTTCGGCCTTTCAGCTGGACTAGTGCCTCCCTATTGGGACGGCCCTGCGGTTCTAGGCGCTTCCATGTTGCCTTTTCGTACGGGAATGTAGCCCCTGTGTACCATGAAGAAACAGGGCGTCACACAAGAAGTAGCTGGTCATTTATTGCGGATGCAGCCCACAATAATGAAATATATTTTGGAGTTCATGGCCTAATGGCTGTATGGGCTTGGAGAATTTGTTGTGCATTAAATTTCTATTCTGATATGAACCGTGTAGCGTTCTTCTTTGCAAGTGATGTGGCATATTACTATTTGGGGAGCGATGTATTGTGAGGAGATCTGCATTGGGTTCCAGCTTCGGGGTATAGTTGCGTGGTACTGTGCTGGTCGCGTTTGCCTACGAAGCCCAGTGAGGTCAGGGATGAGGGCTGCCATTATGACTGTTTTGATGATGTCATGCTCAGGGGCGGGGGATTAGCTTTTGTGTAACA
The DNA here is from genome assembly GCF_040938575.1 of Ambystoma mexicanum. Taxonomy (NCBI): domain Eukaryota; kingdom Metazoa; phylum Chordata; class Amphibia; order Caudata; family Ambystomatidae; genus Ambystoma; species Ambystoma mexicanum. Next base: position 459,111,474 of record NC_090928.1, read on the forward strand.
GATGCCGGTCAGCCAGTTGGATAGGTGGAATGATGTGATTATCGGAATATTGCTGGTCACAGGTGCCTGTGTTTGCGTGCGTTTCTTGGTGGGAGACTGAGGTCATGTCCATTTGTATGGCTTCTGTATTCATGCCATCTGTGCCCTGCAGCTCCCATTGGGCCCTCTTGAGATTCATTTGTTCGTTGGCAGGCATGGATGACTAGTACATTTCACTGGTTGCATTGTGTGACTTCATTGCACCTACGGGGGGTTGTACAATGTGGCCAGGGAGCGGTGTACAAGCACTCAGTAGGGCCGTTTACGGTTGGTTCGCGATGCCGTACTTCTCACCATGGCGGAATGGTACTTTCCGCCGTGCTTGATGGCGTTAGGTGCATGTCCGCTAGGGTCGGAATTCGCGTACCGTTGCGCCATGGTGCTAATTACGGTTTGGCATGGCGCGCGCGCGCGTACTTGGTGCAGTTAACGTTGGCGTTCACTACGGTGTCGCTAATGGCATCGTACTTTGCGGTGACGGGTCATGATCGCACCGAGCGCTATTCGATGGCGGTATTGCATTTCCGCCATCGTTTTTCGATTTCCGCAAGGGTCGTAATGAGGGCCATTGTGTTTGGGCAGCAGAGTTTAAGAGTGGAAACTCTCTGATGTACGTGTGTGGGGCGCATGGGGAGGGCAGCTTAGTCATGTAAATGCCTAAACATAGATGTCCAGTTCTTCTGAGAGTGGTCTGCAACACGTATTTCAACGTCCTGCCTGTAGCTGTGACCCCTGCACAACACCAACTCTTATTCTTTACCATTTTCAACTTTCACCAAGTTAAAGCACTAATATGAAACAGAACTGACCACAACAGCATCATTTCACATCATGCTTGCCCTTTTCTGCTATACTTGCAGGTGTGTCAACTCTATGTCCGAATACTCCCTTCCCAAATATAACAAGCATACAATTTTGCATTGACATGAATGCTTTCGGCCCAACTAGTGGCGTCTGATACAGTTTATAACCTGCAAGTAGGACATTCACCCGTTCTAATCTGATGCACACCTGTGTGCTTTTATGTTTAGATAGAAATGTTGCTTTCGTCCATTGGAAGGCTGCATGGAGCTTTTAGATCAAATGCGCACCAGATCATAGGCGGACCTAGGTTGCATTGATGACACCTGGATGAAAACCTCTTCCAGTGTATATGTCTATGCACCATGGTAGGTAATACACATCATACATCTGTGCATCTTTACTGAAGGAGAGATGAAAGTCGCTCCATGTTGCACGGGCTTACTGAGGTTCCATGCAACGACTTTAGGCGGTTGCAAAGAATGCATTCCACAACAGATTTGCCAATAAAAATAAAAAATGGCCACACTGGACGCCATTACAACATTACAAGATTGACTGAGGCACTTTTCGACATTTCATTCAAAGTCATCTCCTCAGACTAGGTGCTAATATCCTTTCATATTTGGATAAAGTTGATGTCACACTTTTTGAGAAAGAAATTAAATCTTTCCTATATACGTTTGGAACATTTAAGCAACACTAAATAACGCCCGTTTATATGCACAATAAGGGCACACTGCTAATGTTTTGCAACATATGAGGATGAACAGCTTTTACGCCAAAGTTATAAGATCAAAATGGGGACTCCATCACAATACAAAACGGCTTGCTTCCTTAAGACGTCGAAAGCTGTCAAATGCATTTCTTTACAGACAGCTCTGAGGCGTGGGCATCAGGAGACAGCAGGTGTCCAGGGCCTGTATTGCAGTAGCCACACAGTGATTAGGAGAAATAGTGAAGTACAACAAAGCATAGACATTTGTAGCCGAAGCAGTAAGAGGAAAGATGTGACATCAAATAAGTACTACAGCCATGACAATACGAATATGTTAGAGACAGCGTGATGATGGGACCTCTAGAAAATTACTGATGGCATAATGGATACTATCGACCAAGGACAACTGGCCCTCTGATCACTGTATTTTGCTGTCCATGAGTATTCATCAGAGTAGGTGAAATGTGTAATTTATTACATTCTGAACTATATACTCTAAGAAATAAATTCGACTTTCAGTTTCTTCTACCAATAATCCAATCTTTCTATGTCTTGCCTCAAGTTTACAGACTCAAAATATGACCATGGTGCAGGAGATGGTGTGGCTGAAGATAAGAATATTTGTCAGCTTTGGGCGTGTATCAGCGGTGGTGAACAACAGTTTGGAACGTTGTATTTCCTTAGTCCCTGCAGAAGAAGACTGTGGGGAAAGCGACCAGTAGTAAGCCAAAAAAACAAAGTAAGATGCAAAAAGGCATTGTAACCCGAAATGCTATATCTGCCTTGTAGGTTGAATGCAAACTCTGTAGATTCCCAAAGTTTCTTTGATTGATGGAGGAGTGGCTCTTATTTTAGAATACCAACTTCGGTGATTAATTTATGAATAAAAGGTACAGGTGGCATCCAAAGTTCATACAGCATTGCTAATCATACACTGAGCATTCTACAGTTGTGATCATCATTAGACATTACTCATGCACTATTTTATGCACCTATAAAGAACAAGGTGAGAATTGATTTTGATTGCATAACATAGTAAAATATTGAAACGGTCTATACATAAGGTGGGAAGACAACTTAACTAATTTACACACTAATTCTATTGTTGAGGAACAATGAAGATCTGTTTGACTACCTCCCTTTAAGGAAATAGTATAATCCTCCTCTTCCCACTCTAGATTTAAAACTCTATATAGCACAAACCCCGAAACGTCATTCACAGCAGATCTGATACCCACAGAGCTTTGTAGGCAGTGACATTGTTATAGAGGCTCAGATGATCTATTTCGTACGCCTGCCAACCACCACAAAATCGGGCCATTCCGGTTAAATAACCAACCAGGACACTATCGGATCTTCAAAATAGGCCTATCACTCAGCACGCGTTCATCTAGCTGAGAAGCATTCGCATCCTCTCTAACGGCGACCCTTGCACAATACCATCTCCTATTCTTTGCCCTTTCCAACTTTCACGAAGCAATAAATTGAAACAGAACTGACCACAGCATCATTTCACATCATGAATGCCTTTTCTGCTATACTTGCAGGTGTGTCAACTCTATGTCCGGACATCCCCCTCCCACATATAGCCAGCATACAATTTGGTGGTACCTAGACACCTTCTCTTTGACCGACACACCACAATGTGGTTGACATGATTCAAGAGAGCTTGTCTGCCTGCACTAACACCCTATGGAACTGTCATGTCTCTGACTCATTGTATATACTCTATCAACTCACTGTAGTCATCCACTTATCATTTGATAGATAATCTATCATGATTAATAACGAGTTGCCCTCACTTCGCCACCAACCCCTCCCTCCTCACACTCCATTTCTTCATCTCGGCATCATTCCCTTGTGCCCTTTCTTTATTCTGTTCCCCATCTAACTCTTGTATTCCTCTTTTTCCTTTCCCCTCTTCTATACCTTAATCATTTTGATAAGAGTTTGGTGAGTTATAAAGCTTTGTCTTCGAGCTCTGTTGGCAAATAAGCTGATAACAATATCCCAACAATGTAGGCATCTTTACTTACAAAAGACAATCTGAATTTCTTGAAGTAAAAAAATAAAAATAGAGTGTTCAAAAGTCATGATCTGCACATACCTTAAACCCCTCATCACTGTTTACACCCTGATGGAGCAGACATCCCAGGTTGTCTAGTAACCTATGTACTAAAAATGTTATTTTACCTTTCATGTAATATGAAACATATTCCAGTCATGTTAGCGTATTTCATATTTGTATTTGGAAATCAGTTTAATATACCTTAGTGGTACACATTTAAACGAGCATGATATGATTAAAAGTAATAAGTATTCTGCACATGTTTATATATTTACATATTTCTGGAGTCTTGATCTATCTACCTTTTTTTTTTAGGTGATGTACAATGCAGTTTTCATTTTAATTCATTTTAGGAGAGTTCTAAAGCTTGAAAGGTCATGTTATGTAATTGGTAGGATGGTGAATAATTTAGCTGGGCAGAGAATGTGCACTTTCCTCAGCCCTGAGTGGACAGCTCATTCGAGTCCAGCCAGGCATACCAAATCTACGGCTAAGGGAACCAGGGCAGCATGAAAATTTCATCAATGGCTAAAAGGAAAAGCCAGCCTTTCTAACATGGATTCCTCGTGACCCCGGGAGCCGACCACAGGCAGAAAGAGCATTCCACTCCTTGAGCACCTGCACATGCAACAACATGACACAGAGAAAGGGGGAAGGGGGTGGGCTGAGGGCGGGCCTCCGACAGACGCCTACTGCTTTTGTATGAAGTGCACTTGAACAGACACAGATGCAGGCCCCAGTGCCTCGATATTTACTATTTCCCCACTTTAAACACATCCTTGTGGAATCTCACACTACCCTTGAGGTGTTTCACACTTCCAGCAGCAGTGGGAACACTGTGCTTGTGCATAAACAGAGCACAGGGTGTGTATGAATTAATTATGCAGACTGGCCGTAACTTTCAAAGGAGTGCTTTGGTAAAGTGTGCCAGACACAAGAACCTCACAACGTGCTATTGTCTCCTTCTCGATATCTAAACAAATTATTTGGTTATTTTAACTCCAAATATCTTAATAAACTTCCACAATTGAACATAAACAGATGAATTAGCTAGCGACTATGTACTGCACAAGGTGTGGAATCTTAACACACTTTGGGAACCTGCATTTGTACCCAGACAAGTCAAGGACGAATCGCCTGTAGAGCCTTCTTTTTGTTTACATTCCTTTGGCATTCTTTGTTATACACATTCCAAAACAATCATCACAGATGGCAACCGGTTCCACAACGTGAAACAAAAAGCCAGCCCTGCCTTTTCAGAAAATAGAACTTTGCCTTTTGGGACTCGTAGTTTCATTTGCTCATCATGATAACGTTGGGCAAACAAGTCATGGCATGCACAGAGTTATGGCTCCTTATAAGGTTGCTGGTATCCTGGCGGTCAATCAGCCAAGATACCGGCAAATGGAATTACCATTACCTGTACTTGGTCTGGCAGTTTTACCACTGGATTATGAGTGCTGGTAGGAACCATTAGTCCCCATTCCATGGAGTCCATGGGGTCTTTGCCGGCATTACCGGCACCTGTAATACCAGCGATTTTTTATGGTAAATTGATGGGATTACCTCAAACTCATAGCTGGAGTAATTTCTCCACCCCACATGCCAACTTATAGTTGGCGGGTGCAGTAACGTGCCAGTATACGGAATAACCAGCATGCTAATACCACTGAAGCCAACTTATAATGATGCCCATAATGTCTAAAAATTCGGGACCAACTGAAGTTGTCAAATGTGACAAGAAGCCAGTTGGCACTGATTCAGTTGCATTTCGCTTTTCAGAGCATAAATAAACAACATTATTGCTCTAAAGTCAATAAACATTTTGGTTGTGATTCTGTACCTGAGAAATTGGCATATGTTGGAACACAACATTGTGTTATATAATTTAGAACTTACCCTTAATGCATCATACTAATGTTAGCTGAAGTGGTTCAGTATCCTGTGGAACAATGATGCATCATTTTCTATATGATCGTATAAGTACAACTCTGAAAGGTGATTATATTTACCTCCCTGCAATTTTCCCAGTTCCATGCATGGCACCTCAAGCCATTTCTGCTTTTTGCTTCCAGTTGCATGCTGGAACTTGTAGTTTCAGTTTTCCCATTGCAAGGTCGGGCCTCCAAGTCCCCAGCATGCAGTGCAAAAAAAACCCAAAATACAAACAGGACTTGCTCAAAGATTCCACACAGAACTGCGAAACTTGGCAGCTATGTATTTAGCTGTAGCATGCTAACCAGACAGAGCTCTTTCCATTCTCATGGTATAAAAACAGTGTTTCCTCACCTGACATGGGATTTCCAGTGTGATGTCTATTGAGGGAAGCGTCTAGGAAGTGAAGGTAGTGTCATATTTATTCATTATTTGTATTATGCAAGACATGCTGCATCTTAGCTTCCTCAGAACACTTTCTGGGGTCGAGAAATGAGGGTTGGCATCAGGTAATGGGAGTGGTTTTCTGTTGTGCTGCAGGCTGTACACTTCACCAGTCCACCCGGTGAATTCTGATATCAATGGTGGTGTCCGGATGTGGTATAAACACACACAATCCTGTACGTACCATGGTTGGCTTGTGGTGATGTCTGGATACATATTGACAAACTGTGGGGGCAGGGCAAATTTTCACTCTGAGGTTTTGCGGATGAGTGTTTCAAAGAGCAGAAACTTGTATTCAAGCAGTTTCTTAAAAGAGCTTGGCTATGCTGGTCAGGTCTAACATGGTGACATCTTTTTCAGAAATAAGTAAGAGATGTTCTTTTCTCTATTACAAATTCAATACGGTCGCGTCACCTTGGGGAGTGGTTTAGCCAAGTGAGAACCACATCTGAATAGTTTAAATCAATGGAAAATCCCAAGTTGAGACTGCGCCCAGTTTGTTCAACAAGTGTTTTATTATATCGATGCCCTATTGCGATGACACGTGTTTCGGTCCCTCTTGGACCTTTTTCAAATCAGTGCTAGTTTTAAATATCAATCAAACAAAAATGAGTGGTCACAAAATTATGAGGATTGGTTCCAAAATAGTATAAATGCATGAAAAATGAAAGTCACAAAAAACAAAAATACCAGACAAAAAATGGCTTTTTTCTATTGCTCTTTTGACACATTGTTCCGTATAGCCTCTTTCGTAATAGTCTGGGGTAGTCAAATGCTTTCTTGCCATCTCCAGGTAGATGATGTGATACTACATGTAACATTGACTAACGAAAATGTGGTTTTGTCTATCTCTTGACCCCCACCAATCCTCCCTTTTCCCTATTCCATTTTTTGTCTGGTATTTTTGTTTACTTTGATTTATTAAATGTTGCTACTTTTTATGGCTTGTTCTGATTCATCAATCTTTTTGTTATAACTGGTCTAACATGTGAATGAACATTTTTGTGCCTTTCATTTTTCATGCTTTTATACTATTTTGGAACCAATCCTCATAATTTTGTGACCACTCATTTTTGTTTGATTGATATTTAAAACTAGCCCTGATTTGAAAAAGGTCCAAGAGGGACCGAAACACGTGTCATCGCAATAGAGCATCGATATAATAAAACACTTGTTGAACAAACTGGGCGCAGTCTCAACTTGGGATTTTCCATTGATTTAAACTATTCAGATGTGGTTCTCACTTGGCTAAACCACTCCCCAAGGTGACGCGACCGTATTGAATTTGTTATAGAGAAAAGAACATCTCTTACTTATTTCTGAAAAAGATGTCGCCATGTTAGACCTGACCAGCATAGCCAAGCTCTTTTAAGAAACTAACATTTTTGGGTTCTTGGTCTACGGCAGACACAAAGCAGCAAAACATGGCTGAATATCTCAAAAACAGGCAGGAGGAAACTGCCAATCTTTTCACACCTAAAGGGAACATGAAGCATGCCTTCTTCAACCCTATTCAGAAACAGGATGACTTGAGAGCACTATTCCACAAACTAGAGAGACTGTCTAAAAAGGAAATAGACAAATACTGGGAAATAGTATCCCTCAAAAATTATCTCAAAAATTAATTAATCCCTAGAGGCCTAAGGATTTTGATTTTCCCGAACTTCAGTAACGATTTGGATAATGATTTAGCAGACCTATGGGAGAAGAACCTGAACATAAGTTCAAATAAAATGGTGGAACTTCTGATAGAGCACGCAACACGGGAACACAAAAGAACAATTGAACTGATAGAAAAAAGCAAGAAAGAGATTGCGGAAAAGAATTCACAAGAAACAACTTAAGAGAAGAACTATAACACTATGCACGACATTCTTAAGATTTACCAGGATGAAGTGAAACTTAGAAAACTAAGAAAACAGTACAGAGACGAGAGAGATTATCTGGAAGACAGGGTTTATACCTTCCAAACTAAATACAATCAAAACACGAAATTTGGATCAAAAACAAGTACACCGAACACATCGTCTACAAGTTCGAGAAAAGATTCAGATGGGGAAGCACTTAATGTGGAAAATACAACAGAGAAGACAAATACAAGTGGGAGAACAACCTCAGGCTTCATGAACCAAATAAAAAGATATAAGAAAGGTAATAGGAATTTCCCACCCAAACCAGTCCGTTTTCAGTTACCTGTGAGTACAGGGACAACTATTACTACACCAGGAGGAGAGGAAGGAGAGGGGGTACAAGATCTAACAAATCTAGGATTACAAGGAAACACAAACAAAAGGCTCACCAGAGCGAACGCAAAAGAATTAAACAAAACCAGATAACAACACATCTTGTCCTGAACCTATCCAGAAGAGAGATAACACCGGAAGAAAATAAATTACTTAATAAAGGATTGTCATTCGCGCCTACGGCGAAACATAATGAGACAGACTTACATATAGATCTATTCAAGTTTGTACAAAAATTGAAAAAATGTTTTGCCACAAGGCACCAGGGAATTACCAATCACAACCTAAGATACAACGGAGCGATTTAAGCATCAAGGAAATAGAGGAGATACACTTACTCAGATCCATTGCAGAGCCCACAAACTATGATATCAATGAAGTATTGAGAGATATGAATATGGAATCAGACACACTACAAACCAAAGAGCTTAAACCAGTTTCAAAATTTGTACCACAATTTGCAGCAGACAGCATTATAGATACCTTTTACAAGGCAGTATCACAGGAATTGTATCAGACAAATTGGAAAAGACAACAAACTAGATTGAAACATAACTTGACTTTACAGGAACAAGAAGCTTTGCGGACTCTAGTGACCGACCGCTCAATTGTGATAAAAGAAGCAGATAAAGGGGGAAACATAGTCATTATGAATAGAGAAGACTACCTGGAGATGGCAAGAAAGCATTTGACTACTCCAGACTGTTACGAAACACTACTTTCTAATCCAACGAAAAAAATAGTACTCAAGTTGGAGCAACAAATTAAGATATGGCACCATAAAGGTCTACTTACGGACGATGAAAGAAGCTTTCTCACAATCAAAGAACCGACTACACCAATCATGTACTGATTGCCTAAGATACATAAGAGATACGAACATATACCAGAAGGACGACCTATCCTCAGCGGAATAGGTTGGGCAACAGAAAACATTTCTCAATATTTAGATAACATCTTAAGACCAATGAGATTGAAGTCATACATAAAGGACGCTACGGATGTTATTCTAAAGCTGAGAAGCATTAACTGGGAAAATGATTATCAACTTGCAACTTTGGATGTATGCGCACTTTATACATCGATCCAGCACACATGGGCCCTGAAAGCGATTGATCACACCTTTAAGGAGGATTCTGCATCGATGTATCTACAAATTCAAATGGTGAAAGAAATGTTGGAATTGTCCTTTGAAAGTAATATCTTCAACTTCAACAACAACTTCTACAGACAACCAAAGGGCGTAGCTATGGGCACCAAATATGCCCCGGCCCTAGCAAATATGTTCATGGGTTTGTTCGAAGATACAATAATCTACAAAGATAACGCTTATGGGAATGAACTTGTGCATTGGATGAGATACATCGACGATGTATTAATAATATGGAAAGGTTCAACCACAGACTTTATAGACATCAAAGACAGAATCAACCGAAATCATATGGGAATTAAGTTCACAGGCAACTGCAATAAGACAAGTATAGATTTTCTCGATCTCACAATATACATTGACAACAATCAGATCAGAACTCGTACATATCGGAAACCAACGGAAGTGAATTCAACCCTACACGCAGGGAGCTGCAACTACAGAACAACAATCTTGAACATACCTACAGGTGAATTTATAAGAGCAAGAAGATATTGCCAAACAAATGAACATTTTGAGAAGGAGTGTAATTTACTAACATCTAGGTTTCTAGAAAGAGGCTATACGGAACAATGTGTCAAAAGAGCACTAGAAAAAAGCCTAACATTAACTCAAGAGCATATTTTAACACCTAAGACTAAAGGGATGGAGCAACCAACAATAGGTTTCATCACTAAATACACTAGTGACCACAGAAATCTATACAAAATACTAGCAAAACACTGGTACCTTCTCAAATTGGATGAAAACATTGCGACTAATGTGGATGATAAACCAAACATCATATACAAAAGGGCACCAACCATAAAGAACAAATTGAGTCCATCAAACCTACCAGACCTGACTGGCAAAGAACCAACGAACTGGCTTAAATCATCTACAAATGGTTTTAGGAAGTGTGGTACGTGCGCAATGTGCAAATTTGCCCACAACAAAACGGACACATTTACTGGCACTAACAATACAACACTGAAGATTCTACAACCAATCAACTGCAGATCAAACTATGTTGTTTACAGAATTATCTGTATATGTAATTTGGTCTATATTGGCAGCACAATCAGGGAACTCAGGATACGAGTTAGAGAACATCTAGCCAAAATTGGAAGTCAAGACCCAAGACTACCATTGGCCTGTCATTGGCAGGAAAATTATCAGATGGCCAACAAAGCTGAATTACGATTTATTGGCCTTGAAAGGATTTCACTAGGTAGAAGAGGTAGAAATAAGGAAAAGAAATTAAGACAAGCAGAAGCGAGAATACTTTGCAAATTGAACTCCACAGTACTTGGACTAAACACGGATAATGAGATGGTGTCCTTTCTTTAGAGGACCCTGTACTTTTGTATAACCCTTCTCTGTTAAAATGAATTAGCATGATTTTGGGTCAATGTGTTACGTATATTTTTGTTTCTGGACAGGTATCAGTACGACACCGTAGCGGTTTATCTTATTATGAGAATTTTAATGCTCATATTGCTACTCATAGTGAGTGACATCACTTACACCAATGTTAGTAGACAACGACCCTAAGCTGTTACTTGCTTTAATTACATTTATTAAATGAGACCAGAACCCATTTTAAACATACACACAACCACTACGTAATTGTAAGTAACAAGGGTTGCTCAAAACGGTTCCGTGTAGAAATAATATGGTGACTTCAATTTAGAACTAATACATTACCAACACTTATGGATAATATATCATGAGAGATTGTAAATACAACACGAAACATGCACGTAATAAGTCAGAGTAATGATACAAACACTAGCTTAAAATGGCCGCCATGTGAACACAGGAAAAATGCTGTTACACAAAAAAGAAAACGGACCAGAGCAAGGATCCGTTTCCATGACAGCTAGAATACAATAATGAGGGGCTAGGCGCAGACCGCTTTCCCCTCAGGAGAATCCACGGCACGCGATTAGACGCGAGATCTAGGCTGACAGGTAAGAGACCATCCCAAGTGTAGCTCACGCTGCGCTTGATAGATTGACTTGCCGTGTCCTCGGGACTGAGTTTTAGACGCTCTGCAATTTTGCTATTGTTTGCCGTGCACGGCAAATTACGCGCGCACGGGTTTAGTTTGTCAAACTACTTTTGAAGCCAGAAACTGAGTCAGCCAAAGAACGGAAAGATAATCAAAGGGCATTACTTTCTCATAAACCTATGTATAACATAGATGGATAACACACAGTATTAGTAATAAGGCAGTCTAAGTAACAGATATTTGAGTTCATGAATTTATACTATCTTGTTCATTAATTTATACTATCTCGTAGTATGAGGTGATATCTATGGTGATCTAACACACACAATTGAAGGTGATATATTTGTTTGATTTGCATTTTTTACGAAGGGAACTAACCCGAGACTTGAAGAAAGACTACTATTTGCTTTAACCCTAAGGGGTAGTATATATGAAAACAAGATAAAAAGAGACAACTTACATTTAATTTTCCTTGCTTGATGATGTGATACTACATGTAACATTAACTAACGAAAATGTGGTTTTGTCTATCTCTTGACCCCCACCAATCCTCCCTTTTCCCCATTCCATTTTTTGTCTGGTATTTTTGTTTACTTTGATTTATTAACTGTTGCTACTTTTTATGGCTTGTTCTGATTCATCAATCTTTTTGTTATAACTGGTCTAACATGTGAATGAACATTTTTGTGACTTTCATTTTTCATGCTTTTATACTATTTTGGAACCAATCCTCATAATTTTGTGACCACTCATTTTTGTTTGATTGATATTTAAAACTAGCCCTGATTTGAAAAAGGTCCAAGAGGAACGAAACACGTGTCATTTCAATAGGGCATCGATATAATAAAACACTTGTTGAACAAACTGGGCGCAGTCTCAACTTGGGATTTTCCATTGATTTAAACTATTCAGATGTGGTTCTCACTTGGCTAAACCACTCCCCAAGGTGACGCGACCGTATTGAATTTGTTATAGAGAAAAGAACATCTCTTACTTATTTCTGAAAAATATGTCGCTATTCAAGCAGGGTTCTTCCACAAAACCTTGACATTTCGTTAGACAGATGGAAAGAAGTTTCAAGTTGACATTGGTCTGAACAGTCTTCCCAAACGCATTCCCAGAATGGAAAGTCAATGGATTAATTAACCTTTTTCTTCTTTTCTTCATCCTATTCATATAGGCTTCAGTGGGACAAAGGCCTGATTTTCTAAATTAAGCTGTGACACTTGTTATGCAGTCAGGGATGTCATTTGGGGGTTGCTAGGAGTAGCAGGTGCTACCCATGACTCCCCCTCTGCTACCCCTAGACCCATTAGTGCGACCCCTGGGCCACTGGACTCAGAGGCAGGGACAAGAGCAGATATCTGTGGTGCACCTGAAAAAGGCATTTGTAAATGCAGCTAAATGTGCCACAGCTTCTTTCACCTGGAATCTGGATCTTATTAGCTGGATAAATAACCGGGATGGAGGAAAGTCTCCATCACTAACAGGTTGGCAGTCCATTAGTGAAGAATGCCTGAATTGATGGGTTCAGAGGCAGGGCTGTCTTTGCAGCCCATACCCAGTAATGAAGCAAAGGGAAGGGTATGGGGCTAGGCCTAGCTAGCTGGGAATGGATAAGAGCAGCCTGCAGTACTCAGTGACAGCACAGCATGAATGCAAATCTCATCAGTGTTTCTGGTTGTCTGCTTTTAAACATCTAGTGAGCCCCTGGGCCTGTGGTGAGAGGGGATTGACCGAGTGGCTTCTGCCACCAATCCTGCCTGGGCACTGTGTGACCTGGCTCAGATCTGACAGACCTGGATCACAGGCAGACTGTAGATAGACGCAAGGTGAGATCATTAATTTACATGAAGTTGCCCTTCGCCTTTGAAGTAAACCATCTGTTGCTTCCTCAAGCAAAGAAAATATATTTTTGGAAGGATATCTCAGGGGCAACACACTTCCTTTGGGAGCAAGAGGATGCAGTGCAACATGTTTCAGTGCTTAGGTGCTGGAGGAGGCTGGAATTAAGCAAGATGTAAAGGACTAAAAAAAATAATAAAATTGATCTTTTCTATGGGTGATGTCATGGAGCTGCTGCACCTGTTTACATTTTAAAATTAAAAAAAATGTGCAATTACTGTGACATGCAACACATCCTTCCCCTATATTTTTCATCTAACAAAAAGAGCTGGACACTTGGGATGTTGGGGCAGGGTGTGCTAGACTTATGGCTTGGTAGAGAGTGCACCAAACGTAAGCAGTTGGAGGGGCACTGGTCTGGAAAGTTTAAGATGATGGTGGATTGTACAGCAGACTGAAGGCATGGTTTACATGTGCATGGGACTTCAGATATTTAACAACTGTGCCTGAGATTTAGGGCTTTTAAGGGCCACTGGGGATATGAGATGTTGGGGAGGGTGCTGGAGACCTAAGATGTTGGAGATTGTACTTAATAAAAAATTGTTGGGGTTGCTGGAGTCTTCAAGTTTGATGCATGTGTTTGAGGCTCAAGCTGTTGGAGGACAATAGTTGAGAGAGATATTGGGGAAAGTCGTTAAGACTCGATATGTTGTGGGAGAGTGCTGGAGACTTGAGATGTTTGGGGCTTTAGATGTTGAAAATGGTGTAAAAGATTAAAGATGTTAGCATTGGGTAACAGAGACTTACAGTGTTGAGGTGTTAAGATTGAAGAAGGCTTTGCAGTGTGTGCATGAGGCTCAATGTTATGGAGGCTGGTACTGGAGACCTAAGATGTTGTACTAGTGAATTACAGATGTTGGGAGAGAGTGCTTGAGACTATGGGGCCGATTCATGGAACAAATGTGCGCCGAAATTTGTGACTCAAGCTGGCGCAAGCGTGAAAAAGCATGCGCACGCTTCCGATTCATGGAAGGCCCTGTGCGTGTTTTCCCCGGGATGTGCGCCAAATCCACGGGTTGCGCACACGGGCGCACAAATCACAGCAACATCCCGAACGCTGTGCACAACATGCACGGCGAAAGCGCACAATGTTAGCGTACACACCAAAAAGGGGGCGGAACAAGGGGCGGAACATGCGAAATGGGGAACAATGCGTGAAAATAAGGGCATAACTGGGGAAGTACTGCTGGGAAGTACACGGAACGCTCACCTGCACGCAAATTACACGTATTCATTGAATCAAATAGGGGAAATCCACGCATGCCAAAAGACACGCACAGGCCTAAACACGTCCGCCACACGAAGGCAGGCGGAAGCGTCCCCGCGCAGTATAAAAATGCGCACAAACAACATTTCTCGCAGCACTGATCATGGGACACCTCAGGAGGAGGAGAATAGCCAGGCCCCGCATTTTTTTGCCCTGCCCAGGACCAGCCTTTTGGGGATGCCTGATGACCAGGTCTATGGCAGGTATAGGTTTCCACCTCATATCATCCTATACCAGGTGCAGGAGTGGGAGGATGACCTCACATCCCCACCTTGTGCTCCCAAGCACTGAACCCCTTGGAAAGGGTGCTCAATGTACTGCATTTCTTGGCCACTGGGTCATTTCAGTGGACCACTGCCATAGTAGGGGGGGTCTCACAGCCCATGCAGTCACGCTGGCTACACCAGGTGTTGGCAATCATGACTGCGTGACCCTCAGTCCGCAGGCACATATACATGCCCAGAACACCCTCAGAAAGGCAGGCCATGCTCCAGGACTTTTATAGGGTGGCACACTTCCCCAAAGTGCCCGGTGCCCTAGATTGCACCCATGTGGCCCTACGTTCACCTAGGGCCATTGAGAATATCCATCGCAACCGCAAGCACTGGCATACCATCAACGTGCAGGTAGTATGCGATGCACAGGGTATCATCATCTCTGTCAATGCTAACTATTCTCGGTCCACCCATGACAGTTTCATATACAGAATGTCCGCCCTGAGCCGGGACCTGGAAGCTGGGAAGCATGGCGACACATGGATCATTGGGGAGTACAAATGTCTGTGCACATGCATGCATGTCACACACAGACAAATACACAAACCAAACTAATGACAACCATTATCACCTCCCCAGGGGACAGTGCCTACTCCCTGAGCACCCAAATGATGACGCCAATACGGAACCCCACCCCAGGTAAAATACAATGCATCCCATATTGCAACCTGGGCCATAGTTGAGCGCACATTTGGAGTGCTCAAGTCACGCTTCTGCTCCCTTGACCGCTCTGGCGGGCAGCTACTCTATGCACCCCCAGTAGTGTGCAGGATCATTGTGGCAGCATGTGTCCTGCACAATGTTGCTACATGGTGGGGTGTACCGGTGGACATGGTGGTGCCCCCACATCCCCAACCACATGCACAGGCACTGCGCATGGGAGGGGAAAGGGCACGTGGAGGCTGCCCAACTGAGGTGCCCCTCACCTTTTATGGCCTCCCAACCATGGCACAGAAGTACTAGTACCAATGGGAGGTGCACACAACAATTGTCCTGGGCAACTTGGGTGAGGGGGACAAGGCACATGATGCAAATAGCACCCGTGCTCCTGCAAGGCTGCCTGTGGCCCCTTAGGAAAAATTATGGGTCACGCAATGCTCAGGCATCCCAAAAATGCAAGAAAAAGAGATACACAACCCCTGTAGCCCACGTGCGTGTAAAAAAACAAACACAGTAGGCTGTGGCAGCCAGGAACACTAAAATGCATACGTGATGAACACGCAGGCTAGTATTCCCGAAAAAAAGGGGGACGCGACAAACAGGGACCCCCGCATTGGGAAAAATAGTGTGTGCGACTCACCGTCTGCCTTGCGTGTAGAAGAAGAATGCGTAGCCAACACCCACGCCAAAAGAAGAAGTACACACTGTAGCCGCTGTGAAGTAATCGCGTGTGAACCCCAATGCCTGGAAAACACACGCACCGCTCTCCGCGAAAAGCACGTACAGAGCGATGGAATCCCACGTGGGACCTTTAACCCGTGCCGAGGGAAACGCCAGAGCGCATGTTATGTCACCTACGTGCTTACGTGCTAAGGGCCTTTCCTCGGAATTCACGCAAACGTGCTCTTTTTCACGTGCCAAATCACTCCGTATCAAGCTGGCCATGCGGCAACACAAGGAAGACCACTCTCCTGCCCCCCCAAAGGTCATTTTCCTGCCCCCCAGAGCCCAGGGCAACTCCCACCAGCCATCTGCTGCTGCCTGCCTGCTGACCACGTGCCCTGCTAGTTGGTACCTGCACGTCAGCCATCTGCAGGGGTCCAGTTGCTGTGACCACCCCTGCTGGAACAGAAGACTCCCGACTGAAGTTCCATCACTCCACAGCCCAGCACCAGGACCCAGTTGCCCACCCACATCTGCCTTGGGGGTTGCCATGTTCGGGGAAACACCATCAGAGACCACTGGCAACCCCCAGCCAGAGAGGCAGAGGGCTGACAGCTTCCCAGCAGGAGAGGTTGGCATCCTGGTGGAGCAGGTCCTGGTGCATCATGATGCCCTCTTCGGAAGAATACGTGCCGACAAGGATGGACGGAGAAGGATCTGGACAGACATCGTGGTTGCCATCTACGTGGAGGGGGTGTCAACCCACGACATATTACACATCCGTAAGCGCTGGGAGGACTTCAGTTCCAGGACCCTCAGGAAGGCCCGGCG